>NC_087441.1:57123667-57433310 GCF_036321535.1 Camelus dromedarius
CAAAGGGAATTGGACTTACAAAATGCTTCAGTACACATATTACAACTTGACAGAAGAAGTGTGGAAGGGGAGGTATCTAAAAAAGGACTATCAAAGGATCCCAAACACAATGTACACTCATAATGACACAGGAAACAAAAGAAATTCATCTACAGCACATTCTTGTACACATAACTGTGAGGATGAGCAAATTAAACAGTGCCAAGTCCTAAATCTTGAAACAATCTCTTGGCTTGCCTCCTTCTTCAGCACCGTTTCTGTCTGTTTCATTTAATTTGCTGAGGAACCTCTGGAAGAAGTTATTTACCCATGCTGATGACATTTCCTGTTTACCCACTCTTTAACTTCTAGCAATCTGATTCTCATCCCTAATTCCACTGAAACTATTTCATTGGCCATGCATGTATTCACCCAACAAATATCTTGAGCCAGATACTCTGCTACGTGTTGGTATAGAGTGGTGAGCAAATCAAAAGATCTCTACACTCGTGGAGCATACAGTTGATTGCAGCCATTCAGATATTTTGGGTTTAAATTTGAGGACACCAAAGAGTTTTGTTATCTGGATTATACCTATCAATTCACTAAATTAGAAGTTAAAAACATGTATTTTAAAATATGATGTGGCTTGGATTAAAATAATGTTAGTAGCAATAGAAGAGTTTTAGGATACATCTTGAATGTAGAATCCATATGAAAGATGGATTGGGTGTGATGAGGTTGACCTCCAGGTGACACTGATAACCAAGTAATTAGAGTTATTTTATTCTGAGATACAGAAGGGTAGAGTAATAAATAGGGGAGGAAATCAAAAATTTTATTTCAGGTATGTTGTCTGAGGTATATGTGAGACATTCAATTGGAGATGCCTAGGAGGAAGCTAGGGTTTTTACCTGCAAAAAAGGGTCCAGACTGGAGAGATTAAAATGCTCTGCCTAGAAAATTTGCAAAGCCAAAGGGAAGATGGAGGCCCATATACTCTGTATGTGTGTAAATCAAACTAAGATATTGTTAAACATACGCTGTTCCCTATATTTGACAAATATACCTTCATTAATGATAAAATATAAAAGTATGTAAAGCCATAATTTTTAAATCAGTGAAAGTTAGCAAAGATATCAAAGGCAAATGACAGTTGGCAAAATATCCAAAATGACTGACTTTCATTATTATTGTGCATGTCTAGGTAGTCTGTTGAAGGCTCAACAACTTTTGAACTAACAATATAAGACAGATATATGGATTTAATAAATTAGGATATATTTATTCCATTAAATAAATCTATTTTGGCAATAGCTATAATTATTGTTGTAATAAAACCTTTAATATAATTTGTGTTCTAGTGTTAGTAAAGTCAAATTACACTAGCTTTCTTATGTTACTTTTTTTTTTCCTTAAATTCAATTGAAAGAAACTTCAATCAAGCTGATGTTGTAGTAACTGGAATTCAGAAATGAACCATGAATTTCACTTATCATGTTAAAATTATTAACAAAGAAAATATTATTTACACACACATAGTGTGGTGATGTATAGCATGATTTTCACCGTTTCTTAATATAGTATCTAGTTCCATATATTACTTCTTAATTTCTTATTTTTTTCAATGTTCTAATGCTTGGATATTATAAAGAAAACCAAAAGTAGTGGTTTCTTGGGTTCAAATAATGGCTTACGTTCAAATATCTCTTCAGTCAAAATTATACGATATCAATAATGGATAGAAAACAGTGCTTCAGAAATTAGTTTTGAACTTGTTTGTGAATCTTTTTTTCTTTATTGTCATGCAAATACTTCCATTTTCTCGTTCTAATTTCCATATATATATTTTGGAATGCCACTTCCGTTGTGTATTTCACATGCACTTTGTTTTACATTAGGAAAAAATTAACTATTTTAAATTCTTTTAGAAGTAAAACAGTCACTTTCATGTCTCTTTTCTTGTAAGATTTTGTTAACACTGTTAACAGCAAGCAACAGATCATACCCCAAACTTTGGCCTGTGAACATCAATTCAAAAGTTATTTCATTTCCTCTCAAAGACCCCGATTGGATCTCTGCAGGAGGATCTTCCATTCTTTAGTGTCCTAGTCTTGCTCATAGCTTGTGTATACTACATCTAATGGCTGTAGTAGCATTTGGTCAACCTTTCCAATCTATTACCCAAGAGTGATTATCAAGATAAATTTATGTGTTTTAGCAAAATTCCCCATCTTTCATTAATCCTGAAAAGTTGTTCTAAAGTATGTCACCTTTTTGGCACAACTGAGATACTTGTATAAAGAATCCTTAAGGATTTTCACCAAAAATGAAATTCTTATTTTCTTTAACCAGCTATGTTGGTACTATTATCATAGGCTTATAATTGATAACATTTTAAATTATATAAAGCTGATTTTTAAATTCACTTTTATTTTCTTAAGTATGTAATAAATAAATGCTTGGTCACACCTATCATTCAATGATCATCGTTCTTTCAATATTTCTATGTTTGAAATCCTCCAAAGATTTTTCCATTGTCTGGTGACTAATTTCTGAAATTCCTCTTTGCTTTCACAGGTTGTCATGATTTCACTGTGTCCTGCTTCCTAGTTTGTGTCTTTGGTATTGGCATATTATTGGGCTAGATGACCACGATGTTTCTTCCTAATGCTAAAATGATATAATTTCTTCTCCCTGGAATAGATTTGAGGATCAGGATTGAAGGGAAAATGATAAATGAAGTTTCAGCTACTTTATATAGCTTAAGTCTTACTATATATAAGAGGTTCCATCTAAGATGCCTAGCAGCGTACTGTGAGAATACTGAGCTACCATCTCAATCCTTTGAGAGACACTGGAACCCTAGAGTTTTACTAAAAAGTTGTACACGGTCAATTGCTCATAATTTCAAAAAGGAGAGTTCTGTATTAATCTCTGGTATACTCTTAACTAGGTGTTTGGGAATGTTTTATAAAATAGAAATATCACCAGAAGTCTTCATAGCTTCAACATGAACATGTCAGATTAAACCTCACTTTGTTTTTCTATTTATTAAAATTATCTGTTGACAGAGATGCCTAATTTTTCTGAAAATAATCACCTACATTCGTTACAAAACTCTTTTCTAAATTTTAATCTGTATAAGATCATATTAATATTAATGATAACACTGCAGTTAGAATCTGTTTAGACTCCTGGCTCAGTGATCATTTCTTAATCTCATCTTTGTCATTGCACTTGGATACTGTGGTGGTTTTAACAGGTGTCTACAACTTCTTTGAAACTCCTCTTATCAAATGGTGAAAAATGGGAAATGTACCCAAGGAACTGGATCATCTAACTGAGGAGATTTCCAGGTAGAGTGCTTAAGGTGCTGGCCAGCTTCTTCTAGTCACTTAATAGTAAAACATGAGAGGGGAGAGAAAAGCTAAAGAAAGAATTGTTAAATATAAAGGGGCCTGGGCTTGCTGGGTTCAAAAATAAAATGGTTCCTTATTCCCAGACTCTCCAGATTGCAAAAGATGCTATAATTAAATAACAGCTTCCAGGCAAAGATCAAATCTAGGGCACTCTCAGAAAAACATGGTCTAAAGATAAAACCAAAGATGTAACTGTAAAATCCTTTGTTAAGACCTCAGAAAGATTTAAGGAGGTGTCATATAGACACTTTCAAATAGACAAAAGGCCCTGTAAGAGTCTTGAGAGCTGTCTCCACAGCAGCATTCCAGGGAACCCTAAAGTGGAGCAGGACTCATCTTGAAGAGGTTTTTTGAGGGGGTGGGTGGCTATCGTCTAGGATTTTTTTTTAATTGTATCTTCTTGAACTTAAAAAAAAAAAAAAAAAAAAGAAAGAGAGAATGACAAAGTGAAAAAGAGTCCTTTGGGCTCCAGAACTATTATTATGGCCAATAAGAGGTCTTAGGAAAATTATCAGCTACAAACAACCAGCCATGCTTCACGTAAAAGGAAGACTCAAAGGGTGGAGCCAAGAGCCCAGAGGGCAGCTCAAAGAGCTTCTGAGAACTGTTCCAAGAAATTAGGACTAACAACATGCTCCTGGCTGGAATTCAGTATTGCTATGGGCTACAGACGGCTTTATACCTCTTGTTTTTTCACTTATTTTGAATGGGTGTGTCTACAGTGATTATTCTACACCTGTCCCACCACCGTATGAAGTGCTATCTGTATGGGGTATCAGATGGCTTTCATTTAATTCAAGGTATTTACACTGAGAGAAACTCAAGGAACTGTAGTTAAGTGACTGCACCCAAGGGCCTCAAGTCACTTTGGCCTGATAGAAATGATGAAATCCTGGACCTCAAGCTTGAGCCCAAAGCTGTAGGGAGGTCTTAAAGAGGGGATGAGGCATTTTTCATGTTGAGGAAATGTAAGTAATTTGTGGCTCACAGAGGAAGGACTATGGTGATTTTAAAACATGTCCACACTCCTCACATAAAAAAGATGGAGACTATTTCCTCTCCCCTGGAACATGGGCCAGCCTAGTGACTTTCTTCTGAAGAATGGAAGGTGGCCATGGATACTGCACAACTATGAGGCTAGATTAGAAAAGGCACCACAATTTCTGTCAAACTCTCTCTTGGGATGCTCCTCCTTGAAATCAGTCTCTGTGTCATGTGTCATGACGCAGGTGAGACTGCATGGAGAACATACAGGCACTCTGGCCAACAGCCTGGACCAAGACCCAGTCAACAGCCAGATTTGATCCCTAGACTTGTGAGAGAATAGGCCCTTGTCTGATTCCAGTCTTCCAGCTGTCCCAGCTGACACCAAAAAGAGCAGAGGCAGAGGCTAATCCAAATTATAGATTCAAGAGCAAAATATATGTTGTTTCAAAATTTTAGGATATTTGTAACATAGCATCAGATAGCTAAAATAGACATGAAAAGTTAAGTTTAATAGTAAAAAAAATAGAGAAGTTTATATATAGAAGTTCACGTCAAAAAACATAGGGGTGTTACATTAATGCCAAGCACATTAGGAATAATTATATATTATAATTTTATCCACAGTTTTCATGTTTCCCCAAAGGTTAGATCTTTGAGAGCAAAGCCTAGGTCTTACTCACCACTGATCCTCTAGCACCAAATAGTTCCTAGAACATTGTAGGTACTAGGCCAAAGAAGTCTTCTTTCAAGAGCTTACATTCTACTGTGACAGAAAGAATAAAAGAACAAAGGGAGGGAGAGAAGGAGGAATAAAGAAAGATTCACCCAGAGAGAAGTGTCATGAAAGCATAACAAAGTTGACTTGATGAAGAGTGGCTGGTTGTAGTAATAGCACTGGTTCTTCAGATGGTCTTCTCTAAAGCTCAAATTAAAAAAAGAAAATAGTATATAATGAAGGATGATTGGTGGTTATTAATTCTACCCTTTGACCACTGGCCCCAGATGCAACAGCAGACACATAGAGCTAAATTTCTAAGAAGTTCAATGATCTCCAGGGGACAGGAATGGCACTCCTCCTATCTCAGCTAATACCTCCTGTACTTAAGGTCAGTTTGAACCCTGCCCATTGTGGATTAACCTGAGCTCTGGCTTACTCCACACATCCTTTCCAGCTCACAGAGTGATGAATAAATCACAAAAATTAGGAATCACCTAAAATCTGAAGGAGAGAAAGCGTAGCCTAGATTAGGGTTTGGTGGTAAGGAGCTGATCCACTAGGCACTAAGTGGTTGCATCTGTTTTTCTAGAATTTCAATCCTCAGCAAGCTTTTCCCAATCTTGTCCCCACAGGGCACAACTGGCAAAAGTGAGACTTTGCAGAGAAGAGGGGTAGCAGCCTCCACAGCAGCACAAAAGTGCAGAGAGGAGTTCTCATCTGAAGTACAAGTCGAAAGAGGAATGTGGCTGTGATGAACAGTTAATTCAGTCACAGAATTTGTTAGGAAACTACAGTGTCAGAAAAAAGTGGAGTCAATAACCCCATTCTATTGCTTGTCTGACCATTTGGAGAGGGATTTATTAAACAATATGTACCACAGTCTAACAAATATATGAATACACTGCTGAAAAGCATAGAAGATTGAGTCAAAATCCTACCATATCAGGAGTAGTTAAAGGGCCTGGTCATGTTTAGCCTGGAGGAAATGATTCTGTAGAAAGTTTGAAGGATAAACCGTGCCTTAAAATATGCTAAACATACTTATGAGCTTAAGCAGGGGTCAACAAACTCTATCCATTGGTCCAAAACTGGCCTGCCATCTGTTTGTGTAAATAAAAGTTAACTGGAACAAAGCCACATTCATTCATTAATTCATGCCATGCATTGTCTATGGCTGCTTTAGCCCTACAACAGCAGAGCTGAGTATTGTGACCAGGACCATATGGCCTGCAAGGACTGAAATATTTACTATCTGATCCTTTAGAGGGGAAAAAAAAAAATCGTCTGTGAGGTAGAGTGTAAACATAGGACCAATGGATGAAAGTTATATTAGGGTGAAATTTTTGCCAGATAAAAACAAGCTTTCTAGCAATTAGGGCTATTCTAATATGAAATGGGCTGCCACATATAAAAGGTTGTTTTACATCACACAATGTATTCAAGACTCAGCTAGATGATGTGTAGAGTATTCATCTGCTGACAGATCTATAGCACCTTCAAATTCTCCATCTCTTCCATGGTCAGGTCAATTATTTATCTAGTCTTTTAATGATTCTCTTCAAAGGTCTTGCAAATCCATGTGTTTCCTTCTATTTCCACACTCGCTCTTATTTACCAGGTCTTTCTCCACCTCACCCAACAACTGATACTCTAGTCTCCTCGCCTCTGACTTCTCCCATTTGAATTTTTCCAACAAATTATGTTTTAGATTAATTTTCCTGTGTAGGACTCTGCTTTTGAAACCCCTCTATGTCCTCAAGAATCAACAGTGGTTTTGCTTTTTGTCTGTAGGGTAATATGCAAACTTCTTAGACTGCTATTCAAATCTTTTCACTAGTATATATACTATATACTATATAGTCTTTCTCAGCTTTATCACCTACACTCTCCTCCATGGATACCAAGAGCAAATGAAATGATGAAATCACTTGTTCCCAAATATTTTGTACATATTTATGCCTTGAGCTTTTAAATGTGTTTACCCCAGTGCGACTTCAAACTTTTCCAAAAATTACTTCTGAGTCCTTACAGATCTTTCTTCAGCACATATTTGGCCCTTAGCATATATGATACTTGTATGGTCGTTTACCGTGGAGTGCTCACCTTAGATAGAATTTCTCAGTCTGATATTTAGAATGGAGCTGTTAGAGCAGGCAGATAGCTAGATATGAGCAGAGAAATGGGGATGTAGGTCAAATAGCAGGAATTGGGCAGTAAGGAGGAGCACAGGCCAAATACAGGAAACCATACACTGTGTAAGCAACAGGGGTCCCTGGACAGAGAAAGAAAAGCAAGAACTTCTGGGCTGATAAGCAGTCACACATTTTGGGGTGACAAGTGGCCTGGGGGTTGACAAAGAAAGGTGGGAAAAGGTAGGAATCTCCAGTGTCTGAATGTAACCTTTTGCTCATTATGATCTCATTTCAACAAAATTAGCCTTGCAGATTAGAAGTACCCATCATGCACCAACGCCATGCCACTTCTGATCCCTCCTCCCTTCAGGAAGGTGGAGTTGGGATGAAAATCAGGGAATTATCACCCTAAACCCCTCCCTCCCCCACCAATGAATATTCTACCCATTCATTTTTACACTCTATGTAAGACACTTGCCATAGAAACTCAGGGCAGCTGCTCACCTGAGCCTGCCCGCTCTCCCCTTGAGAGTGTACTATCCATCCCTTAATGAATCTCCACTTTACTTTCTTAACCTCCATGTCTTATCTCTGAATTATTTGTGGGACGGGACAAGAACCTAGACACTGGCTATATCTACCAATAGAGGTTCTTGGTCTTTAACTTGGAATGAACCTTCTTGATTCAACACATGAAATGGAGGTTCACGGGCACGTACTGTTACATTCCCTGTGTCTGGAGTGGCACCTATCTATAGAAGCAACATGATATATGTTAGTAGAGATGACAGAGTACCTGCAAAACAAGAAGGCACTACATTTGAAATATTTTTTGCAGAGTTTTGTCCCTTCTCTGCCCTTATGGAAAATTTTATTAGATAAGAAAATTAAGAATTAGAATCTCCCCCTTATTTTCTCAGCTGCAACATTCATTAGCTGCATGACTGTGGGCAATTAGTTTAGCCTCTTCATGCCTGTGTTTTCCCATTTGTAAAACAGAAATAATAATATGTAGCTTATAGGGGTATTGTGAAGCATATTTAATGTTTGTAAAGTGCTTTTTAACAACTTCAGTGTCATAGAAATGGAAAATAGCCCTCATTTAAAATTTAAAAATATGTATGCATAATGATTCATTTAATAAACACGGAAAGTTTATATGAATTTACATGTATGAATCTGGTTTGCAATATTAACAATTTGTTTTAACTTGGAAATAGACTTTACTCATTTTTGACATTTTGCATTTGCATTTTGATATCTTTTCCTAATAGTGAATACTTATGTGATTCACATGGGTCAGTGGTTCTCAACCATGGCTGCACATTAGTGTGTGCTGATGACCAGACTTCACTGAATTAAATAAGCTCCCTGGGGATGGGAAGCCTAAGTAGGGGTAGTTTTAAAAAATCTCAGGTGATTCTAATATGCAGCTGAGATTGAGAATGGCTCATGTCTGTCTCAATGTGTATGTATATTATCATAAGACTTGCTTGATGAAAATATTCATCTATAATGTATTTAAATATATTTTGATTGACATTTTGAACTGCATGATGAATTTGTACTAAAAGATCTCAAAATTCCCCTTTGGCCATAATATTCAATGAATCTATGATGCCCTTTTTGAATTTGTCAGACAGAATAGCAGGGACCCACATGAGTAATCCTCGACTATTCCTTATTGAAGGAAAAAGGGTGGCTACTCTTGCTTCCACATACTTATATTTGTCTGCTTGTACACAGATATATGCTGGTGTAGAATGTACATGTAAAATCATGTATCACAGGTATTTAATACACCTCACAATCATATTGGTTTTGCATGAGAAGTATTTTATAAACCACTTTTTGCATTTTTTAAATGCAAGTTGATTTTTAGTTGTCACTAAGTTAATTGCTACGTCTTCTTTCACTGCTATCAGCATATGATGAAGGAATGCATTTTCTTCTAAGAGAAGGCATTGAAAATGTAATTAGACAGATAAAACTTATAAATAATCATATTTATGTAAGACAAATCTATTATTTTATTGTCAGGTCTGATACTCCATTTTCAAGTAGATTTTAGAGAGTTGGTTTTAGGCTTTATTTTTACATGAATGTGAGTAGAGAGATGTAGGTATGTTCATGTGCATAAATAAAATAGACCTGTGAGATTCTGTACTTTTTCGAGTTAATGAATTTTAAGAATTCTTCTCACAATTTTTTAACGTATAAAGGGGTCAAGAATCCAACTAGAACATGGCCATGTTTAAATCAGCTACTAGCTTTTCAAATTACATTTCAAAGTAGAGAGAAATCTGAATCCTGATGATGAAAAATGCAGCTCTTCTTCATCCTGGGGTAAGTACATTGATTTTGAGTGATTCAGTTGCCCTTTTGCTCCAAAAGCAAGAAAACTTCACTTTCTACTTTTGATGGCACAATATTATCTCTTTTATTTAGTATTTTTTTCTTAATATATGATTTAAAAATTCAAAGTTTTTAGCCAGAAGTATACCATATTTTAATAAAATACTTTTGGAATGATCACAGATCATGCTCACAGTTTCTAATTATTCATCACGACATTTAAAACCAATCCACTTGCAGTGATACGGATAGCATTATATTGTGATGTTCAGATTTGCTAGAGACGACATTTTTCTCCCTTTGTTACATTCTGTTAACAACCTGTCCAGTACAGCATACAGCATAATTTTTGCTTTGATACCAATTAAGCAAATTGCAATACAGCCATAATCCAATTGCTGATGAATGATGTGAAACCATAGTTTATCATAATACAGTGATATAAAACACAACAAAAAAGAACAAATGGACTGCGACGGTACAGATAATATTTGCTGAACTATTTACATGATTAATGCTCTTACGATGTTTGAATTCTCATTGTCCTATATCAACTGTATGTTTTTAGTTTTATTTTTTTCTGAACAAGACAACTTTAATGTTGTAAAACGAAAAGCAGAATGCTTCAAAGAAAAATTACACTGGAACAATTAAACGGTACTGAGTATGGCCTATGTAACAAGAATGCTACCCCTAAAATATTTCCACTATAACTTAATTTAGGTCTAAAGATACTGTTAATAGTAATGGAATTTTCTTTCCTTGGAATAACAGAAACCCATTTTATATTTCACTAAATAACTGGACTTATTTCAAATACAACCTGTAATACTATGATGTACTAATATTAATGAAATAGTCCATTAAATATTAATAACATGGTATGCTTAATAAAAAAAACTAATTATATCTTCTTAACAGTGTTTTATTATTGAAAATAAAAAAGGAGTTTTTGAAAACTATCATAAATAGAGTTTGATTCATTAAACCATGGTTGTGAGCTGACTTTTAGTCAGTTTTTAACTCCTGTCAACCCCACCGAAAGCTGTCAATGGTGTGTTTTGTCCCTACAACTGCTGGGGGGTTTATTGTGGTTTAGCATTTTTGTAATGTTAAGTTACAGATTTCCTGCAGGAATTAATAATGAGTGAAGGTTTTAAGACTGCTAATGCTCCTGTTCTAGGCCACTGAACTTATATCTTTTTATTGTATTTCTTACAATTTTGTGCAGTCCCTCTCTCACATTGCAGGGAGTTCTTGGATTCCATGTTGTGCAAAACCATATGAATGTCCTAACATATTGCAGAGGTGAACTGGTGACATACTTATGCACTAAAGCAGGTATTATTTTTTTAATTGATTTCAAATATAGCAAATGTTTGTATATTTGTTGTGTAGAAAGCTTTCAATCCCATTGTGTTTTGAGACTCAAAAATGTTTCCTGACTTTTCAACACCTTTTCCCCCTCTTTTTCTTTCTTGTTATTTTGCTGATTTTTGAGACTCTTAAACAAGTCTGTTTAGCGTTATAATGTAAATCCCTTTCCAAATGCCACTCTGAAAAAAGGCTAGATTTGTTCCCTGGAAAGTAAGCATTACCGACTTCAAGCCAAAGAAATGACAGTTATGGAAAAGGCAGACTGGAAACAACATAGATTTGGCTATATTTCATCCCCACAAATGCAACGCTTCATAAATATGGAGGACTGACAATGTCGAGAAACCCCTCGTGTTAAAGGATGCTACATGGCTTTGGCCTGCTGAGAGACAACAGCAGCGGGAACAATCTGGCATTGAGCAACCAGAAATGAGTGGTTCTTTATGAGCAAAGGCATTGACCACGATTCAAAAAGGCAGAGAGGCAAACTGTGCCAGGTTCCTCAGAGAGTAGCTATAGCTCCAAACCCAAGGATAACATTTCCCTGTGTGCTATATGGAATGGATCATTAGACCCTTCAGTCAAGCCTCAAGCATACCTACGATCAATTCTTTTAAAAGGGGAATTGTTAACTGTTAATATCAGGGACGTAATCCAGAATTACAGAGACTTGGCATGTTCAAGACTGACACTGGCAGATCAGTATTAGAACCCAGGCATGCTTAATTTAGAGATGATAAAAAATGCATGTCAGTCATGCAAATGCTATAAACATTCAAAGGTTTCTTTATGTGATATGTACTTGTGATTTTTAAACATAGAATAAAGACAATGTAATCCTTTAACAATAACTTGACAGATATTTGAGTACATACAATGTACCAAAAACGAAATCGTTCCTGTATTTGGGGAATGAACATCAAGTGACCTAGTTTTTAGATACTATTCTATTATTTCCCCAAATCTACTTCAAATTGATTTTTTTTTCTTTTGGGTTTCTGGTTCCTAAACAATGCAATGAGATAGTTAAACTAGATGATTTCTAAGGGAATTTCCAGGAAAATATTCTGTGTAATTCTATTGTTTGGAACAATTCACTAGAACCATGCCCTTATTTATATTGTATGTAATTTTAGGTTTTTTATGTGTCAAGTTTCCTTGAAATACATAAAATCTCCCCTTTAAAGGATGGGTTGTAGCAATATTTGGTGAGATTGCAGGCAGAAGCACATAAATATTTGGTGTGCATTTGGAAAGACATTAGATACTTATATGTCAGTCTATCTCTAACTATATCCTCTGTAGGAGATTAAATTGTAGCTTGTCAGACTTCCAAGGTCAAGTGTTGAAAACATAATAGGAAGAATTCCAAATAGTCAGTCTTATCCAAAATGGACTTGTCTGCAATATCTATATAAGAAAAGTTAGCAAAAGGAAACTTTTTTTTGGGGTAATATTTAGTTACAACACTAAGTAGGCACATAAACTGATGTTTTTGGTTTCACATAATAAAGAACACATATAGTTCATGCAGAAGTGTACAGAACTAGAATAAGCTTTAGTGATAAATTAACAAAGAAAAAAGAAGATAAGAATATTATTTAGCAAACATCAGCATGATTACTAAGCACATGGACTAAATATTGAATTTGGTTAGGGCTTTCCAAATTATACATGAGGTTTGAGGTTGTTTTTTGCTCATATTATATGTTTAAAATACCTATATTTAGTAAACACTAGTTGCAATAAATTAAGACAAATAAAAAAGGTCAAATTAGAAATTATAAATACTCTATGAGCCCATCCAGCATCTCTCTAGAAATGCTGAAATGATGAAGTTCTAAAGAAGATGACTAACTTTGGCAGATCACAGACAATCCTAATTTAATGGATAAAGACCAGAGGTAAGATTACACTATTCATTTATTCATAGGTGTTGAGCACCTGGTACATGCTAGGCACTATTCTAGGCCTGGAGGTAGAGCAGTGTGCAAGGCTGGCAAGGTTCCTGTTCTAGTGGAGCTCACACAGAGTTAGTGGAAGAAGGGAAGCAGCTGATCATTCAATAAAAACCAGGAAGTAAAGAAGAAAATATATTTTATTGAAGAGTGTTAAGCAGAGAAATAAAATAAAGTGATGCACTGGATTGAAAAAGAGGGCTACTTAAGATCAAAGGGTCAGGGAAATTCTTTACAGAAAAAAGAAGATTAAGCTGAGATGTAATGACAAGAAGAAGCTGAAGGAAGGGCATTCAGGGGATGTAAAAATCAGGATAAAGAACATTTTGGGGAAGAAACCACTAGTACAGAAAAACCTGGGGTAGAAACAAGCTTTTCATATTCTAAGAATAAAGGTGGCTAGAATTTAAGAGGCAAGAACATAGGGGTGTGACATGAAGACAGATGAATATGGGCACAGATCGATACTGGGATTGAAAGACTGGTTAAAAAAAATCAGATTTTATTCTAATGACCATTAGCCTACCATGAAAAGGCTTAATGCAAGGGGAGTGAGAAGAGCCTGTTAAGTGAAGATGACCAGCTCCTGCGTGTAGGTGTGGGGATGATGTGGGCTGGGACTACTTCAGGAAGCCAGAGAGGAAGAAAGGTGAGCAGCTAGGAGATGATGATTTATACACAGATCTTTCAGAGGAAAGAAGAGAAGAGCGGGGCTTGGGAAGTGATCTGGAGGAGTACCAGTCTTGGCCTTCCTAACTGATTGGCTGAGTGCAGCCAGGTCAGGAGGAGCCAAAGAAAGCTAAGTTGTGTCTTAAACTATCTGACTGTCTATGCTATCTACAAACAGCTTTTGTGTGTTTCTGTGATTGCTCATAACTTTGTTCACTGCATCTACTCATCTATTTCTTTTTCTTTCTGAACTCAACCCTGTCTTGCTTCTGTTGGCATTTAAACTATCAGCTACAGACCATATCAAAAGATTCTCCATTACACTCCTACCAAGCTCTGCTTAAGGAAGAGTCCATTTCTTTTCCCTAAGGAAACACATTGTTTTGGAGGGGAAGCGCTGATTTACTGACTGAAATAAAGCAGGAAGGCCATTATCCTAGGAATCAGCATTTTAATCACTAGCTCCTGAATTTATCCCTTTTAGTTATCTCTAGGGGAAATAAAAGGAAAAACTCAAACCCAGGATGAAGAGAACAGCAGGAAAGGTCATTCATTTTTGCTCGCTATAGTGTATCACAAAATATGCTGTGGACACAGTGGGAAACAAACAAAAATGTAAATGCTGTATATATTTTATGAAACATACTACGTAATGAATTGACTGCTTATGTTAAACTATAGAATTGGGAAGGGAAATAAAGAGCAACCGTGTACAGTATCTCTCAGGTGGAAAGAATGAGTTTACAGGCATGATTTCTGAATAATATTCACTGCTTCATACAAACATAAAGAGGTGACATTATTTTTCAACCGTTGACACTAATGGAGTAATTTTCATGATCCCTGCTCATGGCTAGAATGCTGAATAAGAGGAGCAAGAACTGCTCTCTGTTAGCACATACAATTTAAGTCATTTTGTTAAAGGAGGCACTCTGCCTTCAGAGATCACATTTATTAGCTAGCTCATTTTAGAGTGTCTTTGAATATTAGAAGTGACTCGAGAAATTTAATTAGTGGTACCTATCTGTATTAAAAAGAATTTGTGATAAGTATTCCATGTAAAGTATTTATATACTTAATTGTTTAAAAGAAACTAGAGGGCAAAGAAACTAAGCTAAAGTGACAGAAGATAACTAAAGTGATAGAAAAAAAAACTGTATCTGATCTCATAATGGAAGTCACTATGGAAATTTCTACCTTTTTCACAGACTATTTCATAGGTCAATTTTTTGAAACGTTTAATGGACAAAACACAATGCACTTGTACTTTTATGAAAATTGTTTGGTATTGTTATGGTAATCATTTATATGCTGGCAGTCCTCCTCCACTTGGATTTCATTAAAACCAGGGCATTAGTTTACCTATGTTCTTTCCTATAGCTTTATTATACCACACAACAATTCTCCACTATACTATAGAATATAATGTATTATTTAATTTGCCTGACCCTCTTAGCTTCCAATCCCAAAAGGATATGACAATGGTTTAGATGAAGCACCTGCTCATAAGCCTTACACTGAGAGAAATCTGCACATTGATACAGACAACCCTTCTGAGTCTCTCTTTCTAAGCCAGGGGTCAGTCACACTATTTCACCATTCTGTTGCGGTTATTCTCTTTATTCTCTTATCAAATTTGGACAACATTCTCCCTTAATAAAATCTTTACTCAGGCCATAGTTTAAATTAAAAACCTGAAGTTTTTCTTCTTAAATTATATGAGAAACAAATTTTTCATAGTATTGGAGGACTTTCATATAGCTGTATGTTTCAATATTATGAGTTTCTATAATACATTACTTGTATCTGTTATATTTATTGTCTGTTGCAAAATTAAAAGTTATGCTCAATACTGCTTCACTGCTGTGGAGAAAGCTGTCTCATTTACGAATGTTTTGGGATTATGAGGGTTTTTTCTTATTTATGCATGTGTTATTTTAAACCACTATTATTTTCATGATTGCAAGAACGTGTTAGCTGCCAATTTAATAACCATTTTTCAGGAAAACTAAAATGTATCCCATTCATTGTGCACATCAATTATGAAAGCTTTCCCAATTCCAACACTTTAAAATGTAATTAAAGAAGTAGGAACCTCTTGGAATTTAGGAAATAGAGTAACGTAAATTCATTGTCACTTTTATTCCTAAATACTAACTTTATTTCTGAGAGCAAAGATCGGTGGGGGGGGGGAATGAAGATTTTATTTAATTATACTTACTAATTTATGCTAATGTCAGAATCTTTAAAATGCTATGATTCGTATCAAATAATGAGACTGAGTAATGCACTGTTTAAAATGCTTTTTCAGAAAATTTGTAATTCTGGACACTCTGGTTTTAGTGGGAAAAATGCCTCCTGCTCTTTGGGAAAGTAAGGACCACACAAGCAGAGGTAGCAATGGCGGTTGTGGTCCCTAACAATGGCCTGTCAAGAACATTATAGAGGGGGCAGACAGATCTTCTTTGGACTGATTATGATAATAATTGCTGCCATTTATTAAGCATGTATCTCATGCCAGGTGTTCTGTGATGCCTCTGACATATCATCCAAGTTCCATCATCTTTCATCCTGACTCATCCAATGGTCTCCTGACTTATCTTCCTGTTTCTAAACTTGTCTCCCTGTAGCCTCTTTTTCACATTACAGCCACAAACATAATCTTTTTAAAGGCAAAAATCAGATCATGCTACTTCTTAAAATCCTTCAGCAACTTCTCACAGTCCTCAAAGTAAGTTTACCTTTTCACCATGACCTACAAGGCTCTACGCCATCTGGCCCGTGTGTCTCCCTCTGACCCCGTTCTGTACCACTCTTCCCTTGCTCACTGGCTTTCCAGTACTCAGATGTCACTGTGTCAGCTCAGATCCTTTGCTCTGGTTCTCTCTGACTGTCAAGTCCTTCCCATAGCTTTCTGGGTGGGCATCCATCTCATTCTTCTTCCCTCAACTGATATATCACATCAACAAGTAAAGCAAGTCCAGCCCTTCTCTCCATGAAATTAGAGATTTTGTCAGTCTTGTCCATCACTGGACCCATCCCCTAAGTATGACTAGCACATGGAAGCTCCCAACTGTTTTGCATAGTGGGAGGACTTTTTTCTGGGTTTGTATTCCAACAGACTAAGAGACTTGCAAACCATGTGACTCTGGGAAAGTCACTTAACTGGCCTAGTCCTCAGTCTTCTTTTCTGTGAAATTGGACTAATAATTCCTGTCTTGTAGGGTTGTTGTAAGAATTAAATTATTCACATGAAACATTTAAAACAGTGCTTTGCATGCACTATGCAATCATCAATGTTAGCTCTATTCACCTGTTAAAATTTTTTCTCTGGTCCAGTAATTTTGAGAGTGTGGTTTCTAGACTAGAAGCACTAACATCAGTTAGGAATTTCTTGACAATGAAAATTTTGCTCCCTGCCCTCCAACACTGAGTCAGAAACTCTAGGGTTGCGGGTCAGAAAGCTGTAGTTCAACAAGCACTGTAGGTGATTCTGATGCCTGCTAACGTCTGCTGTCATCATCCATGCAGTTCTCCACATTCTGTTGGGAGGATTAAACAGACAAGTCTGTAAAAGGGCCTTAACGTGATAACCTGATAAATGGTAAATTTTTGATAAAATGTAGCTGTTATTCTTGTAATATGATAGCTTTTTTCCCCCCCAAATCTAGAGAATCTGCAGTTAAAGGGCAAGGGTTTTGTCTATATTTTTACTTCTGAATCTTCAGGTCCTAGATGATTATCTACCACATTTTAGATGAGTGATTAAATGATTAATGAATATCCAGTGAGATGCTGCCTAGAGGCAAAATGTAACAAAGCTTAGGTCTTTGTGTGTCTTAGCAATAGTTGTCCTAATTTTTCTTATTACAATTTAGAGGGCAGGTGGGTAAATTTGCATGAGATTTCTCGAGAATTCTTGGAAGAGAATAAGCTCCAATTCTTGTCCTCAGGATTCAGACTAAGGAAGACTGGTTCAGGACAATCAAGGTTGCCAAACGGCAGGCTAAACGGGAGGGAGTAAGAGGCACCAAAATAAAAGGAAATCTAGCCTATTGACCACCCCTTGATGCAAGAATCTAAGTGTTCATGTCCTCTCATGATCTGTGGCAGGTGCTGAAACCCTTCCTACACCTGCTTATTCCAGTGCACTGTTCAAGCTTGGGAAACAATGGCCTTATTAGTTAGAAAAGCTACACCTTCAGAACTCAAGACTGAGGCTCCCACGTAGCCGGGGCATTGCAGGACAGGAAGAGCTTCAATAGATAACACAGAGGCTTAGAGATGACACCCCAAAGAGTCACCAGTTCTACAGGAGCTCACATGCAAGCTCAAGTGTTTCATATTCAGAAGCCATGATCTTTCTAAAACATCACATTGTCAGGGAACACTAGAAGATCTGAGGAACAGTGAAGAGAATTCTTGCTTATACTTTCCAACTAGTGTGGTCTATTTGAAAGATCTATGGGTAAAGGGAGATACGTTCAAAGGTGTTTGATGCTCTGCGTCAGGAACTTGAAATTTTCATAGCAGGGCTAGAGCCCCTGTGCAGCCAGAAGCCTGGGACCCACGCAGGACACTCAGGAGGTGTTTGCTGCAAGTCATGGTGAAAGTTCCCTGCTGTGCATGTGGAACTGCCTGACCCCACCAACGTGGACAACTGGTCCTCTCCTTAGGTTCAGACAGATGGCTCTACCCTGGGCTTACCCTCTCCTTGAATAAAAGTCACTAGTATGGTCCAACCAGAGTGAAGGCCTCACTGAGCATTCTTGCTGGCATCAAGCTCAACAAACCAACAGGAGAATTTTAATAATGCAGAACCATTATTAAGTTGCCTATAGTAAGCGGTTTCTTCATTTGAAATAGCCCAGTATGCAATTTCTGTTAGAGACTGCATTTTAAAATCTTAGCATGGACTTCTAGAAATTACTCCAGAAGCCAGATTTCACGATCTTCAGTAACAAGTCTACCCTGAACACTGAGAAACAGTGGCACACAGAGCTGGGGCAACTGGAGGCAGGTGGGGAGTAGATGTCCTGTCAATGTGGGGTTTATAAAAAATATAGGGAATTTCAACCAAATGCCTTATTGATTTCAACTTATGTCCTTCTCCTGAGCTCAGAATATCTAAATTCTTTCTCTATGAAGAGTGGTCTGGGGATTAGACCAACAGTCTGGCATTACCTGGGAGCTTGTTACAAATGCAGGGCCTCAGACCCCACCCCAGACCAACTGAAATAAAATACTCAGTTTAGTAAGATCCCTGGGTAGCTACATGCACACTAGAATCTGAGAGGATCTGTTCTAGGCCAGCACTTCTCACTGTCAGTGCACTGGAGAATCACCTGGGGAACTTTTCAAATTCCTATGCCCAGGCCACTCTAGACTGATTAAATTAAAATCCCCAGATGGGTTCCAGGCATCTTTTTTCCCTTAAAGTATGCCAGATGATTTAGATGATTTCAGTATGTGGCTAAGATTGAGAACCATTTTTCTGAATTATTAAGAATTCCTCCCGCTTTTATACTATCTGTAAAATTATTGTGATTCACATGCTATATCTGTGACAAGAGAAACGTCATCCATTATTTCAGAACCTTGTTGATACAAAAACGAAGTATATAAGATAAACACATATACTCTGTTGTATCTACTTTGTCTATTTCATATAAACTGTAACTTTTCACTTTTATTTTTATATAAAAAGAAAAATAAACAAATACAAAGCATTATTTCAGCAAATGTAATGTGTAAATGTTCTCAAGGACTACATTCTTGTGTTGTTGGTTGTACAAAAATATATTGAATGGCTAAAAGTTGATCATTGCTATTTTCAGGTAACATCACTGTGTTCTTTCCACCTGGACATGGCTGCTGTGGGCATTTTTCCACTCTAACTCCACTCCTGAATAGACACCCAGCTGAAAAGCGCTGAATAAAAATTTACTTACAACCATTGTAGTTCGTTGAAGGGATGTAGCTTAGTTGCTAAAATGTCAGATGCATCCCCGTAAGTGGGTGGCTTTTAAAAATCTCCCCCGCAGACTTACCTTCCTTCTACCCAGCAATTGCATTAATAGGTGCTTTTAAAAGGTGGCTGGTCCTCTCAAGATGTTGGCTTCTTTTAAAATTCTTTTAATCAAGACCTGCCTCTAATGCTCTTCATTTACTTTCTTAAGTGAAAGTATAACATGAAAGCCAATTCCATGCCACTGGGGGTGAAAAATAACTGCTACAGGGGCTGGACCGAAACAGAGACCTAGTGTCTCCTCTTTGAAGTGTGGCCACCTGTGAGCTCCTATTGATCTTGGGCAGCCAAGCTTCAAAGGGAAAAGGCTGCATTTCTCCCCCACCTGGCCACTGTGTGTTATAACACTTTTGAGTCAGCAGGGGCTACTTTCAAGCTAAAATTTGGATTAAAAAGCTAAATTGTGAGTGGTGAATAGCTCATAAGGTAGCTTTTAAAACAGAAATCTGATTTGAGATTTGCTCAGCAGTATCTTCTCCACCTTCTTCTTTTGCCCTCTTGTGACCCTCAGTATTTCAAAGGTCAGGCTTCTTTTAAATTAGTTTCTGAATCAGAATTTAATGAAGTCACTAACATGAAGGTGAATAGTTGATAGATATAGAGCAATCAGGAAACTGAAAGGCCAAAATAGCTTCCCACCTACATCTATTGACCTTGTAATGAAAAAAGGAAAGTTGGTGGAGAAGCTAAACTTTTTTCTCACTTTACTGCTGGCTGCAATGGGAATGTGATTTATTTATAGATATAAAACAAAACTGGACTGCTGCATTTTGTGATTCTATATATTTACTGAAGTATATGTATTGAGACTGTTTCTAAGGCATGTTATAATCCTAAAGGATTCCCAACTCATTACCGGGTCTGTTTAGTATGTGATAGTTGAAGGAGAGGAAAGTGTAATAAGAAAAGACTGCAATATTAAGGTTTAGTAGGTGAAAATACTTTGCTTTGTATTCACTGAGATTAGTATATAGCTAAGAGCAAAAGACTACTATCTTACATCTGTAATAGTAGCATTTTTCTTTAAATTGGATTATTATGTTAAACACATTTTAAAATATGTACCCATTAAGAAAATACTAACCTTTTAAGTTTTTATTTCCATTTTAAGCCTCAGAAAATGACTGTTCTCATGTAACTATGATTTGAATGGATTTTTTCCCCCTGGATGTATATCTTAACCACAGAGATTGTGTGTCTGGTATAACATCAAAGTTCCCCAACTTGGTCACTTGGAGGTCCCCCCCCGACTTAGAAGAGTCCAGATCAGCTTTAGATAAAACCAGAATAACCCTGAAGACTTGGTTCAAATCAGTTGCCAGAAACAAGTCAAAATTGTATCCAAATCTATAATCTGGTTCCAAGATTAGTCATAATTTCTTCTACTTTTTCATTAGAAAAGTGGACAAAATCACCTGAAATTGTTTGTGTTCTGCAATAGGGCAGCTGCCATTCAGAGTTGGGGAGATTATAACTCTAGATGAAAACATGGGAGATAAGTGGAAAAATTAGACAAAGGAAATACGTAGAAATCTCTCACTCACTTTTGAGTGATGGCACAGATATAAATGATAGAAGCTACCAGAAGCTGTACTGTCTATTATGCAATTTATGCAATTTGCAATTATTTATATACTTAACTTATCTATAGACAAAAAGCACTCTTACATTTTGCACTTTTTATACACAAAATGTTAATAAGAGTCTGCACTTTTTGAAGGGGAAGAACTGTCAATTTTATGCTGTGGAAGTAACATTTTATTTTTGCCAACACTAGCAAACTGCAAACTATGAAACAAAGACCTCATTTTTTTTTTTTTAACATTTTAGAGTTATATGGCAATCACAGAGTTTTGCTTAGTCTCTGATAATAGAAATAATGTCAGCTATGCATTTGATATGCACAAGTAACATTTCCATAAAAGTTCTGCACTGTTGCTGCAAGGAGGCTTGCTTCTGATTCTGTGTGATAGGGTAAATGACTGCCCGTGTCCTTTTCTGATTAAAGATCTTGGCAGGACAGACACAGAAGAAGGCCAACCCTCTGCCAGTATTCCTTTCATCTGTGATCCTCCATTTATTGCTTTTATTTATTTGAACTACCATCTATGACAAGTATTGTAATTGTGAAACGTACTGCTGCCTGAAACATAAAAATAATTTTTTTTTTGAATCACTTATTGGATGACTATTTTTCCCCAGTGATTAAGATTTAGGGTATTTTTTTGTTAGGTAAACACTGTGCTAGTTATCAAATATCTTACTTATCGGAAAACGAACCATAAGTTCATGAAATATAGAAGATATTGAATTTATGGGCTGATTTTATTTTAAGGGCCAACATTTCAAAGCTTAAAATATTTGTATTAAGTAGAAGACTCTTACAGAAAAAAAATCTAAGAAAAACTTCTGACAAAGGAGATAGAACTCTCACTAATTACACCATACACTAAAGTACAAAACATTGCTTAAAAAACATTGCAGTTGCAAGTGATGGGTCACTACTAAAACTTCCTTTAGCAAATATGAACAATTAAGAGGCCCCCAGAGGAAGGACTGAAAAATTTAGTTGAGGATGAACATACATCACCTCCCACGTGTCTTTATTTTGTTTAGACTGAAATTCTCACTAGACATTTTTGAAAACCACAAAACTGATGCACTAGAAAATTATCTTAAGTAATGATTTAGTAAAAAAAAAATCTATGAGCACTAAAGCATAGAGAAATTATAATTACAGAATAATTTGGTTATTTCAGTGATGCACATAAGAAAGCCAATCTTTTTTCTTCATATTCATATCCAGGGTGGTATTTCTTTATAATCCAGGGAAATGAGTGTGACACACAAAATATTTATTCACAATTAGAAATTATTTTCTTCTCTTAATAATGCCTGCTCATTATACATAGCTGAAGGGCTACTTCTCAGTTTAAAAGAGGTTGTAAAAAATAAGCACTACGGTTTCAAAAATAGATGATGCTTTATGTTGCTGCACAGGAGCACCACACATCTTTCATCTGATTTGAAGAAAAATGAAAACGATTTAATCTCACAGTGTATGACTGTTGTTAAATGTAAGAGTAATATTGTTACATTACAAATACTTTATTTTCTATATACTTTTTTTAATCCCAGAAGATAGAAGAATAAAACATTAAATTAGCAGTTTTTCTTCTTACTGTCCTACTACCAAGCACGTAGCAAATGACAAGGGGCTTATTTGCTTTTTCTCTTCATTCTCCTAAGAAACATGATCTAAGGAGAAAAAAGACTCTATAAGTGGGGTCTAATAATTCTTTGAAGGTAGGAAGGACAGACAGAAAATCTATTCCAAATAGGAAGTACCCATCACTGTTGCTGGGGTCCAAATAAACATGAATAACAGCTAGAAATAACTTGAGATAATATTCCCCCAGCACCAAATTTCCACTTAAGCAGCACATCAATATTATAACCACCAAACACAGAAGCCACATCTCTTGTTCAAGGTTCTGATCACCAGCCTGATCTTTGATTCTGCTGAGTGAGTTGAGCAGAAGTTGTAATCTGCTTTGTGTTGGATGCAGGGTGAAGACCATGATGGTTCCCCGAATCAAACACAGAGCTTGACGCACATGAGATTTATAGAACTTTTGCAATAATTCCATAACTCTCAGGTTGGAGAATGTTGATTGCCCAACTTACTAAGTAAAATCAATGCATACTTTGTTCATCTTTGTTACTCATATAATTTTTAGCTTCAGCAACTGGGATACTTTTTATTTATCTGTTCCAACAAAAAGTATATAAAGATCTTATAATAGGTTTTCATATTTTTTATCTTCTTTAAAATTTCTGCCATGTGCTTACTTATTTGATGAGCCAAAAATGGGAGGGGGTGGGAGAGAGAAGAGTTTAATATATTGTATTTAATAGGATCTTCACCTCCTTTTTATGTATATGTTTATCATTCTTAGCTCTAAAATATGTTTGATGCTTTCTTTGAAAGATAAAAATAAAACTGAGATAAAAAGATGACCTTTACTATTTTTCAGTTCATAATCCTTGAGTTACATTAAAACAACAAATAAATATTGAACACCAATACAGCTTTTTTCATAAGACAAATCTCACACAGACAAGGTTTTATGGGGGCATATACAGCAAGCGTATCTAACCCACTCTAGATGTTTAAGGAAATAATTTTGGTGAAAATGATGTTTAAGCTGAGAGATGAAACTGTAACAAATCTTAACCAGACAAAATTGAGAAAGGCAACAGGACTTGTTTGAGTGGAAACCAAAGGAGGAAATGAGCAAATCAAGTCTTACTATTTTTGTTTTTTTGGTCAAATTTTTCCAATTTTCCTCATCTTATTCTCCACATTGACTCCAATCCCTTTTGTTTCCTGTTCTGTTCAGAATTTTATAAAGCAATTTTTAATATTCATCAATAATAGCTTAATTAAATCTAACATTTTCTGGATTATTTAGGCCTAATTATTCCTCAGGTATATTGAATTTTAATTATCTTATGTTCAAAATTCTAGTAATTGGAAAATTATGCTGCAGCTAGGTCACTATTTTGCACAGATATAACACAGCACAAGTGATGAAGTCACTAACTAAAAATGATAAAAGCAGACACATTCCTCCACCTAAAAATGGACTTTCCCCACACCTGAATTTGCTACCCATAAACTCTGGATACTGAGTATCGACCATTTCTAGTCTCCACTGCCAGATTAAATGCTCTTAATCATAAAAGAATCGACTAATGCTACGTTTCTCCCGGTTCCTTATATTTCATCTGAAAAGTGAAGCTCCAGTATCACTCTCCCAAAACGTATTCCCCTCTCAAAAAAACTTCAGAAACATGAATACGGAAATCACGTCAGGTAATTTCGTCTTCTCCCAGGGACAACTGCCTCAAAATCCCTGGAAACTGGATTACTTTAAACTGGAATCTGTTTAGAAGCAGGACTCAAAAATGAGACTGAAGTCTTTAATATATTATATATATATATATATATAGAGAGAGAGAGAGAGAGAGAGAGAGAGAGAGAGAGAGAGAGAGGGAGAGGAGAGAGAGGGAAGATAAAGAAGCATATACCATGAATCTTTGGCTATCAGATTGACAAGCCACCTTAAAGGCTCTGTTTGTCACGGGATCGTGATATTCTTAAAAATGCTATGGATGTTCATCAGAGAAGGAAGTCCCTGGTCATCAACACAAACACCAAGATCATCCACAGCGCCTTTTGAAACCATTCTTAACTTTTCAGGGGGCCAAGGGCATCTGTTTAAATCTGATTACAGCTATGAGCCCTCCCAGGGAGCAGCTCCCAAGTTTTTACTGTAGGAAGGTCTTGGGGGGAGCGACCTAATTGGGGTGAGGGGCTGATGAGCCCTGGGGCAGGCTGATGAACGAGTGAGGTCGAGCTCTCCAGACTCTTCCTGAGCGCCAACAGTGGCCCTTTGACCTGAAAAACGTACAGACCCACGCAATTTTCCAAACAGCATCAAGGAGGTTGAAAACCATTAAGCAATCTTACCTGTACGGTCGCAGCCTCGGGAAGAAACAAGCATTTCCAGCAATCCAAAGGGCCCCATTTTCGGGCGCACACCGCCATGTTTCCGTGGCAGCTGCGCGTTATTTCAGGGCCGAAGGGGATAGTTTTAGCCCCCTTTTTCCGGATGGCGAAGTAAAATGGGTGGGCGGGGGGGTGCTTCTTCCGCTTTGCAGTCCAAAAGCCAGCTTCCGCCATGTGGGGCTGGTAACCCGTACACGGCCAGCAGCGAGAGGCGCTTTTTGCGGGAAAGCAGCAGGGAAACGTCTGAAAAGTGGAGGCGGGGGTGCGGCGCATGCGCCTTTCTCAGGGACGCTGGGGGCGCAGGCCCGAAGGCCTTTCCCGGCTCGCGGCTCGCGCGTTTGGGTCTCCTGGCAGAAGGAGCCGCTGAGGGGGACACTTTCTCCCCTCCGACATCCTCTGGCCGCACCCTAAGGCAGCTGCCCCCTTTCCTCCCTCGCCTTTCTGGCCTCTAGCATCGCCCAGCGCCTCCCAGCGCCGCAGCCAAGAGCCAGGCCTGGGTCCCTCAGCTGCCCTCGTCGGCGTCCTGTCACTGCGCTCCGCTGTCACCAAAGCACAGTAAGTCTGGCGTGTGCACCTAATGGCACCCGGGCTGTGTTACAACGTACACGGGACTGTGTTGCCTGGCGCGCTTAGCACTGGGCCAGGTACATCCACAGGTGTTCAGTAAGACAATTTAAAGAAAAAATGGATAAATGCAGGTTACTGGCAAGGAAACATCACTCCTTCCCAAACAAACACAAACAAAAACTCAGTACCCACCACAGGACAGTGCTGTTTAGGAAAACTAAAAAGTAACAGAGTTAATAGGGAGAGGGCAGGTGGAGGGAAATGTGATGGGAGAGAACTAGGGAGAAAAACTGAAAAAGCCAGTGAGAGAGGAACAAAATATGCTTTACTTCATCAGCTGAACATGTTCTGTTCCTTTTGCTCCTCTGACACCAGGCTCTCACCCTTTTCTTTTTCTTCTAATCATTTCTGCATTCGTCACATAACACAGTTCACCATCTAAGATGCTATTCTCATTCCTAGGTAAATGTGTAATAGTATCTCCTATCCTGATAACACATCACAGGGTGAGTGTACGTAAGTTGAAGTTATTTCTTATCCAACTTGGGTTTTTATATACAGAATAGGAATTATTAATAGTGATGATTTCCAATAGTGATGGAAACGATGAAAACAATTGGAAATTGAAAATGCAAGGATTTATAAATCTACCTTAAACACTTACTGGAGCAATAATAGTCATCCTTATTATTAACAGACTTCGCGTGTTTGCATTTTTTACCATTGTGTGTAAGCAGACAGCTAAGGTGACACGTGCTTGAAAAAGGATACGTAACAGAACAGCAACAGAGGGACTCCCCGTGTGTGTGTGTGTGTGTGTGTGTGTGTGTGTGGTGATTTGAGATTTTTCATAATGCTATGGCCTCAGAAGTGCTTTTCTTATCAAATTCTCTCTCCTCTTCATCAGTTTCAAAGTCCACACACTTTGTCATCCACAACATCATCCATTATCCATTTTTCTGCCAGGCTGAGAAAACACTGAAGGATGAAAACACTTTGGACTGACATTGGGAGAGCTAAATAACACCCCAACCAGGCAGGTGTCTGGGGACTTGATTTCTTCCTGGGGTGTAAGTGACTGATGCCACGCTGTGCGGTAGATTGACAGAGAGAGATAAGGGGGCAGAGTCACCTACTTCCCACCAATCTATTTCAAAGGTGACTGGACCTTCACGACCCTGGAAAGGACGTTTCTGTTTCTTCTTTCTTTCTGTTTTGATAGGAGGCTGTTTAAATATTAGTGAAGAGAACTGTTGGAAACATTTAGTGGGATACAAAAGAAACAGTCTTAAAACGAACACATTGATTTAGTTGAGTGTGGAGAGCCTACAACAGTCAGCTTTTGGTAGGTAGAAAATAAAATGTGATGTTTCTGTGAAGCCTGGCCAAGTGGAATTTGCCCTAATTGAACAAGAATGTATAGTAATCATTTCTGTTTTCAAAGTAACCACTGTAGAGCAGCACGTGGAATCAAACAAATGTGTTTAAATTTGTCGACATTTTCAAACTTATTTACCCCATATTGAATAATGCAAAAGAAAATCTTACAAGAGGCACCGTGATATTTGAGTTGATGTCAAGTCTGTCATGAAATATTTTATGAAAATTGTTCATTTTAAAATGGAAAGTGAAAGCCCCTGTGACTTTGAAGTTCCCAGGTATTTGATGTTTTGTTTGTATCTTCTTAAAAAATAGTTTCAAATTAAAAAGCAGAACTGCATCTGACCAAGAAAGGCATTGGCAGCTTGAATGTTACTCTTCAGTTTGTAATCATATTAAAACAATTCCTTCTTACTGAGAGTCAGAGCAAAGTGACTGTTGAATATTTCTTTCGGTTCAATAATAGAGTCTCTCCAGGAAACAACAAAAAAGACAAATCAATACACCAAAATAGTGCAAATAATTTTCCTTTGAATAGCAGGCAATAACACAAAATGTCTGAATTCTGACAGACTCTCAAGTTATTAAAGGGATTTTATGTCAAACAGTTTATATTGTATATCATTTGGAGAGCACTACAAAATTCAAAGGTGTAGTCAGGAAAGGAATATCAAATGTAATACCATCCAACTTTCAGCCCACTGCTTCTGATAGTAATATTAACCCAGCCTTTCTGAGAGGACATTGTTTGTTTTTCTAAGTTAGATAAAGGGAAGATGAACATTGGAGTAAAGTTTAGCTATATAAATAAATCTTTTAATGTTCTAATAATGCTGATGAAAAAGCTATTTTCTAAAATTATTTTTATGGAAGTGGCTGATACTTGGTACACTTTTATAGCCTTCCTCCCCTAAAGAGAGTGAAACAACAAAAGTTTAACTTTAAAATATTGAGCCAAATGTCCTTGGAAAAAATAAGTAAATCTACTACAATTCTAGAATATATTGAATATGGTTTGGAAACTGTTGATATGTAATTTAGTAATTCATTTGATTCCAACTTGTTACTGTAAACCTTTTTACAAGTCTAAAAAACAGGGTTCAATACACATATTGCAAGCCGTTTTCCTGCTGTTGTAGTCTGAAGAGTACATATTGAGTTTGGGTGGAGATGAGCAGGGAGTGAGTGGGCATTTACTGTGATAAGAGCTGTCTTTTAACCTGCCTCTGTTTTGTGTTACTGATGTGTAATTACAGGCTGTTTTTATTTTTTAAAATCAACTGAACAGATCGTCTATTAGTGTTTTAAAGCTTATAAACTAACTGTAAAGTTAATTATTTGGGTCCAACTTGATTAATTGGAACATCATTATAGGCCATTTGTTTTGGCACCAAATAAGGTCTCTCTTTCTCATCTCTTTCTCTCTCCCCCCTCCCCCCTCTTCCTTCCCTCCCTCCCTCCCGTCTATCCTCTTACTCCTTTATTCTGTATCTTCTTTTTCCCTTCCTTCTTCCTCTCCATTCCACTTTCCCTTTCCTCTTCCTCCTCTTTTTTTTTTTTTTTTTTAATTATTCTGTCTGTGTCTCTTTCTCATGTGACATTACTCAGAACTCACATATGGAGAGAACACAACCAGAGTGATGGTCCTGAATACTTTCCCAAATCTAAAGTTGCCAGATTAATCTAAATTCATGTAAATTTTAAATATATCTGTTTCTTTATTAGGGTCATTTCAGTCACAGAAAAGGAGTTACTTAGTTTTTAAAATGTCCACTGGTAGAGAGAAAGATTTCTTCCAGCTTTCTTTTCATGTTTTCGTTTCCCCAAGGAAGACTAGCCTTACGAAATTCACGTGTCCCTTTGTTTTTCTTGTACTATTTTAATACTGTCTCTCTTATGTCCTGAAGTTAAGATTGAAATGTCTCTACTTTGTCAAAATTGATTTGACTTCCTTCATATCATTCCACACTATAGAATCATCTTCAATATTTGTTTTCAAAAGACAAGAACAATTCAGAGTAATAAATCTAATTCTGCCAAAATCTACTTCAGCTGCAAAGCCAAAACATACTCTTGCTCCATGATTTCTGGTTCTCACTCCATTGTGCTGATCTAATCGCATGTTCATTTTCTTTCATCATCCAAATCTCTCTATCAATTTACGTTTTTACATGCAGTTACTTCATTATACAGTTCTTATATATCCTCCTTCTCTTCCCTTTAAAAAATATTTGATTTGGGTAACATATACTGTCCACCTCTGAAGAACCTTAATTCCAAAAGTGGTTTCAAGTTTTTTTTTTTTTTGAAAAAAAGATGACAAAACATATTTGCACATTGTGTGTTATATTTGAGTGCATGGGATTCAGGGTACCACCAAATAATCCTAACAAAAAGAGTGTTAAAATGGCTCTCTGGTGACAAAAATTAACTGGGTAAAACAGTTTATTCCTTATAATTTTCTTCTTCAACTTGTGATATGTTGTGGAACAATTCTGCATGGGTCCCTTTTGTTTCTGTACATCTCACAAGAAGGGGGTGGGCACTGACTGCCCTTTGTCCCAGACGATCTTTTATGTGGTATTTTTATAGAGAAGAGGCTTGTGGGGGAGTTAGTGTTTCCCTCTGAAGCAAATAACAGATTTGCTTAAAGCCCTGTTAGATAGAGATGATCATCTCTTTCTAGAAAAAGAGATAACTACTCACTGTTCAGTATAAAATAATTCAGGTTATTACCTAAGCTCAGAGCTCTTCTCCTGTCATACAAGGCAGGGACCATATGGCACAATTCATGTCGCCTTGTGAGAGCTGGAGATCAGAAAAATGGTACAACTGCTGATACTTTGGTACTGCAGTTGCAATAAACTAACCTTTATCTCTGCCTCCGGAGTCTCATATCATCTGCCAGCATCCGTGAGGCTTGGCAGACTAACTGACCTCTCAGAGATTTGTTGATGGTTTTTTGGCAACATAGATGATATGCTTATAGGGACCTGCTTTTCAAAATAGGAAAGATGTGGACCTCGTGGGCTAAGTAATGGGATTGGAATAAAATTCACGGGACTCAGTAGTGACATGTTGACAAAACTGTCTAGTCAACTGGGCAATAAATGGTCCTCTACTGGAGTGTCTGTTGATGAAGAAGAATTGGGGAGGTGGTTGCAAGATGAGTACCAGGAAGCTGGTTCAAATACAGATGCCCAAACGCTGTCTGAATGTTGCTAAGTGTCCTCTCAGCTGCGGGGTGGGAGAGGACTTCCTTACCAACCTGGCTACCAGTCAGGCTCAGGTCTACCCCATCACAACAACTGATACTAAGATTTGTTGAGAGTGGGAGAGAGCAGATGTGTCCAACCCTCTTAAGAAAACAGTTGCAGAGATGTGCACCCACACAGGTGAAACAAGGGATATTCATGACCTTTGTTGCAGAAGCTGAGCAGATCATTAGAATCTTGGCTGGTTTGCTTGGGAGATGAAGAAGCCTGGCACATACGACTTAAGGATGGTAACAGCCGAGCTGTTTTACAGCTCAGCACCTCTTACAGTCTATGCTGCCAACCTTAAATTCATCAGGCCTCAGGGTTTTTTTGCAGTGGATCCTGGCTGCTATAGGAGAGCTTTGGCACTTTCAGGACAATTCCATGACAGAGATACATTCCCTTGGGAATTCACAGGTAGGGCATTGACTAGTATTTGGACTCATACTGCCGTGGTTGAGTTTACAATGCTAATAAAGGTGACCCCCTAGAAAATAAGAAACTGACTCAGAGGAATGTAGATAAACTAATTCAATCAGCCTTGCTCTCCTGGAAAACTTCCGAGAGTAGAAGCAGCCCAAATTTAAGTTTTGTGGGTGAGAGAAACAAAGATGAAGTGTTAAAATGATATCAGAAAAAAAATAAAAAAAGAAAAGAAAGAAATTAGGTGAATATTGCAAGGCTAGAATTCCTTGGGATAAAAGAACTTTCATATGAAGGGAAAAATAATAAAAAGTCACTCTTCCTACTGAGAAAACTTAAAAGATACTATTCTTGTAGTAACAGTGGATGCCAAGGATTAAGATGGTCTCCTAAAAGAAGTTGCCACTATGCCTGAATCAGTAATACAAACATCATGGGCCTAACCAGAAAGCAATGTGAGTGCTGAGATAGAAGATCCCAAAATTGATAGGATTGGTAATAATGACCTTGTTACCCTAGATAAGGCTTTGGATGAGCTGAGAACATCAATAGTTTGTTTAGTTGAGTCAAAAGTCACTGTCATGCCACTTGCAACTGGAAGTAAACACAAAGCCTTTCTTTTTGGTTCAGAGTCCCTCTCTTTCTGTGCCCTTGGTTTTCTCTGCTCTTGTACCCTAAACCTGTGCACCCATACTCTGGAACACAAATTAAATATATTTTAGACCTTCTAACTCTTTGTCTATACTTCTTAAACTCTTTCTTGTGTTTTCTACCCATTTTTTCTCTCAGATCCTTTCAGAATTCTTTTGGCTCAGGCTCCATTTCACTGATTCTCTCTTTCTGGTGACTAATCTGGTGCCACACTCATTCATTGAGTTTTAAATTTCAGTTATAATTTTCACCTCAATAACTCTAATTCTCTTTCAATACTGTAATATAAAAAATAATTTTCTGTTACATGCTGATTCCTTATTTTTAAAAAATCTAATAATGAAGTAAGGCTGTTTTATCTTTTCTTTTTCTTCTTCTTCTTTTTTTAATAATCTGCATCTAAGTTTGTAATCCAAACTCTTTTGTTCTGTTTCTGTCTTCTGTTGTTTCTGATAGACTTTATACGTGTTTCCTTATTATCTTCCTGGCTTGGTTATTTTTGAGTTTGAGTTTATTGTCATAAAAATTTTCTTGCAAGCATCCACAGAGGGCTAAAATAGAGATGGTGTCTCCAGAAGGTGCACATTCGTTTCTTCCCAGCTGTCATTGGCACTAACAGTCCAGATCATGTTAAACTAAATTGCAATTTGTGATTATTTGGGGGCAGTTTAATGAGACAAGTGGATCTCTAGGAGGATTATGTGTGTTTACAGTCAGTCAAGGATGACTCCTTCCCTACTCCCTTGCAAAGAGATGGAAGCTTTACTTTAGGTTCATCTTGCTTTAACAGTGTAGCCTTTAATGTCCCAAATTAATGTTGTAGATTCTCCAGTCAAAGTCCTCACCCTGGGTGTCCCTAGGCTTTTCAGAACCCGTCCAGGCCACAGCTTGGTTTAGTCAGAGCAAATGCTTTATGGCAAAGTGGGTTAGAGTCTTCCTCTTCTCTCTTGTCCCTAGATTGCAGGCTGGGAATTCCTTAATATTTCATCAAATCTGTGTTGCGTTCATGAATATTATTCTTTTATTCTATCCTTTATTTTTAGTTAGCTTTAGTAGAAGGTTGGTGAAAACAATCCACTTTTACTGGAAAGTGGTGATCAGAGATGTGAATATTTTTACTACCACAACTAATTTGATTGCATAATTGTCAGAGAACATGGTCTATATGAAGGCTTTATTTATGGTCTAACACATAGTTGTTTCTGGTAATATTTAACTTGTTCATCAAAAAGTAGCTTGTTCTTTAAGTGAAATATATTTATAAAATAACCTTGTTAAAATGGTGAGAAAATGTTCAAACATGATTTGACTTTTGCTAAAATAATTAAGAAAGAAGATATTTCAGTAAGGAACTTAGCAAAACATTTTCAACCATGATTTTTAGATAAAGCCACTGTATTACTAAACATTGCTGTTTACAGATTCTTGCCTTGATGAGTAGATTCAATCACAATATTATTTTGTTAAACAGAAAGTATTTCTTTACTGTCCAGTGTGTTTTTGGCACTTTATGAGGGGATGAAAGCTATGGGAAAGTATTTCACATAGTCCTGATCTTCTGAGAATAGACAATTGGCTAAAAAACTTCAAATTTCTAAAAATTAACGAAATGCTATAGAATATAATGCCTAATAGTGCATAGCAATTTCCAGGATGACTGCTATAAGACATGAGTTCTAGAAATTTAATTAGTGCTGGAGAATTTAAACAAATTATTATGGATTAAATAAATTGGGCCTCAAAATGCTTGGACTTTGGGAGCAGGCAGAAGAGAGAGTAGTCAGAGAAAGCGGAGATAAGGAGCGATTTACCTCAACTTCCTCTTAAGAATAATGTAATTGAATATCTATGCAGTTATGTTTACTGAAAAGCTCCTGAGCTTACATGTTATTAGAATAATAAGAAAATAGTTTGCTGAAAATATTTTATTTTCTCTAAAGTATAATACGTAATAAATTTCTTTAATAGATTATTTTTATTACTATATCAGTTACTGATCATTAATAACTTATTAACATTTGGTTTAATCAAACAAATGTTGTTAAGCATGGAGCCACGTGTCATATTATTAAGTCCTTATCTGCTAAAATTTTTGGACTGCTTTAATTTTTTAAACTTTGCTCCTTATTCCAAGTATATTTTATTTAAAATATCTTACAATGAAAAAAAAATAGAAATGCAACTTACGGATGATTAAAATTCAAGAACCTTGTTAGAAATAAATATATCTAGGGACTATTTGTAGCACTACTAAACTTACAGGCTTTATTTTCTGCCACCCTTCATTTGTCTTATGGAGCTAAACTACGTCTACATAAAAATACCCAAGATTTCAATGGAAAATAAAGAAGGGTATAATATTTTTCACACACTCAAGGTTGAGGAAGAAGAGGTCCTAATTCTAACCTGAAGAGTTTTCTTGCTAAGTTGACAGTCAAGCTGGCTGAAGGTGACTAATCTTCACCACCGTTGAAAGTAATTATTTTTGACTGGAATGATTGAGAAAGCTCTTGAATTGCTAGAGTCTTTAGTGGGAAAAAACTGCAGAATAGGAAAGAATTGAGAAGAACTCAAAATGATGTGGTGTAATCTTTGTTTCACATTTTCAAAGAGTTAGAGTAATTGTAATGTCTCTTATTATTAGGAGTGAGTTTCTTTTTTTTTTAAATCAACTTTATTTTTTAGGACAGTTTAAAGAAAAATTGAGAAGATAGTACAGAGAATTCCCATATACCCCACATCCAGTTTCACCTATTGTTAACATCTTATGTTATCATGATACATTTGTTACACCTAATGAACCAATACCGACCTTGTTGTTAACTAAACATTCAGTGTCCCTTAGTTTTACCTAAGGTCCCTTTTCTGTTCCAGAGCACCATCCATGATACTAAAGTGTAATTTGTTGTCATCTCTTTAGAGTCCTTGTGGCTGTAACAGTTCCTCAGAATTTCCTGGTTTTTGGTTGCCAGTTTTGTGGAGTACTGGTCAGGCATTCTGTAGGATGTTCCTCTGTTGGAATTTGGTGTTTTTCTAATGATGAGATTGGAGTTACAGGGTTTTAGGAGTAAGACCACAGATATAAAGTGTCATTTTCATCACATTATTATCAATAATACATACTGTCAACATGATTTATCACTGTTGTTGTTGACCTTGATCACCTGGCAGAAGTCAGGTTTCTCCTCTGTAAAGTTACTAACCCCTCTCTCCATACCATACTCACTGGAAGGAAGTCATGATGCACAGCCTACACTTAGGGAGTAGGAAGTTATGTTCTTTTCCTCTAGGGCAGAATGTCTCATAAATTATTTGTAATTCCTCTGCATGGAAAATTTGTTTCTTCTTTCCTTTCCATTTATTTATTCAACCATTTATTATTATTCATATGAACTTACAGATATTTATTTTATAGTTTGAGTTATAATTCAAATACTACTTTGTATATTTTATTTATCAAGTTGTTCCTGCTGGGTCCACTGAGAGCTCTTTCAGTGAGCTCCTGTGTCCTTTTGATACATGCCCATCACTGTGAGGTTTTTCTGAGGATTTCCTTACTTTTGGGCTCTACAAGATGCTTCAGACTTATCTTGTCTATTTCTTGCCCCAGTCCTAGAATTAGCTATTTATGTAAGGTTTGCTGGTTTCTTTTTTGGAGAAAGGTTTTTGAACCCAGGATCTGTGTGCTAGGTATGCTCGTTGTTACTGTGATGTCATTGGTTTCAGGCCCTCTTAGTTGACAGAACAAAAAGTATACATGGGTGTACTAACCTGTGTATATACGCATATCTGTAAATATTTCTGTTTGTAACCATCTATATATTAAGCCAAATATGAGTTCATCCTGATGTCTCCTAGTCTGTTACCACATGGATCAGTATAACCTTCTTCCTTGCTTATGTGTAAATTCCTACTTGCACAGTAAGAAATCTGATTCTCACCATCCACATTCATTTATATAATTGTTCAATTCCAGTATACATGTAGAGCAGTATTATAATTGTGAACTTGTGCCTCCAGGGAAAACAACTTTAACAAATAGAAGGCAGTGTTATGTTTCCTTCTGCCTTCAAAGAATGCACTCATTTCCAGCTATGTATATCATCAACTTCCCCTGCCCCCAACTCCCTTAGTGTGATTTGTTCGTATTTTGTAAAAATGTAAGATTCTCTGATAACAGTCTGCAGTCCTTTCTGAGATTCACCAATCTCCTAAAGGATTTTTGATATGTTAAGGTTCACTCTGTTTATAAAGTTCCATGAGAATTGACCAATGTGCAATACCATGTATCCACCAATGCAGTATCACAGGGAATAATTTCACCAGTGTGAGAAATCCTCTGTGCTTTATTTATTCAACACCTTTCCACCAAACTCCTGGTAATCATTGATCTCAGTTTATAATTTTGCCTTTTTCAGAATGTCATAGAACTGGACTCATCAATATGATGAGTTTTTCAGATTAATTTCTTTCACGTAGCATTATACATGTAAGTTTCCTTCATGTCTTTTCATGGCTTGATAGCTCTTTTTTTCTAATTGATGAATAATATTCCACTATGTAGATGTACACAGTTTGTTTACCCATTGATATTGGTTGCCTCCAGTGTTTGAAATTATGAATAAAGCTACTATAAACCTTCACATACTTTTTTTTTTTTTTGTGGACATATGTTTTCAGATCAGTATGTAGGAGTATGTAGGAGTGTGACTGCTAAGTCATACGGTTAAGACAATAATGTTGAATAGATTTGGAAAGAAGAGACATGCTTGGCTTGTTCCCAGTATTAAGGGAGAACATCCAGTTTCTCACCATTAAGTATAATGATATTAAATGACAATTTTTTGTTGTTGTTTGTTTCTTTTTTAATAAATGTCCATCAAGTTCAGGACTTTTCATTTTATTCCTTCTATTCCTACTTTACTGAGAGTGTTTATCATGATTGGGTGTTTAATGTTGGCCACTGATTTGTCTATATCAATTGATGTGGTCATATGATTTTCTTTTTTTAGCCTGTTGATGTAGTGGGTTACATTATTTGATTTTCAAGGATTGAATCAGCCTTGCATACCTGGAATAAACCCTTCTTGATTGTGGTGTATAATTCTTTTTATTTATCATTGGATTTTTTGTTAATATTTTGTTTAAAATTTCTATGTTCATGAGAGATACTGGTCTGTAGTTTTCTTTTCCAGTTATGTCCCTGTCTCTTTTTTTTCTTTTCTTTTTTCTTTTCTTTTCTTTTCTTTTCTTTTCTTTTCTTTTCTTTTCTTTTCTTTTCTTTTCTTTTCTTTTCTTTTCTTTCTTTGTTTTCTTCCTTTCTTTCTTTCTTTCTTCCTTCCTTTCTTCCTTCCTTCCCTCCCTCCCTCCTTTCTTTCGTTCTTTCGTTCTTTCCTTTTTTTGGATTAGGGTAATGCTAGACTCATAGATAAGTTAGGAAGTGTTCCCTCAGTTCCTATTTTCTGGATGAAATTTTTGGGGAACTGACAACTTCTTCCTTAAATATTTTGTAGAATCTGCTAGCGAAACCATCTGGCCTGCTCTTTTCTATTTTGGAAGGTTATTAATTATTAATCCAATTTCCTTAATACGTATCCGTCTATTCAGTTTATCTGTTTCTCCTTGTAGTTGTATTGATTGATTGTGCCTGTCAAATAGTCGGTCCACTATATTTAAGTTACATTTGTAGGCATAGACTTGTTCATAGTATTTCTTTATTATCCTTTTAATGTTCATGAGGTTAGTAGTGATAACTGCTTTTCCATTTCTGATATTGACATTTTTTGTTTTTGCTCATTTTTTCTTGGTTAGCCTTGCTAGAGGTTGTATTATTTTCTCTGTAACAAAGTACCTCAAAATCAGTATGGCTTAGCACAATTTAAATATATTGTCTCACTGTTCTGGAAGCCAAAATCTGAAATTGAGGTGCAGTAGAACCAGGCTGTCTCTAGAAGTGCTGGAGAAGGGTTTGTTCCTGGCCTCTCTCCTAGCCTCTGATAGTTTCTTGACGTGTGGTAGCAAAGCTCCTATCTTCCCATGTCATTTTCTCTATATAAATGTCTGTGTGCAAGTTTTCCCTATTTATAAGGACATCATTTATACTGTATAAGGGCTTACCCTACTCCACTATAACCTCATCTTAACAAATTACATCTGTAATTCCACGTAAGTTCACATTCTGAAGTACTGGAAGTTAGGACTTCAACATATGAATTTTGGTGTGGTGGGGCAGAGGGTGGGAATTGGAGGGCAGACAGTTCAGCCCATAATAGAAGTTTATCAATTTTATTGAACTTTTCAAAGAACTACATTTTGAGTTTGTTTATTTTTTTCCTACTGTTTTCTCATTTTCAATTTTATTGATTTCTGCTCAGTTTTTATTTTTCTTCTTTACGTCTGCTTTCTTTAGTTTAAGAAGGCTTACATTATTCTTACATTTCTAGTTTCCTAAGATTTAATAATTTATCTTTCATATTTTCTAGTGTATACATTTAATACCATTTATTTCACTCTAAACCCTACTTTTGCTGCATTCCACAAATTTTGATAAGTATTACTTTCATTTTAATTTAATTAAAATATTTAAAATTTTCTTTTGAGACTTCTTCTTTGACCCATATGTTATTTAGAAGTGTGCTGTTTAATCTCCAAATATTTGGGGATTTTTAAGCTATTTTTTCTGTTATTGTGTTCTATTTTAATTTAAGTGGTTGAGAACACAATTTTCATGATTTCCCTTCTTTTAAATTATTAATATCTGTTTTGTGGCCCAGCATGTGGCCTGTATTGGTGAATGTTTCATGTGAGATGGAGAAACATATGTATTCTGCTCTTGTGGGATGGAGTATTCTATAAATGTCTATTATATCAAGGTAATTGAGTGTACTTTTCAGATCTACTATGTGTTTACTGATTTTCTGCCTGCCTAATCTATCAATTACTGGAAGAGGGGTATTGAAGTCTCCTAAAACAGTAGATTTGTCTATTTCTCCTTACAGTTCTATCATTTTTGCCTCATATATTTTGATGCTTTGTTTCTAGGTGCATACACCTTATGAATTAATAATATCTTCTTGGAGAATTGCCATCTTCATCATTGCATAATATTTCTCTTAATCCCTGATAATTTTCCTTGCTCTGAAGTTTGTTTTGTCACAAATTAATGTAGTTACTCCACCTTTTCCTGATTAGTGTTAACATAATATAACTTACTCTATCTGTTAACTTTTTAACCAATTCAGATCTTTATATTTAAAGTTGATTTTTGCACAGGTACACATTACTACATGTAAAATAGATAAACAACAAGGACCTACTGTACAGCATAGGAAACTATATTCAATTTCCTGTAATAACATATAACGGAATAGAATATGAAATATATACATAAATGTCTATGTATAACTATCACTTTGCTGTACACCTGAAACTAACATTAAAAATCAAATACACTTTAATAGAAAACAAAATTTAAAAGGAAGAAAGAAAGAAAGAGGGGTTTTATAGACAATATATACTTGAGTCTTTTTCTTTTATCCATTCTGACAATCTCCATCTTGTAATTAGTATATTTAGAACATTCACATTTAAAATGACTATGGTATAACTTGATTAATATCTAATATGTTTGTAACTGTTTTCTATTTTTTAAAATTATTCTTTGCTTCTGTTTTATTCTATTTTTCTTCCTTCTCTGGTTTTAATTGAGCATTTTATGTGATTCATTTTATCTCTTCTCTTAGCATATTGATTGCACTTCCTTTAAAATTTTTTTTAGTCATTGCCCTAGAGTTTGAAATATCCATTTACAACTAATTCAGTCCATTCTGAAATAGTGTTATATCACTTCCTAGGTAGGACAAATACCTCATAACAGAGTATTCTCAATCCCCAACCCCATGTACCTTAAGAAATTGCTGATACCCATTTTGCTTATACACATGCTATGATCACTCAATATGTTGTTACTATTATACTTTAAACAAAGAGTTATCTTTTAACATGTCTTACAGAGCAGATCCAGGGGTGGGGATTTTTCTTGGCTCCTCACCATGAGAACCTGGTGGGATTCCTGAAGGTAACCGCCCCCCCCTCCACGTGTTTGGCTCCTGTGACTGTGGCCCCCCAGTAGTTTCTCACTCTCACTCTTAATCTCCAGCAATTTGTCTCCAGCAATTACAATTTAAGTATTCCTACTAATTTATGATTTCTGCTCCAAATAAGCAAATCTTAGCTATTATTCACCCATGTCTCCAGATTTTCTGGTGGCTGGTGATTTGCCTTGCAATCTAAGTTCTTTGATAGGTTCAAGAAGAGCTACTGGTTTTTGGTTTGTTCAGATTTTCACTGGCTATCAGAATGGCAGTTAAAATTTTTAAGCCATTTACATGTCAGAGCTGAAACTGAACGTCTCTTGCTTCACTTTTTAACTGATTTTCTTTCACATGTACTGTGGTAAAAAGAATCTTTGTGTTCTCCTAGAACAGTCTACTCAAGCAATAGAAATAAAAGCAAGAATAAACAAATGGGACCTAATGAAACTTACAATCTTCTGCACAGCAAAGGAAACCATAAGTAAAACAAAAAGACAACCTACAGAATGGGAGAAAATTTTTGCAAGTGAAACTGACAAAGGCTTGATCTCCAGAATATATAAGCAGCTCATACGACTTAATAAGAAAAAAGCAAACACTTCACCGGGGAATTCTACCAAACATACAAAGAAGAACTCATACCAGTCCTTCTCAAACTCTTCCAGATGATTGAAAAGGAGGGAATACTCCCAAACTCATTCTATGAAGCCACCATCACCCTGATACCAAAACCAGGCAAAGACACTACAAAAAAAGAGAATTATAGGCCAATATCACTGATGAACATAGACGCCAAAATCCTCACCAAAATTTTAGCAAATAGAATCCAACAACACATAAAAAAGATAATACATCATGACCAAGTGGGGTTCATCCCAGGGACACAAGGCTGGTTCAACATACGCAAATCAATCAGTGTAATACATCACATCAACAAGAGAAAGGACAAAAACCACATGATCATCTCAATCGATGCAGAAAAAGCATTTGATAAAATTCAACACCCATTTATGATAAAAACTCTCGCCAAAGTGGGTATAGAGGGAACATATCTCAACATAATAAAAGCTATATATGACAAACCTACAGCCAGCATAGTACTCAACGGTGAAAAACTCAAAAGCTTCCCACTAAAATCTGGGACAAGACAAGGATGCCCACTATCACCACTCCTATTCAACATAGTCCTGGAAGTCCTAGCCACAGCAGTCAGGCAAGAGAAAGAAATAAAAGGGATCCAAATTGGAAAAGAAGAGGTAAAAGTGTCACTATATGCTGACAACATGTTACTATATATAGAAAACCCTAAAAGGTCCACACAAAAGCTACTAGAGCTGATTGAAGAATTCAGCAAGGTAGCAGGTTACAAAATTAACGTTCAAAAATCAGTTGCATTTCTTTACACTAACGATGAATCAACAGAAAAAGAAAGTAAAGAAACAATCCCCTTTAAAATAGCACCCAAAGTAATAAAATATCTGGGAATAAATCTAACCAAGGAGGTGAAAGAATTATACACAGAAAACTATAAACCATTGATGAAGGAAATTAAAGAAGACTTTAAAAAATGGAAAGATATTCCATGCTCTTGGATTGGAAGAATCAATATTGTTAAAATGGTCACACTGCCCAAGGCAATCTACAGATTTAATGCAATCCCTATCCAATTACCCAGGACATATTTCACAGAACTAGAACAAATCATAATAAAATTCATATGGAACCATCAAAGACCTAGAATTGCCAAAGCATTACTGAAGAGAAAGAAAGAGGCTGGAGGAATAACTCTCCCAGACTTCAGACAATACTATAGAGCTACAGTCATCAAGACAGCATGGTATTGGTACCAAAACAGACATATAGACCAATGGAACAGAATAGAGAGCCCAGAAATGAACCCACAAACTTTTGGTCAACTCATCTTCGACAAAGGAGGCAAGAATATACATTGGAATAAAGACAGTCTCTTCAGCAAATGGTGTTGAGAAAACTGGACAGCAGCATGTAAAACAATGAAGCTAGAACACTCCCTTACACCATACACAAAAATAAACTCAAAATGGATCAAAGACTTAAACATAAGACAAGATACAATAAACCTCCTAGAGGAAAACATAGGCAAAACATTATCTGACATACATTTCAAAAATTTTCTCCTAGAAGAAATAAAAGCAAGAATAAACAAATGGGACCTAATGAAACTTACAAGCTTCTGCACAGCAAAGGAAACTATAAGTAAAACAAGAAGACAACCTACGGAATGGGAGAAAATTTTTGCAAGTGAAACCGACAAAGGCTTGATCTCCAGAATATATAAGCAGCTCTTACGACTCAATAAGAAAAAAATGAACAACCCAATCCAAAAATGGGCAGAAGACCTAAACAAGCAATTCTCCACGGAGGACATAGAAATGATCAATAGGCACATGAAAAAATGCTCAATATCACTAATTATCAGAAAAATTCAAATCAAAACTACAATGAGGTACCACCTCATACCAGTCAGAATGGCCATCATTCAAAAATCCACAAATGACAAATACTGGAGAGGCTGTGGAGAAAAGGGCACCCTCCTACACTGCTGGTGGGAATGCAGTTTGGTGCAGCCACTGTGGAAAACAGTATGGAGATTCCTCAAAAGACTAGGAATAGACTTACCGTATAACCCAGGAATCCCACTCCTGGGCATATATCCAGAAGGAGCCCTACTTCAGGATGACACTTGCATCCCAATGTTCATAGCAGCACTATTTACAATAGCCAAAACATGGAAACAGCCTAAATGTCCATCAACAGGTGACTGGATAAAGAAGAAGTGGTATATTTATACAATGGAATACTATTCAGCCATGAAAACTGACAACATAACGCCATTTGCAGCAACATGGATGCTCCTGGAGAATGTCATTCTAAGTGAAGTAAGCCAGAAAGAGAAAGAAAAATACCATATGAGATCACTCATATGTGGAATCTAAAAAAAAAATAACAAAACAAAAAAACAAAGAAAGCATAAATACGAAACAGAAATAGACTCATAGATATACAGTACAAACTTGTGGTTGCCAAGGGGGCAGGGTGTGGGAAGGAAAAGACTGGGATTTCAAAATTGTAGAATAGATAAACAAGATTATACTGTATAGCACAGGGAAATAGATACAAGATCTTATAGTAGCCCATAGAGAAAAAAATGTGACAATGAATATATATATGTTCATGTATGACTGAAAAATTGTGCTCTACACTAGAATTTGACACAACATTGTAAAATGATTATAAATCAATAAAAAATGTTAAAAAAAAAAAGAATGTGTGTGTGCAGGATAAACTTTTTGTTGATGAGATAAATCAACTAAGTTATCAGATTTTCTTAGCAAATGATGAGCTTGGAAAGGAAGATTGGTTTAATTCATGTGAATTTTACTAGTATTTACTTTTTTGTTAGAAAACAAATGCTCAGAACTTGAGTCATTCAGAAGGCTATGACTATATTGATTTAAATAAATTAGTTAGAATGTATAGATATGTTGCTCAACAGGCCTTGTTATGCTTGCTGATCAGTATAGTGTTACCAGGAAACTCAGCGAGCAGTTCCTGCCTCCCTGAGAAGTTATTAGCTCTATTTTTCAGGGAACTACCAGGACTTTGTTTATATCTTTATAGTAGCACTCAAATCAATCTACTGTAATTATCTGTTTGTATATATCTTCCCTATGAAAATAAGTTCTTTGAAGATATGGATCATATGTCCTATTTATTTTTGTATTTCCAGCACTTAGCATATTTCCTGGCCCATCGTAAGTGCTCAAGAAATGTCTCTTAATTGATTGAATGAATAAATTAATGAATGAAAAATGTTTTCCATATAATCATACTGTGAGGGTTATTCTTTGGGAAATTTTAATGCAAAATTTGAATACATTTGTATTATTTTGGTGTTTCTAGTCTGAACGTTGTCCACTGAAATGTTGGTGTGCATATTACTGTTTCTTAACTGCGTTATCTCAGCTATGTCCAAAATATCAAAATGTTTATTATCTTTTTAAGACAGAAAGCATGTGCTTTTAGAAAAAGAAATCCTATATTCTCAAAAGCCTGATTAAGTTTATCAATGTTAACATTTATTGGTTGGTGTTACTATTTTTGTGACTTCTGTGTCACTTAGCACTGCTTTAGTACATTAGTGGTAATTAAACCTTTCTGTGGTTTCTGAGTGGGAAACTAGCAATAAAATATTATTAAAGAAAAATTCTTTGTTGTTCTGCCAACAAAGGTATCACGGAGGGCAAATGGTGTCAATAGGGAACTGGGATTAGCAAGAAAGAGACCAAAAGGTCTAGAGGCTCTAAAGAGGGGCTTCATTCATTATCTCTTGCTGCACGATAGTACATTCAGAAACATGTTGTTGTCCACATCCTATAAGAGCAGATTTATCTTTCAGTGGTAGACTGTGTTTAAAAAGTTCATAAGGTTGATGGATCAAAGCTATAATGCTAATTTGCAAATACAAAATAATGATCATAAAGACTGGAATTAGAAAACTTACATATACTGAAGTATTAATGTTTCCATATATATGTCTACCTACTTGGGACACTTGTCCAGAGAACTGCTTGGTGAACACAGTGTCCTAACAAAGAAGACTAGTGTATTACTTTGTTAGGGCTGCTGTCCAAATTAGTGGCTTAAAACAGTGTATTCTTTCACAGTTCTGGAGTCTAGAAACTTGAAATAAAGGTATAGGCAGGGCCACTCTCTCTGTAGGCTCTAGGGGAAGGTTCTTCCTTGCCTCCTCTTAGCTTCTAGTGTTTGGCAATTCTTGATACTCCTTGGCTTGTAGATGCATCCCTGACGTTTGCCCAGTTGTTATGTGGAGTTCTTTCTGTTTGTTTCTGGGTCCAAATTTCCCTTTTCTTATAAGGAAATCAGTGATATTAGGGATAGGACCCAACCTAATCCAGTATGATCTCGTTTTAACTTGATTACATCAGCAAGAACCCTATTTTCACATATGATCACATTCACAGGCAATACAAATTTGGGGGCCACCATTCAACTCAGTACAGGAAGTTAGATAAATCCAGTTATTTAATGGCTCTAGGATAAGATAGGTTAGTAGCTTGATACAGACATCTACAACTAAGGACCATTTTGTCAAAGAGGCAAGACGTTTTAAGTCATTTTAGGACATTTCAAGGGTATGACGACTCAGCCATTTCAACAATCTGGCTGACTTTGCCTCAAGCATCAGAATATTTGAGAATGTTTGGACATCAGTGCCAAACTTTATCTTCCTCTCACTCTTTTTTGAGGCTTTCCAGGCTGTCCAATGCCCTACTTGATAGATTGATGTTTTCTCTAGATATATTAATAAATCCCTTCAGTTTTCTGAGGAGTTTTCCCCTGCTGAACCAATAGTCCTCTATTTTGCCATCCCTGCTGGGATCTATTATTTTTTATTTAGAAACTTTAGTCTATCAGCTAATTGAATTTCCTTGGGTGTAATGGGTGGCAGTGGGGATGTTGGCTACCATATGGTGGTATTTACCACCATAATAACCACAAAAATAACAAAATAGTATTCATTTATTGAGAACTTAGGGCTATCGGACACATCTCATTTAAGAAGCATAGGTGTTTGATTTATAACAAATGAACACAGGATAACTTAGCAAACATCATTTCCCTATTTTACATATGAAAAAAATGAAACTGCTAAGTAATTTGCTGACCATTTGTTAGCTAGTAAGTAGTGGATTAGAAACAAGTTTGTCTTTATTACTCCGAAGTTCTACTTTGATACAGTAACCCCAAACTAGTAACCAGTAGATGTGCTGGGATGATTGCTGAGTCTGCTTTTCCTCTGAATTTTAAACAACATAACGTTTTGAAATGATTATATATGTTTGCCTCCAAAGCAGAGTATTACATTTTAGCTTATGTGAGCAGATAACATGTTTCCTGGAGAACGTTTTCTAGAATTGTTGTTTTTTGAACCACACTCTGGGAAACACTGCTTTGCAAGCTTCTGATCAGCATCTACTGTGTTTTTCTCCTTCTGTACTCTTGTCACAACTTCCTTACAGACAACATGTTTTCATTACCAAAACATTTTCTCTCATTCATCTTCTGCAAAGCCGTGAGAGCTGAGTTTACTAAACAATGACCTGCTCTAAGAGTCTGTTAAGACAGTGAAAATAACTGTTAGAAAGGTCCCTTTTATAATGATGTCATCTGGAAAAGGTAGCACAGAAATGAATCAATTGATATAGTTGTATCCATTAACCAATTGCTTGACTTGGCTTGCCAAAGAGTTGGCGCAGCCCTGTTGGAGAAGAGCACCCCGAGTGGTGCAGGTGTTGGCATTTACTGGTGTGGGCTTTGGGACAGGCTGAGCCTACTGCAAAAAATCATGTAGATTAGTGTTGGGACAGTATTTGGTTGGAGGATGTGTTCATTTCCTAGGGCTGCTCTAACAAATACCACAGACAGCTTGGCTTAAAACAACAGAAATCTGTTCTCTCACTGTTCTGGAGGCCAGAAGCCTGAAACTGGCAGATTTGTGTTCCGCCTTCAGCAGCTCTGTGATCTCTCCTAAAGGTTCTAGGAGAGAATCTTTTCTTGCTTATTCCAGCTTCTAGTAGCTCCAGGAGTTTCTTAGTTTTCATGACTTTATAATTTCAATCTCTGCCTCCATCTGCGTACCACATCTTCTTTTTCTCTGTGTGTCTCTCCTTTGTGTGTCCTGTAAGGACACTCTTATTGGATTTTGGGTCCAATAATCCAGGGTGCTCTCGTCTCAACAGCTTTAACTTAATTAGGACATCTGCAGGGTCTTTTTCCAAATAATGTCACGTTTACAAGTCCCAGGGATTAGAACATAGAACATAGAACATAGGCCTTTTGGAGACCTTTGTTTAACCCACTACAGAGGGTAAGGGTAGCACACATTTCACTTAATTACAAATGTTTCCTAAGGCTAATGTGGCCACTATATCCATGAAAGTTTCAGGCTAAACAAAACAAAACAAAAATGATGATTTGATCTAATCACTCAAATAAAACTTATTAGTACAATTCTTAAGGCTCGGAATTGCGTGGGGAAAGGTAGAAATCTGAACAGTATTGAGATCTCTTAAGAAAGGAAATGAGGTGACTAGTTGGAGGATTATGAACAGTGTGTGCTACTACAGCTTCTACGTGATATTATTTGCTCATTGTGCTCCCTTTTTTGTCATAGTATATGTAGGAACTTATATCTATGTTTCTACTAGGAGATCCAGTTTCACATCCAGCTATCATGAATGTGAGTACAATCAACACTACCACAAGCTTGCAGAAACATGATTTATTTTTTCTTGGAATGATAGTATATTTAATAGTGTATTTATAGAATTGTTTCTTATCCTATATTTTATACTTTTCAATTTTGCTAAATGTTATAAAGTATTCTCTGATTCATGAATCCACATGGCTCTTCACTTTTGTTACCATAATGTTAATCAAAATGTATTGTAGTTTCATGTCCCTGGCAGATAGTGAATGGGCAGTAAATATTTTCTGTATTAATAAATATTGAGAAATAAAGACAAAATGTGACTGAATAGTTTATCTAAAAGTCATATGTCTTTATTCATGGTAAAAATGCACCTGTATCATTTTAGTCCTAGTCTGTTACTGTAATTGTTAATAAATGAAGTGAGAATATCATTAGTATGTTATATTGTCAGTGTGTTTAAATGCACTGACACCTGGTGAAGAATAAAAGGGTAATTAAATAATACATGTTGAGGATATGGTGGATAATAATAAATATGACAAATATTTATTGATTCATTATTCCAAACAAAGCCTTATGCTATAATCTCTGAAAGGAGGAGTTGGGAAAGGAAACAAAGGAGAATTTTTGTGGTAGTGGATTGCTAAGGTGGTTTCCAATGATCCCTGTCTCCCGTGTTCACAGGGTTGTGTAATCTCTTCCCACCTGGTCTGTGTGAATAAGAGAATGTGGTAGATTCTGTCTTTCATGAGACTGGGTTATGAAAAGAACATGGCTTCCCTCTTGGCTATATTCCCCCTCTCTCTTTCAGCAGCTTGCTCATGGTGAAGCTCCTTTTATCATGAGCTGTCCTGTGTAGAGGTACACATGGTAAAGAATTGAGGCCTCCAACTAGTGAGGAATTAAACCAGCACAGGTAATAACTTCAGATGGCTAGAGCCCTGACGGGCAGCTCTGTTGAACCTCCAGGAGACACACTGAGGTAGGCTCCCATTTAAGCTACTGCCAGATGCCTGACTCTCAAAAACTGGGTGAAACAATAAACTTTGTTTTAAGCTGCTAAGTTTGAGGGTAATTTGTCATGCAGCAATAGGCAAATAGTGGAATTTTCATGATAATGAAAAGGCAGTTGTGAATGTCTGATACCGACACATGTAACAAGATAACTACCAGTAGCTGCATAAATCCTAGGTTCTAAACAAGTGGCCTGCAAAATAAGTCCTGAGGAAAAATATGATGTTCAGCTCTGTTGTAAGGGAAGGCTTTGTAAAGAGAGAAGAATTGAGCCCGGTAAGATTTGCATGGATCTTCTAAAACATGTGCATAAATCAACCCACAGCAGCTAGAGGTGAATTTTACGTATGCTTTGTGGAGACCATTGCATCACTTTATTACTGAGGCACAGTAATCTATGCCATCTCTCATGCATTCCCCCAGGTAATTAGTTTTCAGGACTGTTGCTGGGTGGCATATTCAACTCTTGCTGCTTTGCAGCACTCTGGGAAATGTGTGAACTGTAGGACATATAGTTCTACCAGAAAGTTATACTAAGAGATTTAATCCACAGAAAATAGATAGCATGTATAATCCAACATTAGAAATGTAAATTGTGTAGTGAAACTGAGAACTCCATGGGGACTGTGGTCCCCCTCGCCTGTTGACTTTTCTTATGGCACGTAATCCTTCCTTTTCTTGCACGGATAGAGGAGACTTTAGGGTTTAGCATTCTTGACCTTTCTGGAATGTTTAACTGCCCATGCAGAATCTTGAAAGAGGCTGGAATTTCCGATTTGTTGTTTCTTGAGTTGAAGTGCCACCTTTCTTTACACACTGAGCTAATAATGTCAGTTCTGCCCCGCAGGTAACACCAGTCTGTGATCTCTTCACAGCCTGGAAAATCCTCTTTGCTCTAAATGTAGCCTGTCCTAGCACACCTTATACTCAAGCCATGAGAATCCTGCTGCCAGGAAAATCATTAGGAAGTTATATCTTTCTGCAGTGGTGCAGAAAGAAGATGGGGTGAGAGGAGGTAAAATGTAGTATTGATCCCTTTACTTGGAAACAGCCATCTTGTTTTCAGGCATTCTCCGGGTCCTGTTCTCTTTCGGCCAGAAGATTGATCTCTGGTCCAATTAGATCTTCTAGGAACTGCTCTCTGTCAATTAGAGCTGTCTTCTCAGAGTCATAGTAAAATATTATGACACTGTATTGGGTTTGTAGGTAAAAGTCACAAAGCTCTCCAAACTTCTGTTAGAAGGAACTCATGGGAAGGTCTCTGAATTCACTAGTAAAACCCTGTATAAATGAATTTCTCTAAATTATATTTAGAATAGTTGAGGTACGCATTGTCAGTTAGACAGACTGTGTAATTAACATGGGCGCCTAGTCTAGATATTCCAAGATAATATATATATATTACAGATAATCCTATAAACCGTGAGGAATATATTTTCTTTATAAACTTTCAAAGGCATTTTTTCCAATTTATTGAATTCTCCAGTTTTGATGATGAACGTGTAAATAAAGCATGTGCGTGCCCATCTGTTGTCTCTGGTGTTTGGTTCACTGTTGTGTCACCTACTTAGCTGGGATGGTGTTTCGCTTCTCTACCTGTGCTGCTCTACTAGAGAAGGAGAGGGAGAGAGAGAGGGGGAAGGATACAAAGAGAAACAGGAGGGAGGGAGGGATACAGAGAGACAGACAGAAAGGAGGAGGAGAAGGAGGAAGAGGAGGGGAGAAAGAAGAGAGGGAGAGAGTGCTTTAGAATGTATGAAAGAAAAGGCATATTGATGAGACGATTGGATATTTTTAAATAGATCTCCTATTAAACAGTACAATACTCCACAAACTAAGTTCCATTAGAAATCATAAAGATAATTGAATAAACGCTTCCTAACTTTAATAATCATCATGTTCTTTACTGGTACTTGTTAAGAATTAATCAGCACATCAGTGCTGGGGGAAGTTTTAGAGGTACATTTGACATCCTGAAAAATCCTTTTCACGCGTTAGGGTCCTTCCAATCTCAACAACAGCAAAAAAAAAAAAAAGACGGGGCAAAAAGCAGTATCTTGCTACCATTAGAGGATGGAGGAGGGCTCTTCTGCCCTCTTTTTGGCTTCCTATAAAAGCGCTTAAAGCCTTCAGTCTCACTTTTCCATTCACTAGTAGGTGGTATTTCAAAGTCCCTGCTCAGGGAATTGCCGAGGAAATAGCCGCCTAGCAGGGGGAAAAGAAGCTCACTGGTTAGTGTGGCATAAACATTTCTGTTTAGCAAAAGTAATTGTTTGGTCTCTGCATTTGTCTGCATGGTTATCTTGCACTTGACTCATTGCTTTGTGGCTGGAGCTTGTCATCCTGGCTCTCAGCCAGGGCACTCATTACCTCTATTTAGGCGTCCTGTGTACATCCCGGGAAATGCTAAATGCCCCAGCTTCTTTGTGTGCCTTTGTTTATCCATGAGGCAGCACTCAGTATAGAATAATTTATAGGAGGCGAAGAGAGAGAAAGTCCTTCCACATCCTTCAAAAAATGAAATTAGTATACTGTGGGAGAAAAACACATGATACAGTTCTAATATGTGTTCTTGACAATTGGTCTTTTCTTTTCATGAAGGATATTCTAGAAGTGCTTTGAGTCTGCCATCCATTTTCCATTTCTCATTTGCTGGTCTTTTATTTCTTTCATCTGTATGCTCCCTTTCCCACAGATTCCTCCCTTCTCATCACCCATCTTCCATCTTCCAGTGAGACAGCATTTTACCAAGCTCTCCTTTTTTTTTTTTTTTTTTCATTTAAACAGGACTATGTCAAGAAACTTAAGCTCCAGATCTGGCTTGGCTCAATATTACGATCAAAAGTGAGACCTCCTAGATTAAAGCTCTATTTTTCAAATATAGTACAGGATTTCTCCCAGGACATTTATGACATGCACACTGATGGCTTCTGTTTATATATACCTATCAAATTCTATGCAATTGCAGTGACTAAATTAAGCATCTTGTGTGCAAAAACACAAGCTTCATTTTTAATGTCATGTCAACTAGAAAGGCCAAATATATTTCAAATCACTGAAATAGTTTATTAAATAGATACCAGGATGCATTACATGAATTTCCCCCGTCCTGTAGCCTCATCTTTGCTAAAGAGGTCAAAAAAAGTTTCAGATTTTATAAATTTCCCTAAACTTGATAGAAAACAAAAAAGAAATCAAGATAGGATCAAAATAGCTTCAGCTTGTTAAGGACCTCTGTTATTGGTTGAAGCGTTTCTATACATTATCTTTTGCACAAGATTTAATTAAGATTTTATACATTCCTTTGCTTTGTTCTGACATGACTCAGTAATTAACATGTTTTATGACTCATCTATTTTAGCTGACCACAATATGGAAAAAGAGGTGTATTTTGACTTTTCATAGTTTGGATTTCACAACTGATAACCTTCTCCAAGTTTTCTAAAAAGAACCCAAGAAATCTCTGCTTAGTATCCTGTAGCTTTGTATAGTTGCTACTAAGGAGAAACAAAATATAAATTAAAAGAACATATTTGTGTATCTGTCTTTTTGATTACATTTTCTAGAAGTCTAGAACCATTTATACACATATTTTTGATAGCTCATTAAGGACAATGAATAAGTATATGAAGTAAATGCTCAATAATTAATTGCGGTTTTGTTTCCATCTGTTTATTTGTCCTGGATAGGCAAGATAAATTTATTGGCTGCATTGTTTCTAACCTGTTAAACACAAAGGGGAGTTGTAGAATCATTGTTTCTTTTTGCTCAGCCTTCCTTGGGATCTATAGCTTCTTTATAGGTGATGAGCTGATAATTTCCAGCTTATTTTTTAGCTCTTCTTTTTCATGCTCCTTCAATAATTCATAGTGTAAACCAAACTCTGAATAGTTGACTTGGGAAGGATTTGTGCGTGTGTGTCTGTATCCTGGGCATTTTCTTTGCTCTATACCTTGCACTTATTTCCCTATGAGAAATTGGGAGGCCTGCTTGCTTTATGTGCTTCTGAAAGCCTGGCATTGTGAGCCTCTTTTGTACATAATAACTGCAGGTGCTTTCTGGCGCAGAAATGATCCTGTGATCTGATAGCTGTTTTTCACATTCTGTGATCATGGCCAGTTCACAGAATACAACAAAGGTGGAAGATTTTTGTCTTCCCCTGGGTTGCCTAAAGTTACAGTGCTGATCTCTTGACCCTTAATTTCAGCAAGTTTGATTGCTCAAGAAACCCTAGTGTGCATATTTGGAGCTGGTGTGGCATTTTGCTGTTGAGGTGATTGTCAATATCCTAACATGCTCATAGTATTTAGAAGAAGGGAGAGAGAATCTTTTGTGTAATTGTCTTGCATTTTAAAGAGTTGAATGCAACCAGTGTCACAAACTGCTACTTGGCTTTGTCTAGCGGAATATCTTAGGCCTGCTGATGTATTTCGGCAAATGATTGCTGTGATTAGTGTCACTGCTTTTCCTCCTTGTGAAGTATAACACTGCCCACCCTAAGGCTACAAGGTCACAAGAGAAATGCAGTCAGTCACCATTGGAATGAAGCCAGTACACAAATTCCGATTTTTCAAAAATGAAATTATTTTAATAAAGGATTTTTAAATAAATAATGCAACGTGTTATCAAAAATTGCTAATCTTGCTTCATTACTAATCTCGTGCCACATTAAAATGAATTGGTTTTACTAAGTATTTTAATTGTTTCCCCTTCTGATTTTCATTTCCTTACTCAATCATCAGCATCTCTCATCAGCCTAAGTTTAAAATATTCTCTGTCCTTATTCATCCCATGGAAATTGATCAGGTATTTAAACTATGAATTAGTTTCTCCATAATAACCAGACTTGATTCTACTTGCAAATCATTTAATTGAAGACCCATGTTAATTTTTGCCTCGCTAAATGCTACCTTGTTCTTGATTCCTGCTTTGTTTCTCAAAAGGTGACTTAGCTGATGGAGTCAAGTGCCTTTTAACCACTAGAGGGAAACATACCAATCTACTATGAGCAATGCAGTGTCTTCAAATGGCAAATATCCTCCTGAAACTGCAGGTCCTGCAGTTTGTTTTGTGTTGCTCTTTTCCCTCTGAATATTGACAGCATTAGAATGAGGAATAAGCAAAGGGTATATATTGATTAAAAATTTAGTGGTGATAATTTCCTTATTATTGAATAATTTGGAACCTATTCCTTGCTGTGGTAAGTTTATTTTTGAAGTGAATAAATATCCCCAGGTCACTAAGGACATGCTTCTATGATGCAAGCATTGCCTCGCATAATGTATCTGGAAAGCAGTGTTCTTTAAATGTTGATGTACTCTACTCATACAAAACATATGGAGTGAGTAAACAAGCATTTATTGAGTGTTGCTTCATCATTACAAGGAAACATATCTTTCAGACAAACGAGATTGTTTGCATCCTAGAGTCATGATGTTAAAAGCACTGTGCAGATTGTCCTTAGTATTGTTCTGGCCCATCCATACTTTATTTCTTGAATTTATTATTTTTTCATATTATCTGTTTTATTTCATTATTTATACTCCAGGCTTCTTGATATGAACCTAGTGGTTGTAACAATAGGCTTCATAGCAGTTACACAATTCCATCTCCTTTTCTTATAGCTTTATGCAAATTTGAAGCAGGAATTTTGGTAGATCAGGTACAACAATGAAGGTTGGGGCTTTTCATACCGATGCTAGATGAATGGATTTTAGGAACCCCATACAAATACCAAGCTGATTCTATGACATTGAGTAGCTGTCAAAAGTGAAGATACTGAAACAGGTGAAAGCAGTTAGGGAAACTGTGGACATGTGGAATATTTGAATAATGTAAGAAGTATTCCTACATGTGTCAAAACCAAACACTTTTCAAACCATATTGCAAAATGTCTTGTTTTACTTGTTTTTAATGTGAAGAAACAGTGCAAGACATTTATGGACTGTTTTATTCAAGCTCAGTTTGTTTCTGTATCAGTGCACCTAGGAGAATAGTCAGGCAACTCATTCAAGCAGAACATTAAGCACCTACTGCTTTTGTCTGCCCAGTGTTCTGTCTTTTTCCATTTCCAGGCAAACTCACTCTCCCATTCAACATGGTTGCAGGAGAGCTTCCTTTCTTTTGGCCATAATTGTAAGCATAGGCATTGGCAATTCACCAGTGCTGGCTCTGGGCGCGTCACTGAAGCTTGGCCAAGTTCTCCCCCTGGTAATCTTGCTATGGATATCAAGACAGAGAAGGGATGGAGCAGAGATGCAGAAGGAATGGTAAATCTAATGATACTGGAAACCCTGTTAATCAACTGCACCCCTGTTCTCCATGCATAAGACCTGAATATAAGTAAATACATTTGCATTTTGGATCAAGCTCGTTTCAGTTGGATTTCTCTTACTTGTGATTAAAGGAGTCACATGCTGGTAGGAAGCAAATTTCCACTGAGAACTTCTCTACTGTGAACAGGCAAAGGAGATTTTTCAATAGGCAACTATCTTTCTTGTTTAAAAGTAGAGTGCAGATTTCTGTTGAAAAACATGGTTGCCTTCTATATGCAGCTAAATTTTCTCTAGTTCACTAGGGCTTATTCCAGGACTCTGGGTATCCAGAGAGGAAAGGGAATGAGAATTCCCCCAGGGAGAGAAATGAAAGTATGGTTAGTTCTGAACAGAAATTTTTTTCACCTCTACCACCTCTAACCTCTTACACGTTGGAACAGAAAGTAGAACACGGAGTCACAGTAGATTTGAAAGGTCTTCTCCCCATTCATCTATCCCTTTCTACATTCAACCATTATTCTCTGAGCTGTGCTGCTATTGGCAGGCCCTGTTCTAGCACCTAGGGGTGCAGAGAAGTTTTAAGTTTTATTTTATTTTTTCCTGAGGCCTGAAAGAGGAAGTTAGGAGTTTATAAGGTGAAGAGTTAGATGAGATACCATCCAACTGTGTATTCAGCCTACAAAGAGGACCACAATTTGTGGCCCAGCCATGGAGCTGAGATCAGCATTAGTTTAGGCTCCAATGGGTTCAGTGTGTATTTGATTCATCTATAGTATTTTTAAGATTTTTTTATTGTATAAAATACTTAATATGAGACCTATCCTCCCAACAGATTTTTAAGAGTAAATACAGTATTAATATCTATAGGCACAATTCTGTACAGTGATCTGTAGAACTTAATCATCTTACATGCCTGAAATTTTATACCTCTCGATTAGCAGCTCCCCATTACCCACTCCCCCAGGCCCCTGGTAACTATCCTTTTATTCTTTGCATTTGTGAGTCTGACTGTTTTAGATACCTCAGATAAGTGAGATCATGCAATATTTGTCCTTCTGTAACTGACTTACTTCACTTAGCACAATGTCCCCAAGTTCATCCATGTTGTCGTTGGCACATAACTGCGGGATTTCCTTCTTTTTTAAGGCTGAATAATATTTCTTTGTATGTACATACCACATTTAAAAAATCCATTTACCTATTGATGGACATCTAGGTTGTTTCCACATGTTGGCTATTGTAAATAATGCTGCAGTGAATATGGGAATACTAATATATCTTCAGTGTCTTGATTTTAGTTTCTTTGAATGCATACCCAGGAGTTGGATCGCTGGATTATATAGTAGTTCTATTTTTAAGTTATTGAAGAAGCTCCCTACTGTTTTCCATAGCAGATACACCATTTTGCATTAACACCAACAGTGTCCAAGAGTTCAAAATTCTCCCAATTCTAACACCTGTTGTCTTTTTTTAAATAAGGGCCATCCTAACAGTGTGAGGGATAGCTCCATGGTTTTGATTTGTATTTCCCTGATGCTTAGTAAAGTTGAGCATCTTTGTGTATACCTGCTGGCCATTTGTATGTCTCCTTTGGAGAAATATCCATTTAAGTCCTTAGCTCATTTATTAATCAAGAATTAATCTGTTATCAGGTCAAAGATGTTCCTATATATTTTGCAAACATACATTTTGCAAATATTTTCTCCTATTCCATATGTTGCTTTTTCTTCTATTGATTGTTCGCTTTGCTTTGAAGAAGCTTTTTAGTTTGATGTAATTGTCTAACTTTGCTTTTGTTGCTTGTGATTTTGGAGTCATATCCATGAAATTATCACCAAAACCATTGTCATGAAGCTTTTCCCCTATGTTTTCTTCCAGGGGTTTTTATAGTTTCAGGTCTCTATTTCATTATGAGTTGTTTTCATATATTATGTAAGAGTTCAGTTTCATTCTTTTGCGTATGAATATCTAGTTTTTATAACATTATTTGTTGAAGACACTATCTTTCCCCATTGCATATTCTTGGCATCCTTGTTGAAGATCAGTTGAATGTGTAAGTACAGGTTTGTTTCTGGGTACTTTCATATGATACTGATAAAGAATTAGAAAAGTGATCTAATCTATATATTTTTGTCAAGAAAATATAGAATGGGCTTCCATTTTTTTGAACTTTACAAAGTCCAACACATTGCAATCACTCTTTTTCTTCTTTAAGGAATGCTAGTTGGTGGGTATGATTCCTTTACCATTTGCCTCTAATCCTTTGTGGCTTACTTAATTTGATCATTTGTTTATTGGATTTTATTCATAATGCAGCCCTTCTTCCAATATTCTCATTTATTATTTCTGTTTCGCTTGAAACCCATGAAATAACTTTTACACTAAAGATATTATAATTTTTTAATTGGCTTGGATATAACAGGGCATGTGCTTTTTCAAAGTTGATACTCGTTCATTTGAACTTGCAGTAACTTCTTTTATGGTTAGCACTGCAGAAACATCTTTATAATTTTTTCAGTGCAGTGTAGTACAGTAGAACTGTCTAAAATCATGTCATTGCTCAATGTAGTCTCTGACAGCCATATGTTGCTAATGGCTGTCATATTGGAAAGAATAGATCTAGGATATATGATCATTTAAAAAATGCTCTATGTGTGCTTACAAATAGGATAATTGTTGGATTTGGGTTTGTATATATATACAATCAAGTTTACGAACAGTGTGATTTATATCTTTTATAGCCCTATAAATTGGTTTTCTGCTTGACCTGTCAGTTACCTGATAGAGTTGAATTTTAATTCCATATGGTGAAGTTTTCTATTTCTTCCTGTAACTATGTCAACATTTTATCTATACTTAACTTCAGTTATGTTATTTCATGAATCAATGTTGTATTATTTGTTTTTCTATTAAACCCACATTTTATCATTATATATTTCTATCCTCTTTGTGATTAATAATGTGTTTTTTTCCTTAAAGTACATTTATATGATAATAATATGGTAAAATAATTCTTTTTTCTTTTGGATCTAATGTTGTTATTTTACTTTCAACCATAATATATTCATTCATCTTGAGTGTGTCTCTTTTAAACACTCCTATTTATTGAGCTCAATGATATGTATGAATTCATTTCTACTATAGTGTTTTATACTTTCTATCTGTCCTGTTTTTTCTCTGCTTCTTTTACATTTCACTGTTCTTCCTCTTTATGGATTAACTGAATTTTTAGTTACTTTTTTTGCACTCAGGGTAGAATTATACACACTATTTTTATAGGGTAAATACCTGAAAAATATTAATACACAAATCTTACTTTAATCATGATGAAGATAAATCAATTACTGGACCTTCCTTTTGAATGATCCAAAGTCATGAAAGGCCTTCTCTTTGATTAAATATCTTCTTCATTTTTACATTGTTGTCCAGTATAGTAGTTTTATTGGTGTTTTAACATCACAAAATACATATCATTATTTTACATATTGTTGATTCTTGTTTCGATGCTCTAACTTATTTGCTTATTTACTTTCAGACATTCATTCTGTAATTACTTTTCTTCTTAAAATACAGCTTTTATTAATGATATGTTAGTGATAAAATACCATTTTTTTGAAATAATATATATTTAGTACTTATCCTCTAATGAAAATGAAAGGTAGTTGGTTGATAATTATTTCCTCTTAACACCTTGAAAATAATTTTCATTGACTTTGAAGGAAACTTATTTTCTTTTTGGAAGCTTTGAGCTCTTCTTTTTGTTTTTGGTGGTCCATAGTGTTACCAGACAGGTCTTGTTACAATATTTTCTTTTCTTTTTTTACTTACTTCTACTTTACATATGTCCTGACTGATTATTCATTTCTTTCATTAAGTATTGAAAGATCTTAGGCTTTATAACATTGAGAATATATCCCCTTTATTCTTTCTATTTAATTATTTTAATTCCTATTTGATTTTGTTGTATTTTATTTTATCCCTTTAGTTTATTAATATATTTTCAAACATTTCACTACTTAGTCTTTCTGTGTTGTATTCTAGTTGATTCCACAGATGTCTTTTCCAGATCACAAATTCTCTTTAACTTTAGTCTAAACAGCTGTTTATCTGATCCACTGAATTTTTCTATATTGATATTTATTTCTAAAGCTTCTGTTTGGTTCTTTGAAAATGTGCCTGTTTTTCCCAGTGGTATGTGCTTTCTTGCTCACTTAAGTACATATTTTTTCCTATTAAACATACTAAGCATACAGTTTTATATTCAAGGTCCCGGAATTCAAATATCTGCAGTCATGAGGATTGAGAATCTGCTTTTATTCAATTGATTTTCCCCACTTCTTCACTGTGACTTGTTTTCTTAGGTATTTTGTAATTTTGGATTGTGAATTCAAGTTTGATTGAGTTTATGTTTGGGAATACCAAGACTTGTTTTAAGGGCATATCCATTCCAGGAAGAATGTGAGTTTCTTTCTGTCAAGTGTACAGAAACTCTACCAATTCAGGATCAATTTAATTTAAATTAATGTTTTTCTTGAGGTCTCTAAGACCAACATTCACACAGAATATATTAAAAGCTAGCTAGCATCTGTGTGAGAGCAAGCCTGGGGTTATGAAGTCTTAGAGGAAACTTTCTCAGATAGAGAAAATAAATCTCCCTTTGCTCACAAGTGATATTTTATCCAATATTCTTTTTTCCTAAAGGTGTATACTTTCAAGGGTCCTGGCTTTATGCAGAAGCCTCTGTCACGATTCCTCAAATTATGGGAATGAAGGGCTTATTTCCTGACCCCAAGCAGCCATGAAACTCAAAGCTCTAAATTTCTGATATCAGCAAACACCCCTTGGTCATTGTGACTTGAGAATCTATTTATCACTGTGCAATTACACTTTATGTTTGGTTCCTGTGGAGTTTTCTTTCTGTTTTGTGAGTACAAATATACACTTGCATAATATTTTGTAATGTTTTATTTAGAGTTTCTAGGTGCTTTGTGGTAGGAAGATTTTACAGAATATCTAATCTAGGTTGCAGAACTTCCTATATTTAAAAAACAATACTTTATCTAATTTATTCTTAGTAGCTAGAGGATATACTGTAGCTATATGGATTTCTCCCTTTCTATAAATATTCCAGTCTGATTTAATTGTAAGCTTCTCTGAGGAAAAGAATAAACTTAAATTTTCTATCACTCCAAATAAAACAATGATTAGATGAAAAAGAGAAATAGCTTATAGTCATCATTTAGAATACTACCAAAAACATACATATTTTATTCAGAAAATTGATATATATATGTAGGTATATATACTTATGTATACAACTATTGATAAAGCAGAAAATGTCCATATATTCCCTAAACATAGGTACCTCTTCTGCTAGAAAGGTTTTAGGCAAATATAAAGGCAAGTTATATTCTTCTGAAGTTACTTACTCCTGTTATTTCATAAAACCTGCTTCATATGTTCTACTTTTGTCACATATCCTCTTATCATTGATTATCATTTGTAATAGAGATATTATTTTGTTATATGTTAAATTATGTCTCTGCTTTTGGCCTACATTAATAGTGGTATGGCACATCAATTTCTGCTTTGGTTTAGTTGTTAAGTTATAATGTCTGTTAGAGGCAAACAAAATTGTTAACCATCATGGTGCTCCTGAAATCTGATTGGTTAATTACAATGAAGCTTATTTTCTTGTGAGTTAATATCTGACATTATATATTTCAAAATATATACTTCTGGTGAAATATCACAACAAATTACCCTAAAAAGGATCAAACATTCACAAATTTGATATTATTCTCTATATAAATGATTATCAACTTAGTAAGGCATTTTCAAGTGAAATTATAACAAATTAAGACTAGAACAGGATGCAACATAATCATAAGCAACAAACACTGCCGTGTTGTATGTACGTACCTCAATTTCACTAATGTTAAAATCTAAACACAAATGTTTTGAAATCAGGGAAGTACAGTAAGTGATTCCCATGGTATACTGTATAAGCAAATTAGAGACATGTTCACATCCAGTGATAGTATCCTATAGCCCAGAGGTAAAGTGGGAGGGTTTTCACCTTTGTTGAGTGAGATTTTTCACATATGATGCTGTAAGGTAGGAATGTAAAGACGTTTACATACTTGTTCTAATTCTGGTGATAGTCATAGTGCCTGGAGTTAATTGTTTGTGGAGGGTTTTGCACTGAATCCAGACTCAAGAAAGAAGAGCTCCCTGGTCATAGATGCACAACAGAGGACTGATGGCATGAATACTACAGGTTTGCTGCTCATGTCTCCAGGAATTGCCTTATTCACTTTATGGTAAAACTAATTCTTCTACATCTTCCATATGCCCAGTTGAACAGTGAGAGTTGCCTGATTTTCCATATAAAAGGATAGCAAAGTGTCCTTATTCTTGTACTGGAACTATTCTAGCCTTCCCAGAGATTTGCATAAGGCATCCAGTTACACTCCATGGTGAGCACCCATGGAATTTGTTTGTTAGGACTAGAAGAGAAGGGACATTGCATTTGACTCTGGACCATGCTGACTACTAGGTAGTAATCACAATATAATTCAGGGAAGAAGGACTTGTTTCCCCTGCTTATTCCTATACCTCCCTCAATCCCAAAGAGAAAATCAAATTTAATGCTTGTAATTAAATATTAATGTGCACTAGGCCATAATTTCATGAGGTTGGCTGTGACATGGCTTCTTTTTAAAAAAGGTGAAACTACTAAAGTAGCTTAAATCAATATTGATCCTGAGTAGAAACTAAATTGAAGCTTATATGCTATTGGGAAAAATAATTAAAAATTAGATTAATTTTTATGCCTTTGGAAAAGACATAAATCTCTTGTACTACTGTGAGACAATGACATGTGGGAAGATATAAATCAAGAAGGAACAATACTAGCCAGTGCAGTTTCATTTAATGTAACAGAAACAAAAATGACGATGATTATTGATTCTGGCAAATGACATGGCCTCTTATAGATTACTCCATGTGCCTGTCTTAAATTTTATGCTAAACTAGAGGTGAAATATTTAGCTCATTTTTTCAAAAATTATTTAGTACCTTTAATGTGACAGGCACTGTGCCAGTCTCTGAAAACACAGAGATGATTAAAAAACAACTTCAACCTAAAACAGTTCATAGATTAGCTGGCAAGACAGATGGGGAAATTACATTAAAGCAAAGTAGTGATGGAAGTATGGAGGTTCCTTTTAAAAATTAGAGTGTGCAGGTAAGCCTAGGGGAGCGGGGGAAACTTTTACAGCAGAAGCTTTGATCAAAGGACCCATAAAATTAAAAAGCAACTCAATTTAAATGAGTTTAAAGGGAAGAAATATAAAAATTTTAATGTTATATAAATGAACACTAGGGAACACTAGGAAACTTAAACGGAAATTGGCCTCATTCATACATTTGAGGGTGGGAGTCTGGGGAGCACATGAGTGAGTGAGTATGCAGAGGAAGGGAGGAACAAATAGATATAAAACTTAGAAGAAGGGAAAGTAGGGAAGGAAAGAAGGCACTATTTTTAGTCGGGAGTGAGTCTGGGCTCCACACCTGCCTTTCAGTGTTCAGAGTAGCTTGTTTGCATTGTCACTTTTACTCATGGATCTGCATGAAGTTAGTGCCCTCATCGCTCCTCTTGGTGAACAGTCTTTGATCTTGCCTTTTTTTCCTGCATAAAAAGTAGAACATATCTCATATTCTTAATTATAAGTTGAATAATATTTGGAATCCTAAGACTTGCTCTTAAAATTCTTCATTATATTGGCACAGAGTTGGCTTTCTTACTCCTCTGAAGCTCTGCTCCAGACAAATGGGTCTCTTCATTGTTCTCTGCGCATGTTTTTGATTATTTGGGGCTCATGTCTATGTCCTGCATGGGAAGTCTTTTTGAGGACTTTGCTATTCCCAGAACCCATGTGCTAGACTTTCTCAGATTCCTGTGGACTGGTAATTCAGATTACTTTTACTGAGGACTTTATAAAAAAGCATGGACAGGGAAGAGAGGCAGAAAGAAATCTCAGCAGATTCAGAACCAGAGCTCATTGATAACTGAGACTTGCAGGATGTAATGGCAGCATCTCAGCCTGGGAAGATCTCAGATAGCAAAGCAGCAATGTTGTTGGTTTGTGTCCTGAGAAATGGGTGTCCCTAATTTACTGTCCCACCATTGTCCTGCCTATGTTTCTTCTTGACTCTTGATTCTGTTTTTCTCAACATCATGCCTCTTTTTTCTTTATTTTCTGAATCACTATTTCTACTTACTTCTCCCTTTTTTGTATTTTTTTCTATTTTGCATCACACTTTTATATACTGACTCTTCTTATAATATCACAATAAAACTCCTCCAGAGAGAAGATTTGATTGAGTTCATACGTCACCATCAAGAATACAGTAATTTGGGGTACTGTCTTAGGTTCTGTAAGACTTCAACTCAAGTACTATAGGTTTTTAAACATCCATGGCCAAAATAGTGAGGTTATGGTAATAAGTAAAAATGCCTGATGTAAGGAAATACCTACCATAAGGAGGGACTTTGAGAGTAGCAAGTGTTCAGACTTTACTTTTGTCTAGATTTCAAACCCTATGTATATCACTAATTTGGCAAATTAATTACAAATCATTTTATGATATCAGCTCTCTTCTTGGCTGTAGATCAACTTTTATAATATTACATCATTTTTATAGGTTTAGGTCTTGTTTTTTAAACTAAATTTTAGGATCTTTGAGGGCAGAGAATTTTAAAATTTTAGTATGCGTTGTGACTGGGACCTGGTGACATCTTCACACTCAGTGGGTTGCATTACGGGAGAAGAATTCAGAAAAAACTTTTATAAGGAAGCTGCTGGCAAAATGGCTCAACATTTGCCCCAGAGGGAGACATTATCTTTATTATCCTGGACAGCAAAAAATTCTTCTCTCTTCCCTAGAGGAAGATGGGATTGTTTTTTTTTAACTTCCAAGGCTGTTGCTATACAAACATTCCTAAAAAGGTAATTAATCTAGAACACAAGCTGCCACAGCCTTTGCTCAAAAGATTTGCAGAAATATGAGGCCTATGGAACATTCTTTCCCAAGATGAGATAGATAATTTGAAGCCCTAAGTTATGGATGGGAAACTATATTTCAGAACATTTAAGAGACCAATTGTATATCAAACAACTTGTGAGGAGCAGAGGAGCAGAGAGGTACCTTGACCTTGTGTCCTGTGACTCCAAGACTTTTCACTTGATCATGTCTCTTAGATTGATACTACTTATTGCTAACAGAGGTGCTGGTAATCTAGCCCTAATCTCCTTCTCTGATATATCACATATATTTAGAAATCAGAAGTTGTTTCTACATTAGCTGTAGGCCCAGTCATCAAGAATGTACTGCTTTTGATTGTTTTGGGTTACTTCTAAGTACCAGTGTTGTACCTTAAACAAATGAGGAAGATCATTTTACGCAGCCAATGTAAACAGAGACCTAAATGAACCTTCCCGTGTCCATGTAACTAAAATGAAGAATTTCGCCTTTCTTGTTAAAAGCATACTGATTTTCTCAAAATCACTTTTTTTTTTTTTTAAAGGCAGACATTGACTTTATTCCAATTAGAACTGAAGGTTACAAGTGTTAATCCATCGATGTCACAAGACCCAGGGTTCACACTGGGGAGGACTTCTGAGACATGTATTTGTAGTCATTTCTCATGTAAAATATAGCAGAGTGTTTTTGGAGAGAAAAATGTGCCTGGATTATTTCAGCAACATAATTGACTGTTTTTATGTGTGTCATGGCATTTCTTAAAACTTTGGCTGGAATTGTGGCATTTCACATCACAGGAAAGGAAATAAAGCTGTGTTGTAGTTTGCTTACATCAGTATGTAGAAAAAAATTCCAATTTCAAAAGAGCAAGGGTTTTTTTTCTTATAGAAGCAGGGGTCTGGGTAACATTTTCATTTCCTGTCTCTTTGACTTCCAGTGCTCCCCTTCAAAAAGTTCTGAATACAGAAAGCAGAACTTGCCTCCAGCACAAAACCAGAGCCCACTTTTATTATTGTTGTTGTTTCAGGGCTCCTGGATCTCATGCTGAACCTTAAAATCCTATTCGCAGCCCAGCTGCCAGCACGCTGTGAGCAGGGCCGTGAAAAGTGGAAGAAATAACAGGCTTCACCGTGCAATCAAGTAGTTCCCTACTGAAACCGTATGTCATGCATGGAATCTGGGAGACTTGGGAAGTCTTAAAAAACTGTGATACCACTAGTGCTCCTAATGGGACTTAGTGATGGGCAAGTGCCTGTCAAAGGGCTCAGAAAAATAGAAATAACTGAGCAAAAGGACAGCTGTCATTGGCTAAGAGAAATGATCAAAGTAATCATCCTCAATGGATTCAATTATTAAGTGATTATACCTTCTGTCTGTGAAATGCCTCTTGACCCCAGCAATCAAGTGCTAAATGCCGAGTGCTAAAGAGTGCTAAAGAAGGGACAAACACCCTTACTAGTGATCTAGCTCTGTGTCAGAGTAACAATTAAATCATTATCATAACCACTATAATGAAATTCTTCCTCTCCCACCAAATGTTGTTTTTAAAAGGTAGTATATCAGAGTGGTTAAGTGCAAAGGCTTTGGAATCAAGGAGAATCAGGATGAAATTTTCACTCTGTTCCTTCTAGTTATGTGGGCTTGGAAAACGGTGCTCTGAGTCATAACTTCTCATTTGGCAAGTGGGAAATAATGATATTTACCTATAGTTTTGTCTAATGATTAAATAAGAAAAATAGTAGGTACAGCATTCTACAGGGTCAGGCATACAGAAATATTCAGTAAACAGTGCTATTAATTACAGGAAGAAGTGCAACTGTTTTTAAATATTGCATATGACAATTTTCTCAAAGGAATAAAAATCTATATATTTAAGATACTTAAACTCAGTATCTTGAGTGTTCATTAAAATCTGACAACTACCTAGTTATGTTTTGTGTGTGACAGGAAAATATCTTACCCCTTACTTCATCTAAGAATAGTTTAAATTAGTGCTAACTTAATAGAATTTATTAGCTTTAAGTGACCCTAATATTTATCTCTATTTTCCTTTTTTAGTGTATTTTTAAAGTGTGTGGAGGATATGAAATTATTTGTAAATTTGAACTTTTGAAAGTAATGGTCATAATACTCAGTGTGGAATGAAAATTGTCTTTTGTATCAATGATAATTTCTAAATAATCAAAGTTTATCTTATATTATGGATAAGATTGAAAACAAATTCAAATGTGTAGTCTTGGTTAAACTATTAATCTTTTTGAATTGTAATTGTGTTTACTGTACCAGCATTTAAGTACATGGATAAAGATACAAATTTCATTCTTTTTTTTATGTTTTATAGAAATTTATATAAAGCGAACAAGTTTTCATAATACACACCCACACATACACTTGGATTTTTTTGAAACTGAAACTATACTTCAGGCAATTTAAACCTGTAATTGGATTGTGTTTTAAAGAGTTATTTTGAAAAAATCCATTATTGGGATTTTAGAACCCATTTTCTCTTTGAAATAATGCTATAAATTGTACTGGAACTCCCTGACCAGCTCTGAAAAGTCTTTTAACCTATCCTGTTTCTAAAATATTGTGTTAGCTGAACCATTCTGAATATATCTGACCATTATACAACAGTTTTTGATAGGAAAATACTTCCTAATCCTCTGTTTTAGACATGGAAATGTCCTTTTTTTTTTTCTTTTGGACATGGATATTGTTCCCACAGCTGCGAGTCACTGTTTGGAGACTAAGGTGAATTATTATATTAATGTTTTATGTATAATATAATACTATATATAAAAATAAATTATAAAAATAAAATATATAATGGATTATTTTACATGTTTATTATATATTATATTAAAATCTACTTTCTGCATTTATGATTATATAGAGAAGACAACAAGGAGCTGTTGCCTCTGTGAGTTAAGCCTTATAGGGCTTCAATAGTCAGGCAACACTGTTTCTGCCAGTCATTCTTAAGAATGGATCGTACATTCATTAGGAAGATTGATGTCAAACCAAAACCAAGTTCATTTTACATATCATTGCTTGGTGCACAGAGGAGTGACATGAGTATTATGTCATTTCAAGAAGTATTTGGAGATAGCATTCTGTCCCACCCTGGTGAGTAAGATGTTTAAGTATGAATGGGTGAGGGACCCATGATGTAGATTCACAGACGTGTGAACAGCTGGTTTAGTAAGAGGTGATTAGGGATTTGGTTTCTGCCTCTAAATAAGGAGCTGGTAATGTGCCATCTCCCAGTACTTTTCAATAATTGCATCAATAACTTGGGTGAAACACATAGTATCCATTTTGCAAATAAAGAAAAATTCAAAAAGATGCCCAACAAAGTGCACATTCCAAACTACGTTGGAAATGAATGAAAAAGGGTGAATTTTTCACTAGAATAAATGTAAGTTCCTTCATGTAGATTCAGTGAATATACTGTTTTAGTATTAATATTCTTTGTACTAGAGCAATCTGTCTTGGTGACATTACAGGTGAAAAAGTGTGATGATTTTAATCGATCAGTTAATATATGTCCAATATTATTCCAGACTGGGCTGCACCCTCCTCATTTACCTACACCAGGTATGTATGAGGCTAGAGTAGCTGCTGGCCGTCCCATTAGACCAAAAGGTACTTAAGGAAGAGACTTTTATTTTTCTTGTAAATGCAACATTAGTCCAATACATGGTAGATCTTCAATGAACATCTATAATGAATGAACTGAATTCATGATGTGGTTAATAAAATGGTAAGTATATTCTTAGGCAAGATTAATAGACTTATAATGCCAAGACCATGAAAAATTATGATTCAATAAATTTATCACTGAGTGCATCTTGAATATTTAGCTCTAAGCAAAACATTTAAAAATAGAGTTGACCAAATACACATTTAAAGTACAAAGATCAAGAGAGCAAGGGGGCTAAAATTATATTTTATGAGAAGGAAGAAATAAACAAAATGATTCTGATAACAAGAAAAACATCTGTAAATATTTTCAGGATTCTCTTATAGAGTAGATGGACAGATTTAGGTTGTCCCCAGAGGCCAGACCAACCCAATGGGCACATGAATGATGGACTGTGGCCTCACGAGGGAACTTTCCAGAGAGTGCCATAGTCTACAAATAAAATATGCTGCCTCAGAGGTGGTCAATTCTTGTTTTTTGGAAGTATTTAACTGGATAACATCTGTCAGGATGCAGCAGAGGGAACTTCTCAGTGTGTATGGATCTCAAAGGATTTTTTAGCCCCAGCTGCCTGTTCTTTTTGTCTACAGTTGCTCTCAGCAAGAGCTACGCTTCTTCAAGATGGTGAATGTTCAGTAACTGTTGGTTGAATGAAAGGAATGGAGTGCCTGCAGAAAGAACTTTCTGTGAAAGGATTTCAAACTCATTCCTGATATATGGTTTGGATGGTTTTCTTTCTCTTTTTTCTCCTACTCCTGCTCCTCTCTCCCTCTTCTCCCACCTCCTGTTACTGTTGAATGTTGTTGTCATTCTTTCCCTCCTCCCCGCCCCACTTCTCCTCCTTGTTTCCTCTTCCTCCTCTTTCTTCTTTGCCCTCTTCCTCTTTCTCTTCCTCCTCCTCCTCTTCCTTTTATCCTCTCCCCTATTTACTCCTCCTTCTCTTCTTGGTAAATGTCAGTTGTAAAGAGAAATAATACTTAGTGCTTTCTTCCAGGGGTGTAGTTTTAAATAGTAGTTTCGTTAGATCGTATTTTCTGTTATTTTTCTATCAATTTACATACCTTGTGAAAAAGCTGTCTAGTTAAACTCGTTTAGTCCATCAAAGCCTCACGTTGGGAAGTGTTGCTATTTCTAAGAGTAGAAATAACACAATTTGGAGATTGTGATACACACTTATAAAATCCCATGGTGTTGCAGAAAATATTCATAAGAAAGAAAAGGAATGGCCGGTTATCAAATATAGTATGAATTTTTGAAATATATTGAAGTATTATTGATGAAATTGTGAGTGCTTTGAAACCCTTGTAAATGAAACCAGCAGATTTGATATTCCTGATTCATTCATATGGCTATGAAATGATAAGTGATTTTTTATTCTTTTCAAAACTATAGATAATAAGATGCTGTGCAGCTGTGCTAATAACATGGCAGTCAGCAGCCATGTGTGGTTATTGAGCTCTTCAGGTGTGGCTAGTCTGACTTAGGATATGCCGTCAGTGTAAAAATACACACAGTTCTAAACACTTAATACTGAAAAAAGGAATATAAAGTATATTGATACTTTAATATATTGATTATATGTTGAAATGATAATATTTTGAATCTATTAAGTTAAAAACTAATAAAATTACTTTCACCTTTTTTTCACTTTCTATAATGTGGCTACTAAAAAGTTTCATCACATAGGTGGTTAGGATTTTTGGCTCACATTATATTTCTGTTGCATAATTCTGATCTATAATGAACTGAAATTAAACTTTCACAGAATCTTAGTTTTGGAACTTGATGGGAACTTAGCTTGATCAGCCATAAAATAATGAACATTCAGAGACATCAAAATAAAGTTAGTAGCTAAAATGGGAATAGTATCAGCCTACATATACCTATACAGGACTCTTTTTGAGCACCCATTAGATACTTGTCCAAATCTTCTGAATGCATGTAAGCATGACCTCTAACTCCTCATCATTTAAAAAAAATTATGTGCCTTGCTCAATGAGGTCTAAGTACTTTTTTCTGTTTTTTATTGTTGTTGGAGTAATTTATATTTGGCCTCTATTATAATCTGACGATGCAGTAGTGAGCTCACCATATTCTTATTTCATGAGGATGGCATAAATGTACTATTCTCTTTTTCTCCCTCATAAAGATTATTTCGGCATCAGCATTTCCATAGGGAGCCACAAACATAATGTGTATCAGCTCCAATTCAACAGGCCTTGCTCTGTTTTCTATCAGCTCTCTTTTCCTAAATTGCCCTCCAAACAGAAACAACAGCAGAAATGCCTACTGGCACCAGGAATCTTCCACTCAGCCTTTGGCAATCAGGTTCCCCAAAAGAAGATGACATTAAACAGAAACTGCAAAAAGCGAGTGCCTAAACTCTGCAGACAATTTCTACCAAGCAGAGCCTAAACTTACCAGAACAGTGGTTACAATGCTCTGCTCTCTTCTCTTCAATCTTTACATCCCCATTCCCCTCCCAAAGTGTTCCTTCATAGCTTGAGTACAAATTGTAAATATTTCATGATATTTGATTTCATCTAAAGTACTTGGGAACAAAAGTTTGAATGAGATCCTGAGGGCCTAGATTTTTTCTTTTTTCAAATAGCTACAGTAAAACAATAATAGAGCCATTCTGCCACCTTAGAAAACGGCCTGGAGGAAAAAGGCCTAGGAAGATCATTCTACTGGTTAGACATGAAGCCCAAAAGGAACGGTAACTTCATAAATTATTCTGTGGGTATTGCTGAAGTAATTCTTCAGAGTTAGGCATTCTAGTGAATCTGCAGTTGCACAGGCAAAGGAAGTTGAGAGCTGGGACAAAAACCTGAATAATTTAGGCCTCTTGGAAGCATATGCTAAATTCTAGAAAATAACATTCCTATAATTAGAGTAACTGCATTGTTAGTGTATAAAATCTGCAAATAAAATTTTCTGCATAGAAGGTGAATTCTCCCTTTTGCTTGATTTACATACAAGATACAAGAAACTGTCTCCAGTATATTAACTTCTGCCAAAAATAGTAATTGGACAAAGTAAATAGGGTTTGCTAAATAGTAAATAGCACCACCAAAATTGAAAATCATTGTTTGATTAGCCATTTTATTATTTGTGATTTATCTCCTTTCAAAAAGGAGGGCAGTGGTTGATCGATTAACCTGTATCGCGGTGCATAGATAAAGCCTTTTTCAATTTGTTTAAAAAGTGTAAATAGTACTCTTTGGCACATACGAAAAAAAAAAAAACCCAAAAAACTCAGTCCATGTAGTTTTTCAAAAGGGTTTACTTTATCCCGGGGTACTTCCAGTATAGCCTAGGGAAAGTGGACCTGTTCCAATTCTGATGTGCTTTTTTCTAGTTCTGTTGTATAAACTTGCAGAGAAGGTAAATGGTATCTCTTCAGAGATAAAATATTAAAACACAATAACCTATATATTATTGAAAAATTATTGCATTCCTATCAGTGAGTTATTCAGATCCTCTAGAAGACTACTTACTATCAAATGTATTTTAACTAGAGCTCACTATTTAAAGCCACAAAAAGCCTCTTATAAAACACACACCAAAATGAAAAGTTGTTTATCTTAAGCAGTAGAAATTATGCTGTGTGCCTAGATAATCGAGTTTACTTCTTCTCTTGGTACCGGGATATTCCCAGACTTTCTTCAGGTTGGGTGAGATGATGTGACTACATGCTGGCCACTCTAACTTGGGTGGAAATTATGCATGCCACTTCTAGACTTGGTCACATAAAATCCCACATGCAGTCCCCAACTTGGTCTCTTTTCCCACATCTTCCAACTGCAAAATTCACAGGGAAATTAAGAAACCTAATGGGATATCTGAACCACTATATAGAAAGAATCTCTGCCCCTAATCAACATGTTGTCATCTTGTTGCCAGACATTGTATTTAGATTGAGATATAAATAAGAAATAAACTTTTATTGTGTTCTCTGTTATTGTATTTAGTCAATTCTAACCAGTATGTCTTGTTTATAAAAAATATTCTGATTATAGATTACTTGCTGCTTGGAAGATACAGTTGTCAAGTCATCACTCAGTGGGGATGCTTAAAGACCATTGGAAAAGCTCAGAACTTTATATCTAGCTTTACAAAAGTGATCTCTTAAGCACAGAGCAAAATAGAAAATAGCTCATCTTCTGCTTGAATAAATAGAAATATGAACACAAATTAGCATAAATGAGTATTTTGCTAAAATGTATACTTTTCCCAGCTTTATTAAGATATAATTGACATTGTGAAAAGTAAGATGTACAATATGTTGATTTGATATATTTATATATTTCAAAATGATTACCACTATAGTGTTAACTAACACCTACATCACATTGCATAATTACCATTTCATTTTGGTGATGAAAACACTTAAAATCTACTCTCTTGGCAACTTTCCAGTATATAATACAGTTTTATTAACAATCACTATGCTGTACATTAAATCCCCAGAACTTACTCATCTTATAGCTAGAAGTTTGCACTCTTTTACCATGCACTCTTTTACCAACATCTCTCTTCCTCCCTCCCCACCCAGCCCCTGGTAATCACCATTTTAGTCTCCGTTTCTATGAGTTTGGCTTTTTACGATTCCACATATAAGTGAAAACATACAGTGTCTATCTCTCTCTGTCTGACTAATTTCATTTGGGCAAGATGTTCTTCTTTCTCATGGCTGAACAATATTCACACACACACACACACACACACACACACACACACACACACAACCTCTTCTTTATCCATTCATTTGGACAAACAGGTTGTTTCCATGTTTTAGCTATTAAGAATAATTCTGCAATGAACATGGGAATACAGATATAGCTTTGGTATTCTGTTTTCATTTCCCTTAAATATTACAGAAGTGGAATTGATAGTTCATATGGTTCTATTTTTAACTTTTTGAGGAGCCTCCATAATGTTTTCTATGATGGTGGCACCAATTTACATTCCCACCAACAGTGTACAGTGATTCTCTTTTTTCCACATTCTCATCAATGTTTATTATCTCTTGACTTTTTAATGATAGCCATTCTAACAGTTGAGAGGTGTTATGTTGTTATGGTTTTGACTTGCATTTCCCTAATGATTAATGATGTTGAGCATCTTTTCATGTACCTGTTGGCCATTTGTGTGTCTTTTTTGGACAAATGTCTATTCAGTTCTTCTGCTATCTATTGGAAATATGAAAATTGACAAGGCCTTTGTTCTTATGGCACTTACTATGTTGTATCCCCCAAAAAAGAGATCCAATAAATGTAACAGTAAGTAAACTGCTGTGAAAAACAGTTTGGAGTGTCCTAAAAAATTAAAAACGCAGCAACCATTCATTCAGCAATCCCACTCCTCATTATTTACCCAAAATAATTGAAATCAGGATCACAAAGAGATATCAGAATTCCAGTGTTCATTGCAGCACTAGTCACAATAGCTAAGATGTGGAAACAATCTAAATATCCATTGATGGATGAATGGATAAAGAAAATGAGGTCTATAATACAATGGAATAATTTTCAGCCTCAAGAAAGGAGGAAATTCTGCAATATACAACAACATAGATGAAATTTGCTAAGTGAAATAAGCCAGTCACAGAAGGATAATAAATACTGCATGATTCCACTTATCTGACAAATCTAAAATATTCAAATTCTTAGAATCAAAAGTTGAAATGTTGGTTACCAGGGACTAGAGGGAAGAGAAAATGGGAAGTTACTGATCAATGAGCATAAAGTTTCAGTTAAGTAAGATGAGTAAACTCTAGAGATCTTCTGTACAATATATTATCTAGTAAACAATACTATATTATACAGTTAAATTTTTTTCAAGAGGATAGATGTTATGTTCATTGTTCTTACCACAGGAAAATAAAATATTTTTAAAAAGAAAGCATAAAAACAAAAGGTGAGCAAATTCAAACTTTTCTGCCTTTCTGGGTTAATATATAGTGCTGGGAGAATTGATTAATCATATGTAAATACATTAACAGAGATTCTTACTTCACACCATACATGAAAATACATAACAAGTAGATTAAAATTTAAATAGAAAAAATTATAAAACTTTTTGAATACAATGTAGTAGAACATCTTTATCTTTTCTGTGTAGGAAAGTATTTTTACTTCAGTAAAATTAAGAATTCTTTCCATTTAAAGACGTCATAAAAATTAATAATATACAATAAACTGATAAGATATTTGCACCCTATATAAGTGACAAAGGGTTAGCGTGTAGAGCACTGCCAAGTCAATGTAACTCAAACAAAGAACCCAGCAGAAACAATCTTGAGTAGTTTTTTCACACAAGGTGAAACTCAATAAAAGGAAGAAATAATCAGTCAGCCTGAAAGGAGTTCATACCACTGGCTGGTGCCGGGTTTTTGTGAGTGCTGCCAGAGGTAACCTCTGCATCGCCTGGCTCTGGTGACCTGTGGGGCTTGTGCTTGTGGGTTCCACAGGACTGTAACCAAAGGAGAAAATAATTCTTAAACAGCTACCGCCCCCTGGGCACAAGAGGAGACAAAATAGGAACTTGGTCTTTCTGTGAGGGAGGCCATTAGCTACTCATCATGGCTGTGACCTGTAGGCAGGCTTCTAATTAAACTGTCATCTAGGGCCTGACTGTAATCCTTTGCAGAGACAGAAGAGGACAGGAGCCATCTACAGATTAACCCTTTGCCGCCTTCCAGAGTGCCAGTGTCCCTGGAAGGGAGCTCTGCGTTCGTGTGCTATCCTGACTTGTCCGCCTGGAGCCCTGGTTTTTGCTGTTGCTGCCCAGGAGATGCCCCTTGATCAGCAGGCTCTGGTGGCTGAGGGGGCTGGGCTTGCATTTCTGGGTCCCACGGGGCGTGGAAATCAGAGAGAGAGTTCTTGTAGGCTCCCACCCTGAGGCCACTACACAGACGGCTGACTGGAGCACACTCCCCAGTCTTTCTATGAAGGAGGCCTCTCTGTCTTGGAGATTCAGCCTGAGGGCAGGCTTCAGGTCTAGCCCCGGCCTGTGGAGCTGCACTCAAGGAATGTAGTCTGTGGACACCATCTTGGTGATCTCCCCCTGCCACATCTTGGCTTAAGAAAGAAAAAAAGAAAGGAGGAAGGAAGGAAGGGAAGAAAGAAAAGGAGGGCGGAAGGGAGGAAGAACTCTGGCATATTCTTGGAGTGGTTTACTAGTCAATAAAATAATGGATTAATTTCAACTGTAAGAAACCATGGCTGGAACTAAACTATAATGTTGAGCATAAAAAGCCAGTCACTAAAAACTGTAAGCAGGAAGATTCCATTTATATAAAGTAAAAAACTATGCCCAAGTAAACAGCATATATTAATTAATACAAATATAGGTGGAAAAACTATAAGGGAAAACACAGAAATGATTTATACCAAGTTTAAGAATATGCATACTTGGAAGAGGGAGATATGGGGATCACTTTGGGGAGGGACCCACAAGCCATATAAAAGGGAACTACAATATCCTTTTTTCTTACACAGTGTAGTGAGTCAGTGGCTTTTTATGGCATTTGGTCATGTATCTACACACAAACACACACACACAAATACTTTTATCAACTTAGCATTCAGTAACTATAATTTTTTAAAAAAAGCATAATTGTACCTTCTAAATAGTTCTTCTCTTAGGACCCTGTTTCATTTCTCCATGGTTTTATCTCTCAAGTGTAAATTGCCTCTGACATCAAGAAGCAGCATGGCATCGTGGCAACCTGGGATAACAGAGCCATAGAGAGACCTTGGCAGTGGAGTATGGGCATTTCAACACAAGCAGGTGTCTACATGAGCTAGTTATACTTTCTAAAGTAACTCAATCTAGGGAAAGGATAATTTAAAGTCTTAAAATGACAATATACAAACTTGGAACATTCATTTTTTTGGTATCTCCTTTAAAAAATTTGATACGGGCTGGACTAATGAGTTGATACAGGATAGGAACAGCTTTGCTGCTGGTACTTTCAAAGTAAGCTGGATTTTTCTCTTATCCTCTAGGCATCTATGATGAATCATAGATGTTGAAGATCATTAAGTTTACAATTACAGAATAATTTTCAAATGCTCTCAAACTAATAGGCTGACACAAGAAATGCAATTGGGTCCTAGTAAAAAGAAGGGACTTTATTTGTTCTAATCTCTCAAACAGGCTACTCACCTGTTTAATTTTAACAAGAATCAATGACTTGACTTCTTCATGAATTCTAGAATGTGGAAAATTTATCTGACTTCAAAAGCATGGTGAAAATCAATTTTGAATTTTCCCTTAGATCAGGTAAATGTATTACATAGACAGTGAAGACACATCTGTCTTTTTTTTTTTTTTTCCCTGACTTAACCCAACTGAAAAACAAGCAAGTAAATTAAATTCTGAGTTGGGCAGTGAAAGAGAGACTCCTGTGGTATCGAGGATTATATGAAGCTCTTTCTTTTTCTTTGGGAGCCTTGGGGAAGTAGAAACCCTTCTATGTTAGCAACTTTTCCTTTAACTATTCCTTACATTACTTACAAGGTCAAATCATTTATCCATGAACAGTATTTGATCTGGAACTCTATTTGATCGGTGTCTCCAAATGCATTGCAGCAACAAACACTATGTATTGCTGATAATGATACTGGCATATTTAAAATTCTGCTGTTTGAATGTGCAACATTATTTTTAACCCCCAGCCTTGCAGGTAAATCAAGATTAAATTTCTCTTCCATTAGATTGAATTTATAATTAGCCCCAGTAAGTATAGCCTTGCTTAACATTTGTCACATATCATTGGGAAAATATGGCTTTGGAGAAGGGTTGGGAGCCTATGTTTTAAGGCAAAAAATGGATTTGGAGACATGTTATAAAGTAAATGTAGAATGTATCATAGGATATAACCATTTCAAGTTAGTTGCTAACTTTGCATCACCACCACCCTCCAGCTATATTTAGGTAGTTGTAGTGGGAGGCCAGGATAAGGAAAGGATTTTCCTCTGTCCTGTGTATTTATTTAGGTTGCAGAGAAGAAACTACATCTTTATGATAGTAGCCAAAAAGTTACTCACTGACTAACAATCTAAAATATTTTTCCTGGAAAATATTTCAAATTCCTTAATACACATTAGCCCAATTTTTTAGTTCAAGCCACTCTGACATTTTAGATTATGCTGATTTTGGTTTGTTTCTTAAGAATTTTTCAAATAGGGTTTAGGAAAAAAGTTATGCTGAGAGCAGAGTAATGATGAAAACATGGAGTTTTTAAAAAAAATTTGCTTTAATTTTGCATCACATGATTTTTAGATGAAAATCCAGATGCCATGGATTAAGGAAAAAACTGACTTTGTAATAATGTCGTTAAAAAAATTAAAGCACTCTCTTCTCTCCAGTAAGAATACGCCAAATTGCCTACAGGACTGATTTCCTGAGAAGTTTTCAAAGCTTGATTAATCTTGTCCCATCTTAAAAGTTATGTTTGATTTGTTATATTTGTTAAATAATTTTCACAGTTGTTAATGAAAATATGCATTAGTCACGCGTGTGTTTACCACTGGAAAGAGTGATAGTAACTCAAAGACTTTTCCCCGTTCTCTCTTAGATGAACGAGTGTAACTGGATTTAGATTTTGACTGAACCTATTGTAAGTAGCACTCTAAGCCTGGAGACAATTAGGTAAAAGTCAAAAAAAAAAAAAGATTTTTAAACATGATTAGCTACTGACAGACTAGTGGACTAAAAACCAAGCCAAACACTGCAGCATATTTTGTCAGACAAGTCTATTATTCTAAGTCAACAAAAAAATGTTTTATCATATTGATTTTATTGTGAGTAGGAGCCACAATCACTTAAAGACTCCCAGTTGGGAGCATTATAGTTAATGTTGGGCTCATGAGGATGTGAGGGTGATTGCATTTCTTGGGCTTCTTTGTTTTGCTAGAACTGTGTCAGCTTAATAATTGTTCTATACAGTTCATTTTTTTACTGTCAGGTAATGACTTGGATAATCATTTAATTCTTCAAGTTTCTTATGTAAGATATTTATTTGTGATAACAGAAACATTACATTGGTTCTTGTTTACTTGTAGTGCATGGTACTTGGTGATAATCATGTAAGGAAAAAGATGACAAATGACTTAATCAAGGAAAACAGATATTTCAGAGTTCTTAAAACTGTGTGTTATGTATACACATGTGTGTGCATATGAAATCAAGTTCATTAACTAGTTTCCAAAGATAATGTATGACCAGCACATTCTTTTTACACAATTATGTCTAACATTAAACTATTCCTAAATCAATTAGGTTATAAATAATAAAGCTTTAATGAGAAAGAGATAAATTATGATGGCTCAAAGTGCTGTGATATTTTAGTCTACTACCCTAAATTTTCGGAAACAAAAATCTCTCTTAAACCTTTGTCAAACCGAAGCAGGCTCCCCTAACTTTCTAAATTCCAAATGTAAGGCTGCTCCTAGCAACAAGACTCTCCTTATTTGACCCATATACTGAGTCTTACTGTTTCTCTACAAGAACTTTTTTAAAGATGTGGTTTGTTATTGTAGCATTTTTTACAATGAAACTATACTTGAACAGTTCCAAACTGTACACACTGTATGAAACCTCTCCTCTCAATGAGTCTCTTATCTCTGTGTGGAATTTTATATCTTGCAGTGTCCTATAAATAGAGTTTAAATTCACCCTTAAAAAAAATGTCCCATTCTTCAGAGTGCTTTTAATGTACTAAGGATATTGGTAAAGCAAGAACTTCTATACGGATTCTTTTGTCTAGAAGATTCTCTTTAGATAGTAAATTCCAACATTTTGAAACAAGGTAGAAGCATTAAAAGATAGAAAAAATACTGGAATTCATTTTGCTATTAAACTATTGTTTGTCCAGCATTGAAGGGACTATTTTATTAGATCATCCTTTTTATTTTAATAACTGCTGATTATATATGTACACTAATAATTTTGTTCAATAAATACAAAGAGTGTTGGCACAAATACCTTTGTTATCAATATTATCAACTAACAGTGCCTTTAATGCCCTTTTGTCCCTTTGCCACATTAAGATGCATGTTAATATATGCATAGGTATGTAAATGAATGCCATTATAGGAACGTCAGTAAGTGGTTTTGTAGTTTAAATCTTTTAAAAATATTCTGCTCCTGGCATAGCTCAATGACAGCTAAAATCTTGGTATCTCCCAAGAGACTGGCAAATTTTCATATAAGCTGATAGCAGATTCTCCCTTCTTAGGCCCTTTGTTTTCCTCAGAAACATTTTACATTGAAATACAAATTATATAAGGAAAATGCTGTATGAGTTCAAACAGTCACAAATTCTTATGAGCCTTCATCAAATTCATTGTTAAAATTTGTAATTTTCTAAAAGTATGGAGACTAACATTTAGATATGATTAGTAAGGCAACAAAAAGAACTATCTGCGTCCAAATGTATTTAGGCTTCACTTCTTCACATGTCTGATGTATGTATTTTTAAAAAACCATGTCAGTCTGAAAAAACATGAGAAATATCACTGGATTCAAATGAGGGTTTTATTCTGTTTAACACTTAGCCATGTGTCAGTAACAATGTTCTCCAGCCTCCCCAGGCCATCGTTTTCTCATCTGTAAAATGAGAGACTCATACTCAACAATTTCTTAAATCTCTTCTGGCTGAAATCATCGTCTAATTCTGAATTTTGTGTTCGCTGGTTGTAATACTCAATTGGACTAAGGACTAGAAATTTTGCTTAATATATAATGATAATATCACTTCATACCCCAGCATGAAGTTTGACATCAAGAAACAGTTAAGTGGTTTCCAGCAGTTGACATTTTGAAAAGACAAATGTAAATTACTAACTAACAAAGGAATCGACCCGACTGTGAAGCTGACTGATTCACAGCATATATTTAATAAAGTTTGAATGAAGGCTTCTGTTGCTCTGTTTCACAAACAACACAGACTGAGAGTTTTCATGCCCTGAGGCCCTCATGTTTAGCAAAGAGGTTCCAGGGCTGCCTTACCCGGTCAAGCCCAGACTGGGCAGTAATTCTGGGATGCGCCCAGCCTCAACCAGAGAAACTCCATCTTTGTTTGTTCCTCACAACAGCATTTTGCATTCAGTTTTATGTGAAGAGTGCTAAGGATCCTGAGTAAAAAGTGAATTAATGTTTAGAAATTATTTCTGTAGCCAGTATCCCAGTCAGGTGAGTGAGAAAGCCTTTGCTGGGAGTGTGTTGCTTTATGCATTGGTGACCACCTTTGTTGATATTCTTTGAACTAATTTTATTTACCTTTTAGCCATGAATTTAGTGAAGATATCCAGGGCATCTATCCAACTGTGCCCCAGACATAACTCTAGGAAGGGAATCACAGAAGTATGGGCTGGAGAATCAATATCCCAGCAGCTTTCAGGCAGTGTGGACTACATCTAGTAAGATAAGGTTTAATGAAGCCATATTTAAAGTTTTGTTTTTCAGATTAAAAATAAAAAATTAAAAACAGATTATTAAGAGAACCTAATAGTACCAGTAGGCAATGAAAGAGACTTAACAGCAGCACTACTAAAGCAAACTGCAGGACTGCCCTATCTATAAGGTTGCTAAACCCCTAGCCTCTAAGGGAAAAGGTAAACACCAGCTGCCAGTGTTTTGGTTATACAACAAGAGGGCCTGGGCAGGTAGAACCCTTTTTTCTGGATTGGTTCCATCCATGCTTTTTCCCTGAAGTCAGGATATAGCTTGCTAGTAACTGGTTGCTTCTTAAAGTTGTTGTTGCTGTTATTGTTTTCAGTTGGAAAATGCCTCTGGCTACCTAGCACTTCATGAGTTCAATATTAAAGAACTTGAATTGGTCTACTTGCCTCCAAACACACATCTCTGATTCAGTCTCTAGATCAGGGGGTCTTAGGGACCATTAGAGCTCATTGTAGTACTCTGTGCAAAGGACTATCCACACTATGGAAGAGAACCCTAGCAGAGAGAACATCATGAAAATCTGGAAAGATTACACCATTGAAAACGTCATTGTTGTTTTAGAAAAAGATACGAAAACCATCAAGCCCCAAACAATAAATTCCTGCTGGAGAAAGCTGTGTCCAGATATGCATGACTTCACTGGATTTATCACAAAGCCAATCAAGGAAATTGTGAAAGAGACTGTGGATATGGAAAAAAAAAAAAAAAAAAAAAAGAAGTGGAAGGTTAAGGGTTTCAAGATACAGATCTTGAAGAAATTCAAGACCTAATCGACACTACGCCAGAAGAATTAACCAAAGACGACTTGGTGGTAGAAATGAGTGCTTCTGAACCAGTGCCAGATGAGGAGGAAGAAGACATGGAGGAAACAGAGCCAGAAAGAAAAAAAATGATATTAGACAATCTGGCAGAAAGGTTCTGATTAATATTTAAGATTGCTTTTGACTTCTTTTATGATATGGACTCTTCAATGATATGGGCACTGAAACTAAAGCAAACAGTGGAAGGACTGGTACCATACAGAAGCATTTTTAATGAAATGAAAAAGCAAGGAAGTTAGAAATTATAATGTATTTCCTTAAATTTACACTGAGGGTACCTACCTCTCCTACCTCCTGTCTACCTTGTCCACCCCTGAGACAGCAAGACCAGCCTCTCCTCTTTCTCCTCCTGTACAGACTACTCAGACATCCTCCACTTAATGAATGTTAAATAATCATCATGCCACAGTGGTATAAATAAACATCAGTGAAAGTGCAGTATCTAAGCATGATGGTGGGGAAAATCTTGTCAGAAACACTTAGAACATACTATTTCTTTCCAGGAACAAGACTTTAGGAGAAATATTGATATGATAAAAACAGAACTCTATTTAAATTTACACAATCAGGCTGATGAAGGGATCAGACACCACCAAACCATTCTAGAGATCGGGGTATTTATTTTTTCCCAGGGCACATATTATAACTTTCTTTAAATATTTTCAGGATTGACCTAGAAATAGAAAATAGAATTGTTCTATGTAACTATGGGGTTGGACTTCACCAAACACATTAAAATATCATGCAAAGTGAAAATACTGCCCTTCATACAAAGAAGATATTTTTAATATTCAGAACTTAATAACAATAGAACACATTTTCAGAAAGATTGGGTTCCCACCTTGGAAACAGGTGAAGTTGGAAAGTCATTGCACATAATATTTAAAGCAATTTATTATTCTGAAATTTATGATACTATAAAATATTTTATTAGATTTCAAAATTTATGTATTTTTGCCTACCACCTCAAAGAATTAGGAAACTTTTCCAATGTTTATTGAGAAAAATTACATCGAAATTTCATCATTCAATAGAATTGGGCAAACTTTTTCAGTAAACATGCATTGCCATTAAGAAATATTTGGAAAACTAATGACTAATTTGTATGACACTGAAGATTACTACTTTTTGAAGCCAGTAATTAGAGTAAGCAAAACCCTCATCACAAAATGTCCAAATATTATCATTGCCATGGAAGCGGGACTGATGAAAATGGTGCAAACCTCTGCCTTCATTCTTGAGAGCTACAGCTCATTTGCATCTAGTGGGGAACTTTGTGAAGGAGTGGGATCACCTATCATACCCAGTCGTTTTTTCCTGAGCACTGGAAGTGGTTCTCACCACTGTAACTAAGGCTCATAGAATCACATCTCCCACATGTTAAGGACCTAAAAAGTATTTTACGAATAAAAGAGTTCAGAACATCTACACTCTTGACATTAATCCTTGAAATTAGATTCTGTACTAAAATGAAGGTGACCAAGGAATATATATATATATGAAACATATAACATCCCTTTTAAATCCCACTCCACTCACCCGAAGAAGTGTTTCTGTGTGAAATATGAGTTTTATATAACTTTCATGAGGCAACATGGTGGGTGGGACAGGCAGAATCATCTCTCCCCTCCCTGCCCCAGCAAAGATGCCCATATGCTAGTAACTGAAACCTGGAAGTATGCATATTACATGGCAAAGAGATTTAAAATCGCAGGTGGAATTAAAGTTGTCAATCAGATGACCTTAAAGAGATCCTCCTTGATTATTTGGGTGGGCTCAAAGGTTCTTACGAGTGAAAGAGGGAGGCAGAAGAGTCAGGGTCAGTATTTGAGAAATACTCCATTGACCATTGCTGGCTTTGAAGATGAAGGAAGAGAGCCATGAGCCAAGGAATGCAGGAAGCCTTCAGTGATGAAAACACAAGGCAATGGACCCTCCTTTGGAGCCTCCAGGAAGGAACGTAGACCTGCTGACACTGATTTTCGCCCAGTGAGATCCGTGTCAAACTTCTGACCTCTAGCTCTGTGAGTTAATAAATTTGTGTCTTTTTGAGTTCCTAATTTTGTGGCAATTTGTTACAGGAGCTATAGGAAACAGTGCAGTGGGTAGTAAAAGCAGTGACTTAGAGGTTTTCTTTCTTTCTTTCTTTCTTTCTTTCTTTCTTTCTTTCTTTCTTTCTTTCTTTCTTTCTTTCTTTCTTTCTTTCTTTCTCTCTTTCTTTCTCTCTTTCTTTCTCTCTTTCTTTCTCTCTTTCTCTCTCTCTTTCTCTCTTTCTTTCTCTCTTTCTTTCTCTCTTTCTTTCTCTCTTTCTTTCTCTCTTTCTTTCTTTCTTTCTTTCTTTCTTTCTTTCTTTCTTTCTTTCTTTCTTTCTTTCTTTCTTTCTTTCTTTCTTTCTTTCTTTCTTTCTTTCTTTCTTTCTTTCTTTCTTTCTTTCTTTCTTTCTTTCTTTCTTTCTTTCTTTCTTTCTTTCTTTCTTTCTTTCTTTCTTTCTTTCTTTCTTTCTTTCTTTCTTTCTTTCTTTCTTTCTTTCTTTCTCCCACTTTGATTTCTTTTCTAAGAGTCTCTCTTAAGTATTTTGCCGTAGCCTTTTTACCAGTGATTCACTTGACAGCAAGAGAATGTTTTACAGCATGGATTGTCTACTAAACAACCTAATCAAAATATTATTAAACAATTACACTGCAGTAGGCTGTTTAATGAAGTGTTTTCAATGTGGTTTGAACACTAATAGCAACAGTGTTAAGCGGCTTTGTGCTCTGTGTATCAAAGAGCTTGTAGTAATGTGAGTCAACTAAGAGCCAAATAAATCTTGAAGCACCTTTGACAGACACTATACTTGTGCCAGTCTAAATCTTGTCAGGTATTGTTATTGTGCATGAAAATGGGGGGGGGGTCCCATAAGACTATCAAGAGCTTCCACGTCCTGTATATCATGTTAAACTTGCTGATAACTAGGGACTTTCCAAGCTTCCTCCCAGCTGATGACTTGTCTGTTGGCTTGATCTGGATTTGAGTCTGAGTATAAATTTGAAAGAAGAGTCTAGAGTTAAGCCAAGTACTCTTGAACTGCTCTCTATGACAGTGTCTAATTTAGAAGCACTGGTCCTCCTGATGGATTGAAAAAAAAAAACCTTTTAGAATTGAGGAAATGAAGTATAATATGATTAATGAGTAAATCTAAATGAAAACTAATGAAGATATACTTGAAGATACAGTAACAGTGTTGCTTTGATGGGTTTTTAAATGGAAAATTTCCATCTGGCCAATTACATTTTCTTTCTTCTGTGCTTCTTTCTTTCTAAAAGGTTCCAGGTCAGAAAGCCTTGTTGTTGTGTTCTGTTCATCAAAAAAATCAAATATGAATTTAAAAATAAGCACAATACTGAGTCACAGGCAAATGGAAATAGGGGTTGAACTGAAAGTTCATTCAAGTGGCTTTGAAATTATGAACTAAATTTCTCTCTACTCTGGTTCTTCTGTTTCCCTGGTAGTTCTCTTTATGGACAAGAAACTATATTAGTGTTGTTACCCCAGAGACAAAAAACAAAAAGTCCTTTCTGATTGAAAGGCACTTGCTCTCTCTTATAGTTGTTCTGAGGGCAGTGACTCCTTAAGGAGATGACAGTTTAGGAATATGGTTTGAGGACATAATTGGATTATAGACCTTGGGGACTGAAAGTTCTTCCCTCAGGAGCAATACAGACTGGTGCTGTCCTTTTCTCATATTGCCTCATTACCACACTCCAGCCTATCAGAAGAGATTTGCCTACATCCTTTACATTTTCTGCATTCACTGGTTCTCCATCAAAACGGTGGCCACCACTCCCACTCCCTGCAATTTATTTGCTATGTAACAGTAACAGGAAATAACTGCGTGGAGCTGTCAGTTCTCTCTGTTTGGCCCTCTTGATTCCTCTCTTATGAGATGTTACAGCCCACTCTGCGGCTCTCCAGACATTCATCTCCACCTGTCATGGTCTCTGTTTCCACTTCCATTTCCTGTCGTCTTCATGCGGAGGTATTTTGTTAAGTGGGATGAAGTCCCATTAGCTGTGATTATCAGAAGTGGACAAGAGAAGTTGAAGGCACGTGATGACATGTGATTTCACATTTTACTCTCTAATTCATATCTATCAAGCAGATCTTCGAGTGTTATCCACTCAGCATTCTCCAGATTGAGTCATTTTCCCTAATAGGCTCAGTTCTGCTGATGTTTCTCTAAGTTTAGATGATTATTGAGGAACGAGGATCCAATTGTTAATGCGTAAGAGCTTTCTGTTTTGAGACTAGTGGAGAAAATTTTTATGTATTTTTCAAATCGGATGGCAAACTCTTCCTATTATCCTCCATATCCGTCGGGCTCAACTTTGCTTTTTTAAGTAAATGTTAAGTTATGAATCCAGTAACACTTTCACAGCTTCTTTTAGTAATGGGAAAGCTATTAGAAGAATCAGATTATTCAAATATCCTTTGATGTTTCACAGAAACAAAAAAACAGCTTATTACTAAATCTGAGAATTCAAGCTATCTACCTAAGCATGCTCAGTAGTATCATCTTTCTAGAAGAAAACCAAAAGAAACCAGCAAATTTATTTTTAAATGAAAAGTAAACATATGTTACCAGATGCTGAGGTCTGATATATTTTGTTTAGGTTTAATAATATTTACTATTGCTCTAAGGGACTCAATATTTACAAGTTCTTAAAATATATAATTTAAAACATAATTAAGGAATGCCAAAAACTGTATGTTTCTTTTATGTATATATTAACTAAATGCAATTAGGGCTTGGCGATAATAGGGTGTCTTTTAATTGCTCCTTCTTCCCAGAATTTGGTGCTCCATGAAATCACCACCCAAAGAAAAGCTTCTTGATTCCCAATCAAATATTTTATTTAAAGTTTTCCATGTATACATATAATTTCCTTTATTGTTACACAGCTAGTCAGCGTGTGGGCTAGACTTGAAGACAAGCAGAATTCTCCTCACTTTATGGAAATAATGTTTTTAAAACTAAAGATATCATTACACTGTAATGAAATTCCATTGATCTCTGATCTATTCCTGATTACGAACCAAAAAAAAAAATCTATGTTAATTTGAGTAAATTTATTTTATATATTTGAGCCTTAGTTTCTTTATCTGTAAGATGATTTGTTTAGAATTGCCCATTCCCTATGTCACTTCTAGCCAGAATATTCCAGTACTTTTGTTAAAGGAAATTAGAAATGGGGATGACACTTTAAAATATATTAATAGAAAACAAGAAAGATAAGCTATTTCTTAAAATATATAATTACTTTTACTTAATCATTTTGTGTGTATTCATATGTTAAATGGAGTACAACCCCAAATACATAAATTGCAAATTTTTTGTAAGTTGTATACTGTAGATTGAGTTCTTTGTAATATAGTATGATGACATATTATAGCTAATGAATAATTACTACCAAGACTGCAGAGTCAGTGGTAAATTCAACATTCCAGAAATGGCTTGGATTAACTTGGATAATAAGGCTACTACTCTGCAATTAAAATCTTGTTTAGGGCTTCATAAATCTTGTCATATCCCTAACTTCTATAGTGAAAATTTGTTTTAGGCTGTGAAGGTTAGGATTAAATCTTTTAAAAATGTATTTTGCTATAAAATCAAAATGTCTCAATTTTGTCTCTCTCTATGTATATATTTGCTTTTAACATACAACTTTAGCAACACTTTTAATTTACAGACCTCTTTGAGAAACCACCAGTTTTCTTAATGAATTTATAGATTTCCTTTCTCAACCCTCTATGGAATCACATGGCCTATTAATCTTAGGTGATTTTAGTATCCATATTGACAATGTTGAAGATGGGTTTGGTGTAAATGTTATTTTCCTCTTTAATTCTCTTGGCTTCACTTAGCCCATCTTGCAAATGACTCTGTCATGTGAGGGACAGACCATTTTCAACATTTACATCCACTCACATTAACTGAGTGCTGTTTGCAAGTAAGACTCTCTTCAGTGCTCTACAAGTTCCCTTCATTTTATGCATTTTATTTATCCTTGCAGTTTCAAGTAGGTTTATTTCTTTAGCACAGAATATTTATTATTCATTTGATTTCAAAATAGCCCATCTCACTTATTGACATTTCAGTCCGAAATAATGGTTGGTTTTCCATGCCGTCCGCCCTGATTTGTTGATAATCCCCATTGTGCATTCTAACAGGGATGCAGTATTTCTCACTCATCACCTTTGCTTTGGGAAGAAAGCTCAAGTCATTTCTGATGCTATAGGTATTTATGCAATTATGTGCTTTAAATTTGCCTAGCCAAATAGAGCATTTTGTTGGTAGCTATTAAACTATTATCAATTTGACATTTCAACTTTCTAATAGAATAATAGAGATGTGCTTGAATTGTCAGGAGAAATGGCAACATTTTATGTTAATTTTTTATTACAGTATACTTGTTTCTACATAAGAAAGGTCTCTTACATCCATTTATTAAGGGGTGTGTGTGTGTGATTTCTTTCCCTCATGTAATTATGGGCTCATAAGTTTGAAGAATTTTCAGTGGTTCTGTTCCATGCCCACAATAGAAGTCCTGATGGATGAAAACATAATTTATTGGGTGACTGATACTCATTTTAAGGGAAAAACGTCTTGATATTAATACAAGTTAATCCTTGCTAATCATTATTGTTAGTAACTTTTTCCATTTCAAAAACTCCTTAATTAACATTTACAACCACCATTGTCCCTTTACTGTTTTATTTATATTATTTTTAAGGTTCTTCTTAAGATGTAGAGAACAAGTAAAGATTCTAAGTTCTATTTCTTTATCAAGTATTATCATCTTAATACTACAAATGGAAAATTCAGAATATTCAGGTTCTATTCTTGTTTTTCCTTCTAGTACAGTTTCTAATGTACTAATGCTGTGGAAATGCTTGATTTTTATTTGATATGAAGTATTAGTTCGTTTATATGTATTTGAATAATGTGATAATACTTTCTATTTATAATAAAGATCATTTCCCCCTGGAGACTGCAGAATGAATTTCTGTTTTCTCATTTACCCTTACATTATCTCGTTGATGTTAGGGACTAATTTTTATTATCTCTATTGATTGGAAAATGTAGTGCTTATTATTACTAATACTGTGTACAGAAACAAAATGACTGTCTTACATACGCAAGTCTTTAGGATTGAAAATGAGACATTTTTGTGATGACAGTTAACTGAGAATGTAAAATGTATATTTGTTAGAGTTCTCCAGAGAAACACAACCAATAGGAGATCTCTTTCTCTCTGTCTCTGAATATATGGAGAGATAGAGAGAGAGACAGACAGAGACAGAAAGAGAGAGAAAAATTTATTTAAGGAATTGGCCCACGTGACTGTGGGAGCTGACAAGTCCAAATTAGGAAGGGCATTAGGACAGGCTTGGAAACTCAGGTGGGAGTTGATGTTGCAGTCTTGAATCTGAATTCTGCTGGGCAGCAGGCTGGAATTTCAGGCAGGATTTCTATGGTGCCATCTTGAGAGAATTCCTCTTCTTTGAGAAACCTCAGTCTTTGCTCTTAGGGCCTTTAACTGATCAGATGAGGCCCACCCACATTATGGAGGGTAATCGACTTCACTCAAAGTATAACTGATTTAAATATTAATCCCATCTAAAATATACCTTCACAGGAACATCTGGACTTTCATGGAAAAAAAATATTTTTCAGTACTTGACTAAACAACCGGGCATCATAGCCCAGTCAAGTTGATGAATAAAATAAACAATCACAGTATGATAAGTTGTAAATTATATTTTCAACTTTGTGATGTGTTTGGCATATTCATATGGTCTTTACAATTAATTGAATAATGTTCTTAAAATGTCTATAGTGGTATGCATCTTTACGTTTATGCTATATTACTGTGAATGTATGGTTAAAATGCATGTATATTTGTGAATTTGTAAGGTCTCCCTCATCCACACAAAACATGTGACTGCCATTTTCTCAGTCCTGGTCATCTAATGCACAGTTTTTGAGAACCCGGTCCTCTGCTAGGAATAGGAGTGACTGTAGTTAGTAAAACGGATGCAATCTTGTATTCATAGACCCTGTGGCTTGACATTCAAATTCAGAGTAGTTGCTTATATAAACATGTCTGTGATTCACTCCTAGAGACTTTTTTGAAGACTGGTCACATTCTAGGCACTACGAGGTTAATGTGTTTGGGTATGACCAAAGTAAGTATCTTAAATATGCTTTTTAGGTTGTATTAAATAAGCAGCATCGAGAAGGGAATAGATGTGTTTATTTAACAAATAATTAGAATCTGTGTACCATAGTTGTGGTCTTCCTTAATCATCAGGCTCTCCTTTTATTAGCAGATGTTTTAACCAAGGATAATTAGAGACAAAGCATCCTTCCTGATTTTTTATGTATGTATATCTCCTGTGTCTTAGCCCTAAGTTATCTGTTTCTTGGACCATACTAAGGGCTTTGCTGGTTTACCACTCATATTTCTGGACTGCTTCTGCATTCTTTGGGTCTGCTTACTACCCTACCACAAAAAAACACCAGCCTTGATGGTTATTGATGCATTTACTGTCCTTACTCTGCTGTTCCTGGGCTTCCATATGTTTGTGTATTGTCTTTCACTCTGACCTTTTCAGAACTTTACCAACTACTGCACTCACAGTCAAGAAAGGTACAGGTTATATAACTAAGAGTATAGTTCTGGTTTTGGTCACATCAAATAGTGCTCTCAGCATCCTCTGTTTTCCTTCTCTCCTGCTCTCTGTAACTAAGGGGATGAATTTCAACTAATATTGGGGCAAAATAGAATCATCAGTACTTGGAAAAGTGCTCAGCTTCATTAGTTATCAAGAAATCACCCTTCCCACCCCCACTAGGATGGCTGTGATCAACAAGATGAGAGTGGGCAGCAATTGAAACCCACAGACACAGTTGATGAACATGTAGAATGGTGCAGCTGCTTGGGCGAAGTCCGGCAGATCTTCAAAGGAGCAGATAGAGTTGCCGTATCATCCAGCAAGTCTATTGCTAGGTGTATACCCAAAAGAATTGTGGACGTATATTTACAAAACAAAACAAAACAAAACAAAACAAAACAAAACAAAACCCTTATATGTAAACATGGGAGCATCATTCATAATGGCCAAAAATAGAACCAATCCAAATCCCACCAACTGATGAATGGATAAATAAAATACAGTATATCCATACTGGAGTAATATTTAGTGGTAAAAAATAAAAACAGTCCTGATAACACATAGGCCATGAACAGACACCTTGAAAAACATAATAAACAAAAGAAACCATCACGAAAGACCAGTTATTGTACAGGTCCACTTATGTAGACTATTCATTTAAAGGCAAATCCTTAGAGATAGAAAGTAAATTAGTGTTTGCCAGAGAAAGGGGGTGAGGGTGAATGGAGAGTGATCAGTAATGAGTATGGAGTTTCTTTTTGTGGTGATGGTTGCACAATTCTACAGATATACTAAAAACCATTGAAGTTAAGTGTACACTTCAAATAGATGCTTTGTATGGTATGTGATTTCTCAATAAAACTGTTCCAAGAAAAAGAGCTATAGCACTTCTGATGTGGTGTAAGAAACTTACAGTAGTAGACTTCCCCTTCTCTCCTCCTGACCTGGTGATACTACTGTCATATATCTTATTTATACATGTTATAAACCCCGTATTTTTTAGTGAAAGATGTAAAAATAAATGAAAGCTTACCTATGTCAGCTGATTTCATTTTAATCACCATCAATTTCTTGCTGTCTATCTGAGCCCATTCAGGCTGCTGTGGCAAAAATATTATAGATTGTGTGGCTTATAAATAAGAGAAATTTATTTCTCACAGTTTTGGAGGCTGAGAGTCCAAGCTCAGGGTGCCAGCATGGTGAGGTGAGGGCCCAGTTCCAGGTGGCAGACCTCTCCTTGTATTTTGCAGTGGTGGAAGCAGCAAAGGTGCTCTCTTAGGCCTCTTTAAAACAAGCACTATTCCATCCATGAGGGCCTTTCCTCGTGACCTAGTCACGTCCCAAAGTGTCCATCTCCTAATGCCTAACCTTGACCATTAGTTGTCAACACATGAATTTGGAGGGAACACAGACATTCAATCTACAGCATCATTCATTATACATTCTACAGAGACACAAATTAAAAAGCCCTTTTCAAAAATTTTTATTTTATTTTTTTATTGAAGTATAGTCGATTTACAATGCTGCTTTAATTTCTGGTGTACAGCATGGTGATTCATTTACACAGATATATATTGGAGAGAACACAGACACAGAATATATTAATTCAAGTGAAACATATCCTTTTTTAGCCTCCATTGTAGCCCCATTTTTAAGGCAGCAACAAACCTGAGCATGATAGCCTTTTAATCCATAAAACAAAAATCAGCAAAAATACAGGTAAGCCCTTAGATTGTATCTAGAACAATTTCTGCATAGAGTGATAACTCTGCCTTGTGACAATGGTTTGACAGTAGGATTACTCCTTACTGCTTTACTTGCCATTTGAATTGTCTTTGTCATTCATTTATAACAATGAGGTTGACTTAAATATTTAGTTTTCAGAGAGCCAAGAAGGTAATTGTCAATTATAGCCTTTGTTGAATTGTTAGTTGCATGGTTTTAATTGATCAGACAAATGCCTTTTCAATGAAGATGTTGAGCAAAGACAGAATGGTTGGTTAAGCACCTTCTTAAGGGAACAGTAGATTCCTGGAAGCTCTTCTGATGATTTTCCAACACTCACTAGACCATCTGGCCAGGACTGGATGCTTCTCAGGTTATCCTTATCATCGTTTCTGACACCACTGAGCGCTGATTAGTATGTATTGTGAGGAATGCTTTGTGGCAATACTTTCAGAGTTATGTGTAAATTAAGCGGTGCTCTGACCACCCAAAATATAGCCTATAGATGATGGTTGATCAAAGTTTCACGTAAACAATCTATAAACCAGTAAAAATTCAACTCATAATAATGTATGAATTTTTTCCACTATCTGTTTATATTTGACCTCAAATGCTATAAAATTGATATGCTTACATATATAATTGTGAGAAAGGTTATCTGTACAAGAAAAAAAGAATCTTGTATTTTTTCTTATTTTTCTAGTGACAAATAACAATTGTTTTTCACTTTTTTTCAATATGCAAATATGGAAGACCAAAAAATATCACTTTATTCAACAAAAACTAACTACATTACAAGAGATAACATATGTGTGAATGTATATGCCTATATATAGTAGTTGATTAGTATTTGCTGAATCCACTAGACAGAGTCTAATACAATATCTCAAACAATGTCTGGCATATAACAGGTACTAATTTTTAAAAAATTAATATAGAAACAATAATTATCTTCCAGGAAATAATTATTTTTGTATTATTAGACTGAATATTAATTTTTACCTTCAGATTGTCAGTGATCAATGATACAATTATAACAATATTCTGATTTTGGTTTTCTCAGAAGTATGATATGAGCTTTAAAGAAAAAAAAAGAAAATACTTTAGAAGTAGAGCTAATAGCATAGCATTAATATTTGAAATGGGATGTTCTTAGTTTTCCTCCAGTGCTACAGTATAATATACTCATTTTTCCTTGAATGAACTTAATGAAATTCTGTAGTATGAATTAAAAATTTGTTTTTTATAACCCTCAAGATATGGTACAGAAGTCATAGATCTTCCCATATCTGAATCATAATTATTTAGCTTCCTATACTGGTAACTTCCTAATGATTAGAATAAGAGCTGACCCTGTGATGAATATTTCCATATCTTCAGCAAACCTGTGGTCAAGGACATAGTAGTCCATTTGTTATTCAGTGAACTTCCGTGTGGCATATCCTTTAAACACCTGTGAAAATATCCATTTTTTTTTTCCAGAGGAGCTTACAGATTTTCTTTGCCAGACAAGGATCACAACACATCTCATCCGTTTTCCTTATATCTTAGCTACTGGGATAGCACAATGGACTGAATTGTGACCTCCCAAAATTCATGTTGGAGCCCTAACCCCCAACCCAATGTGACTATATTTGGAGATAAGGCCTTTAGGGAGGTAAAGTTAAATGGGTCATAAGGGTGGGGCCAAAATCCAGTAAGGTTGGTGTCCTTGTAAGAGTCACCAGAGCAGTCTCTCCCTCTCTGTCTCTCTCTCCCTCCCTCTCTACGAGCATACAGAGGAAAGGCCACATAAAGATGCATACAGAAGGTGACTGTCCATAAGTCAAGAAGAGGGACTTCACCCAGAGCTGAATCTGCTGTCACCTTGATCTGGTACATCTAGCCTCCAAAATTATAAGAAAGTAACACTTCTGTTGTGTAAATACAACAGGGTATTTTGTCATGACCACCCAAACTGACTAGTACATTATAGTCACATGGAATTTAGACCTCACTTTTGGTTCTTGGCACCATCATTTCTTCTTTCTAAATGTTCTCTATCCCAATTTACATGTATTTTTTTTTAAATGTCCTTTCTCTATGTGTGTGTGTGTGTGTGTGTGTGTGTGTTTGAATGGTATAAACCACTTAGTAGGGATGGGTAGGAGATTTTTGTGTGGCCCTGAATCTTCCCTGTTTTATCTGTAGGAGTAATAATAGTTCTCATAATATGGGGTGTTTGTGAGACTGGAGATAATCATAAAAAGCACTCTGTGGCTGGGACAAAGTAAATATTATACTAGGTTGGTATTTTAGCAATTGTTTGGCAAAAATAATGTAGTATTTCAAGTCATCATTCTTACAAGCTTCTATGATTGAATTTACAATGTAAAAATATATTTTGGACAAAAATCCAATCCATCTTGAATTTTATCTGTTTTCTGTTTGATATGTTTTACACCAAAATGCTTCTTATGAAGATATGAGCTTAGATGATGCCCTTTCTCTCCCACATATACACACATACACCTTAATGCTTGAGAAGAAAGGTATCTTTATGTTAAAATCAAGCAATTTGGAACCAGAATGCCTAGATTTGAAATACATCTCTGCTGTTTTCTAGCTATGTGAGATTGCTTAATGTCTCCATCTCAGTGTTTTAAACTAAAGGAGGGATAATAAATAGTACTTACCTCTTTGGGAGTACTAAATGAATTAATACCTTCAACATGCTTTGCAGTACCTAACTTACAACAAGCACAAGAAACATTAGTTACTCTTTGCAAGTAAAAGTCCTGAGATCTTTTTATGTACTTGGCTCTGGAAGGCCTTCAGTTCATTTACTTCTGACTAAATTTCATTAAACTGAGTGAATAACACACTGTTTTAAAAAGTGGAAGTTCCCTTTTGCAGGAGTTACTGACAAAATGTATTTTATTTATGAACTCGAAGGAGAAAAATAATTTTATTCTAATGCATGTCTGCGATACTGCCAACTTGTAATGTTTGCTAATGAATTATTCCAGAATAATGGAAAATACACAGCAAGGGCCTTGGTCTTTGCCAAATTCCCAAGGAAAGCATTTTGAGATCTTTCTATCTGTGCAAGTATTCAGTGTAAGGGCATTTGCCCTGCCTCACCCTAATTGAGGCTCTGTTGTAGTGCATTTTCTAAGTGATTATGTTGGCCCTCCTTGATTATGTTAAATGAATTCCAGTCATCCCTCTGGCCTTAATGTTACTTACTGAAAAGAGAGTGACCTAATGGTTATAGTGAATTGTGTTTAATTGCACTTATTACAGTGCTTGTATATAATTTGCAATTATTGAGGGGTTTTTATTGTTGTTATTGTTATTGTTGCTTCTGGCAATTTAAGGAACAGGCTCGCCATGTGAAATGGCATCGAATTGTCCAGATGTTATTTTCTGTCCGGATGTGGGGATAGTGGAAAGTAGGTAAAGACAGGGGTAGAAAAGATTCAATGAACAGTAAGAAGAAAAAAACTGACTGGCAGAAAACTTTACTGTGGTTACCTGTAATAAGACAAAGTTGGTGACAATAATGCTTATTTGGGGGAAAAAGTACAGATAAGGCAATGAATTGTTCAATAATAGTCAAATATAGTGGCTTCCTACCTGCACATGCATTTAGGTGAAAACTGCTGAATGTAACTGTCTATTTTAAAACACTGAAATTAAAAAAAGAAAAGTTTAATTTTCTTTTAAACATCTAAGAAAAGTTATTATCAATATAGAGCCATCACCATACCACAACTACCATCAATGCCAGTGGTGAATTGACTATTTTATGAAAGATGAAATGTGAAATTTGCAGAATAACAAGAAGCAAGATAAACATGATAGCACTGTTCTTTGGGAATTTCGGCCGCCAGAGATAGCTGTTTTCAGGTGAAGTGGCCAGATATCTTCAGACTGTGACTGAGAGACAAAGGGAAGAAATCTTCACCCACAAATGTCTTCAAGCTTTTGAGTAATCCTTGAAGCTGTAGGGTAGTAGGAGTTCTGTTCTCTTGCATTGGAAGGTCAGAAATACTTGTTAGTTATTGAAAAACTGGTGGGTTTCTCAAGGGCCACTCTTTCCAAGAGAATCTCTCAGGATTTTCCCAAAATGGTAAAAGGTATGGATGTTTTTCTTAGGTAATTAAAATAGAGCAAATTAGTAGTTTCCTAAATTTTAATGGTAATGACACATTTGTACTCACAAACTTTGTAGACTCCTTTGTATTTGTTACAAAATTTCTTTCTGAAAACTCAACTCTTCACCATGGCTATCCATTTCATAATTTCCCACTGTGGTAGAATGTCTCTAGTGCTATTAGGTCATTGAATTCAGGTGTAAGTTCTGGCACATAGGATTTGGGCTAGAACCATGGAAAACTCCAGTGAAGCTACCTCTACTTAGACTCTATATTAAGAAACATTGAATTACATAAAGAAATGAATTTAGAGACATTCAGAAATAGAAAAATATTCAGAAGGATATTTTCGAATTTCAAGTTAAAATTGGTTTTATTATACGTTCGTTATAGCAATATTAAGTTATAAGTTATAATATAAGAAATATTAAGTTCTCAGATAAGATCTTCTGACATAATGTATTAATAGGAATTCTCAATGAATTAAATAAATGTATATCTTTTCCCCTTCCATTTGTTTCCTATTTAGTGTTTCACTTCCCAGTCAATTATAAGTGTTTTAGTTTGTTTTATTACCTAAAAATGCAATGGTTTAAAAAACTATAATCTTCAATAATCCTTAAAGAATTAAAATTATAGAATATAATATTCACTATATATCTAGTGTGTATATGTATATATGTGTGTGTGTGTGTGTGTATATGAAAATCTTCTAGGTGCTGTTCCTTTAGGACTGAAAAAATAAACATGCAGCAAGAATAATTTTTATAGTATGTATTTGCATGTAGGCAAGTTAAAAAGATTATTCTTACATTTTGAGCTTAGTGGCATGAAAAATGATACTAATGAAAGAAATGAGGCAATTCCAGATGATCTCTGGAAGAAGGGATTAGAAAATATTGTCTACCTACCAATAGGGTAGTTGCCTTCAAGGTCATTTGATTTATGCTTTTTTTCAACTTTCTTGCTGCTCTCTGGATAGGGAATTATCTAGTGGATAGGAGTGCAGCTTGGAGAAGAGAAACATTGTAAACCAGACAGCTGCTTCCATCACTGCTGGGAAAGCCCTTCAAGTGTCCAGATTTATATGATGACATTGGTGCCGAATGCCCACCTCATCTCTGTGGCCTCATCTCGTGTTCCTCAGGGCACTTGAACTGAACCCTCCACGATTCTGGGGAAAGCAAGCCTCACTGGGCTCTGGCAGCACCAGCTGGTTGTCCTCTGCTTTGCAGTTTCCTCAAATTTGGGGCCCCTGGGACTTTCCTTCTGGAAAGCTCATCTGTGCATTTTAAAGATGTTTCTTATGTTTCATCCAGTTTTTCTAGGCTTTGCTTTCTTTTTTTTAATTTTATTTTTCTATCACAAATATTTATAGGTTATCTTTTTTGGTATTATTGCCAGAATATATAGCTCTTTGGCCACAATTTTCTCAGCCATCCATTTGAATATAAGGAGTGCTGGTTTAGTCCCCATCGTTTCCATAAGAACCCAACCTCTAATTTTTTTACTTACTTTGAGAGGACCTGCCTTTGAATGTCTGAGCAGAATGTCCGCAATCCAGGTCTTTGTAAGAGAATATAGCCTTGAATTACTTTTGCCTGCTTGGAAGAAACAACATTCAAGGATGAACGCACAAAAAGTAATTCAGTGTTCTCAAAATTCAAAACTTTAACCACAGTTCAAGTCAGACCGTCAGGGAGTACAAATTCGAAACTCATCGTTTCAGCTTTTATGACATTTGATTTTTATATTGTGTTTTTCAGTTGCATCAACGGACACTATAAACAACTGCATGGAAATCTTTACTTTTGATACTGTAGGCAGGATGTTGAGGTTATTTTCCACAAGATCACTCTGTATGTCTTTTATGATTATTCAAGAGAAATGTGTCTCTGTGCTTGGAAAATCTTGACTTTTGCTGAGCAGTTGGTTTGCTGTTGCCTCATAGATACTATTAATCTTAAAAGTGATCATATTTTCCTTATTCTTTGCCCAAAAGGGGATGCAACCTCTAGGCCTTATAAATGCATTTATACATTACAAAATTATCTTTTTCCTATTATAAGTGCATCTTTTAGTTATCAGTTTATTAATTATTAGTGCTAATATTTTAAATTATTTTATGAACAACTTCAAATACTGCATAAAATGGAGTAATTGTAAATAAATTAAGATATTGACATCATATAATATCACCAATTTGAGTTTGTTGGGGAATTATAATCAAAAACAATTATCTTTTCTTAACCCAGAATTCCTCTCCACAAAGAGAATAGACAACAAGACATGTTTACTATTGAATTAGCATTAAATCAGAATGTGGTGTGTATCACAGACAGTCTAATAAGAGACTGTAAAATAGAAGGATTATAAAGACACTCCCTTATATAGACAAACAGATACAACACATTACCTAAGTGTTTCAGATAACCATAACTAGTTCTCAGGTAAGAGGTCTTGACAGCACCAGTGGTCACACAGAGTTCATCCTAATTTTGCCTGGTAACTGTTAGTTAATTGGCTTTATCCAGAGGGAAGACGAAGCTCTCATGTGTTTATGACAGGAGGTAGTCATGCAGCTTGTAGCAAGAAGCCCACCATAGTTAGGCTCCTACCCTCCTTCAGAAACTGGAAGATGGGAGGTGGAATCTATCTTCCTGGGTGTTTGCATTTTAAAGAAATTGCTCCCAGGTCCTTGAGAAAGACATTCCTGGTTCCTAAAGCTGACAAAGCCCTATCCTTCAAAAGGATACCTATATTTCAAAGAGGAAAAAGTACCTATGCATCTTCTAAGGTAGGTGCTCTAAGAAAAGGAAGATAGGGGACTATCTTTCTTTCTTTGTTTTCAGCAGGGAGGATTAAGCCTGTTTTTCTTTTTTAATTTGTATTTTTGCCCTTACAAGTTGCTTAATGAATACATTAAAGTAAATAAACAAATGAAAAGTAAATACGTATTTTTTCACAAAATACAGTTAAATATATTATTTAAGTAACTATCACACAATAACAGATTGCAGATAATTTCACTGTCATTACTTCATAAAAAACCCAACAATGATCACATAATCATTAAATTGTCTGTGAACATTGGGCATGGTTTTCACTTACAAATAAGAGCATAATCAATTGATTGGATCCCAAGCCAACCCAAAGATGGTCTAATCTACAGCTTGAATAGATTGTATAGATAGCTCCAGTTCAGGTCCCTAACAGCAGAGGTAAATGCTACAGTGGCCAGGTGACAAGGAAACGAAACCCTCCTATTCCTGAGTATAAGACTGAACCAGAAAGTGTGACAGGTAGAAGTTTGTCATGGTGTACTGCTGTTTGTCTTTCTGTGTTCCTCCGTCACTTTGTTAAAAGATAAATTGAGGCATATTAACATTTTAAGAATTTATTTGAGCAAAATCTATTTGAATCAGGCAGTGGTTAGAGCACTCTGGATGGGAACCGGGGGAAAACTTTTACAAAGAAAAAGCAGAAGAAAGTGAAAAAAAAGAATCACTGGTTGGCTATGGCTTAAAACCTAGTTGGCTGTTTGTGATTGGTTGTCCTTAGGTTTCAATTTCATAACCTTGAGATATTTACAGGCTTAGGTTTTTGTTTGCTTGCATAGATGTCATGGTATTAGAGCCACCCGAGTGTGATGGCCTCTATTTGGTTTAACAATTCTTTTTGTGGCTCATTTCAGTACCCTGTGTCTTGTGGTTGCCCAAGGACATACTATGTGGAACTCAGTTTGCGTCCTGCTATCCCCCATTTATTCATTTACATAATATCTAAATATACCTGCTGCCCTTCTCTATGTTAAATCTTTCCCATTTTTTTCCCTGTGCATCTTCCTAGGCTACGTATGAAAAGGAATGCAGTCTAATTGGACAAAGTCAGATACATGTGTGAATGGCTGAAAAAAAATCTGTACTCCTCCTAGACACATTTTTACTTTCAAAAGAGAGGCTTATTATACCAAATGAATCCTTAAAATGTGGCAGTATATGAAAGGGATGCAGATAATTCAAGATTTGGGTACAGTGGTGTTACCAAGAAGACATACCAACTCAGTTTGGTGTCTTATCTTGTGTTAATTTTGTCTAAATTATTTTTTACTGTCCTGGCTTACAGGCATGTGTCTCCTTCCTTCCCTTGTCCCTGAAACACAGACTTGCCCAGGATTTTGCTTATTTGTTGATTTCATTGTTTTTCCAATGGAGTGGCAAGGCTTGTGCAGTCGGAAAGTAGAGCAGAGCAGAAGTGGTTATTTGTATGAGTGCTTTTTTGGCAAGTGACTGTGAGTAAATGACTCATCAAACACATATCCAAGAAAATGAGTTTCCTCTTAAACATGAGGAAATGCTGGAAAGTATTTTTTCCTAGAAAAATTAAATACTGTTTGTCCTCTGTCAAAATTAATTTAATTGAAGAATACAAAGCATTGCCCTTCAATTCTACTTTAGAGTACAAAAAATGGTAACTGCCTTCCTTTGTAATTGTCTTTATCACTCATGTTGCAATTAGTTTAGCCCAATCCACCTCTCCCTTATTAAGAGTGGATATATTACAAGGCAGAGCAAAAAGAGCGCTCATGTGTTGAAAAAATTATTATGTATGAAATTAACTGTCTAAATTTAAATTCACTTCTGTTTTAATGAAAAAAAAAAAGCTTATATTTCCAAAGAAAGGGAAAGATGCTTCTGAGTTTTTGGAGGTATATCAGAGGCGAGACTTCATTTACTTGACAATTAAAAATATTGTGGTGGTGGATGGAGAACTATGCTAATAATGTTTTTCTCCCCTTGAGGCAAGAAAGTGGAAAAATTAGTGCAGGCTAATGAAAACAAGATTTTCACCTTTTCTTTTCCCCAACACAGTTTTTGTACAGATTAGATGCCTCAGAATAAAAGTTGAATTAAGCATAATTTCTTTCACTATTTTAAATTTATGGTATTTTAATAGTTATAAGTTTAATTGAAATCTATATATTAAGGCTCTTTCCTCTGCATGAGAACTGACCCATTTTGGTATATTTAAAAAAAAAAAAAAACCTCTATTGAGATGCACGTTTTCCACTTCCTACCTTGTTTTAAACTTTTTCTTAGAGTCTTCTAAAAAGATAGACTGAAAAATAACTATTAGAAGAAGAAAAATGTTTATATGTGCACTAATCTGTGTCTTTACAAGATAAATTTTATGTGAAATTAGAGATTTTAAAGTTTTTTTTTTTTTAAGTTCTGACCCATGGCTTATGCAATCCAATGAAAATAGTTCAATGCCTCTCTTTTCTCCCTAGAACATCTTTTATATTGAAGATGATGATGATAGGAGCTCTTTATTAAGATCTTCTGATGAGCTGGGCATATCATTTGAGCTTTTTCTACATATCTTCAGAGGCAACACTTAGAAGTGGATGTCATCTTTGTCCAGAGATGAGAAAACTGAGACAGAGGAAGATTCAGTCACTCAAGCAAAGTGACACTAGAAAGGAATAAAGCCTGAATTTGAAGACTTGTCAATTTATCTTCAAGGTCATTATTTTCTACTGCTTCCCACACTGGAGCAACCAACATGCACCTGGGATGTTTTTCTTCCAGAGAAAAAAATATTGAAGAGGCTGAAATAGGAAGAAGACAGGTAGGAGTGGCTTAGGTGGGAAGGTAGGGAGGAGGGTTTAAATTGTATTGACCATAATATCATTATCTATAGAAAAAAATTCACATTATTCTATTGCTCACTTAAAGGCAAACACAGAACATTTTAAGAGGCCAACATTTATTTATCCTTCTTTCATTCGTTCAGACTGAGTGGTCTCCTTGTCCAAGGCCTTGCAACCCTGGAGGCTAGAGAGGTAATAGGGCAGACTTGGGTCCTGTTGTCAGGGCTGTTCTATTGAAGAGCATTGATACAATGTCAGCACACTGGTGACACTGAGCTCTAGTGTGTCGCTTAGCCTGATCTCCAGGCTAGGATGCGAGCATAGAGGTTCAAGCCAATACTGCATGTTCTATATTTTGAACTTTCTAGCGAATGCCTGACCTGCATAAATGGATAGCTTTCCTTTCAATGGTAAAAAAATGAGAAACAAATACAAATTAAAAGATGAAACACAGAGCCCCTAGAAGGATTCTTAAGAGATAGTAAATATTGCTCTGAATTTAGAGAAAATAAAATTCTTCAAAAAATATTTTCTTTTGGAATTACATGGACATGCCCGATAATGTAGGTTTTAGGACAAAGGAGGAGGGAGAAACTATAAGAATATAAACTAATATTAAAGTAAACTTTAAGCATATAAGACATGAAAGAATTTGCAATGGAAATGATAGATACATTGATATTATGAAAATTTTTAAATTATATACATAAAAACATTAATCAGTCATATATACCTTACTATATGCCAAGCATTGTCCTAAAAACTTTACATCTATTAACTCATTTAATTTTCACAACACTATTAGCAAAGCACTGTTATTATCCTCATTTTACAGCTGAGAAAACTGAGGCAAAGAAGCATCAAATAAATCGCCCGAAGCCTGTAGTTATTAAACAGTGGAGCTAGGATTCAAGTAGAGGCAGTATGTATGGCTCTTGATAACAAAAGAAATTAAAATTAAAGCAATAATCATCTAAATTTTTCATATAACATTTTGGTAAAGATTTAAATAATAATCTTTAATGTTTCTGCTGAAAGTGCAGGGACAAAACTCTGATGAAAAAAATAATTTGAATCAAACTTTCTAACAAGCAATTTGATAACATGTGTCCTACCTCAATCACAATTCTGAAGATGCAGAGATTCAGAGATACCGTGATAAAATTTATGTATCAAGATTGTTCCTTATGGAATTATTTCTAATAGGAAATCTGGACATACACTAAAAACTCAATAAAAGAAGAATTCAGTAAATTATGATTTATTTATTTGATGATAGTTGCATAGCTATTATAATTATTTCCTGAAAAACTGTCAAGGTAGAATGTTAATAAACAGCAATAAAAACTGTATCTTTAGTGCCTTCCTATTTTGATAAAATTGTTAAGATATTTATTTATATGAATTTGTTATGTGTAAAACTGGAAGAAAATATAGAAGATAAATAATAGTTATTTATGATAGAATACAAATTTCTTAAAAACATAATCCTCTTGCCTGCTTTTCTAACTATAGGCAGGGATCAGTTATCAGGGACAAAAGTGTAATTTTAAAACACAATTACATTGAAATGTTGGCTTTAAATGTTAATTTATAGCATGACTTGGATGCTTTTAAATTTTTATAGTGGAAAATACAGTTTAATTTTATAGATAGCAGGTATAAGCAAGTCACTTTAATAATTTTGACTAGCCTATTTTTAAAAAGTTACCTTTACCTACAACATACAAACCACTGTGCTCGGTGATATAGAGATTACTAATAGGATTATAGAAAGATCTTGCACCTGAACAGTGCCCATAGCATAGCAATGCTCAATAAATAATTGAGGAGAGATGGGTGAGGGGAAGGGGAGGATGGAGGAAAAGGGAAGGAGGGTAGGGAAACCTTGTATGGAGTTTAAGATATAAACCACAATATTTAGATAGAAGGCAATAGATGCAATAATTGAAATATAAACAAAATGTAAATGTTGATTACAGTTTAGTGGCCAGGTTATTTTTATGGACTGTCTTATGAATACTGGGTTTAAATTTTAGAAGCACGGGTGAGAGTGCTGAGTGGTTCAGACAAGCACATTGGAGAGCACAGGATGGCTTGACCCATGGAGTGGCTCCATGGATCTGCCTGGTGTTTTGACTTCTAGACTTGTTCACATCTGCCCACATTGGGCAGAATACCTTTAAACAGAAATTGGATTGTATTTCTTTCCCATAGTACTTCAGTGGGCTGCTATTATCCTTGTAGTAAAATTCTCTAGACAGTAAGATCCTATGTGGTCAGCCCTTACCAACCTCTCCTTCCTACTTGCAACACTCCTTTTTCTCTGTACTCCCACCACCCCATCCTCCCTCTTTCATTTCCTCTATTAAGAGCTTTGTAGATATCCTTTCTTTGTTGTAATTCTCTACCCATGCTCTTTGTTTGGCTTTCCTATTTTTGTTTAATTATCATTCAGCTTAACTTCACCTCCTCAGAAAGGGGATAAAACCACTTTCATGGCACGTACCACCATTTGTTGTCATTGTATTCACTCAGTTACTGATTAATTAGCTGATTGAGAAATTAATTGTTTTCCTGTCTCTCCCACAAGACATTTAGCTCCATAAAGATAGGCAACATCTCTGTCTGGATAGTTCAACATTTAGTTCAATGCCATCACATAGTAGGGTTTCTGGGGATAGTTGAAGATTTAACGACCATTGTATTTAACGAGTGAAGACTTAGGGTAGAAAGAAGTTTTAGACTTCTGCCCAGTAAAAAAGTTTTCTATCTAAGACATAAAATGACACTGGGGATTGAAATGAGAGAGACTTTAGAGAAGCCACCAAGATAATACCTAAAAATTCAGCAGTTATTGCCTGAAAAAGAAGACATAGATCACACTCATGTCCAGTCACGTGGCGAGTGTCTGTAATAAAGACAGAGATTCCAGGAGAATGAACAGGTTTAACTTACAAAGATGATGGTTGCTTTTCCTTTTTTTAAATCAAAATTGAGATTCTGGCAGGAAATCCAGGTCGAGATATCCACAGGTGTTTGGAATTAGGAGGTAGATGCTTATGTAAGTGGGTAAATTAGAAAACTGGAAATTGACACAACATTGTAAACTGACTATATTTCAATTAAAAAATATAAAACAAACAAAAAAACAACTGGATATTGAGTGTTGAACAAGTGAAATGCCCCTTAAAGGTAATTACTGTAGTTTAATGTGACTTTATTAGAGTTCAAGAAACACTGCCCATTGGTTATATAACTACAGGCTTATAACATTTCTGATCCAGTTGACTCATACTCTGCAATTTATGTGTGAATGTGTATAGATGTAAAAACATCACTCTTTAGGTGTTTTTTTTTGTTTTTTGTTTTTTTGTTTTTTTGCATTTGCTTTGGCAGGGCATTTGGGGAAACTGAAATATTTATGTTAGCTATTCCTAAAAATTTGGACTTCAGTTTAGAGGATTTGGTTTAATGCCACACATATCTTTCTTATTCCCATTTGCTAGTCTACAGATAAATGCATTACTGTTCAAAACTGTTCAAAAGCTGAATGCAGCACTTGCCAAAGAGATAAAGACAAAAGACTTAAGATGCTATGTTATGCATACGTTACAAGGAAAAAGCATATGTTAATAGTAAAATTAGTAAAATGTAGACACCGTAAAGGGATAATTGAGGTCAACAAAGGCAGCCTGCATCAGAGCATGGGAAGGACTTGGGAGTTGGGGCTCCCTTGATTGCTGCATTCTGAAGAACATCAGGTTCAGGAAGAAAATTCTATACATTTTGAATGTTCTTACAACTTGGCAAAGTCCATTTTCTTGTGTAGTGCAACTCTGTGTCCTGCTGGAAAAAGTAACTGTTTAAGATAGAGGTTCACTGAAAGAGCAGTTTAAGGAGCAAATTGCAACAGAAGAGGGTGGAGCAAGGGAAGATTTGGCACACGTGGAAGACTGTATCTCTCCTGGGTAATCTGTTTTGCACCAGCTTTCTTAAAACTAGATACGCCACATGTGATTGGTACATACAGAGATGAAAATGCTGTTTGTATAATTCTCTTAACATAAAACTAATTTTTGTGCAGTCAAGCGATATAGGGCACCTGCTCACGTTTATTAATAACGTGTAACTCATTTGGATTTGGGAAACATAACGTTTTCTCTCTTTCCTTTTTAGACTTAATAGCTCAGGTCCAGAAGAATGGTCTTATTTGTATTCTGTGCTTACTTGCCAATATGCATGAACACACTGTGTGTTGCGTTTATCCTACTTGACTTTTTTTTTTTTTAATAACCAAAACTCAGTTAAGTGATTGTGGTTTGTTTGCCCTTTCTTACTACTGTGAAGAACTTTCTGCCCCTGACTCTGTGAAAATATTTTTCTCCTAATGACTCTTCTCTCTTGTATCTAGCATATCTCTCCTGTGTATCTGATAATTTCATTTTTTCCCTTTGAACTCGCAACTCTAAGGGTTGGAACCCAACTGACCTGCATTAAAGGCCGTATTTTCTTTGCCCTTCTCATGTGTTACATCTGACAGTAATTCTGTGAGGCAGTGTGAAAGCACCTTGCAAGCTATTTAAGCTCAACTTGAAGATAAGCTATAGACATAATTTTTCTTCACTCTACAACTCCTTACTTTTTTTCCTTCTAACTTAGATCTTTATTTCATTATCTTACTTTTCCTAAAGATTAAGTCTACTTTATTTTCTTCCTTTTCTTAGAGATCAAAACCTTTGGAAATCTGTATTTTTTATTGTTACACTGTTCAATTGTACAAGCATTCAAACCAAGGCAACTTTCATCCTAACCAACCCATATCAAACGGAAACAGGAAATATTCTTCCTGGGTTTGATGATTGATTTATATTTAGAAATACAGGGAAAAATAGACATCTTTTGGAGAATCTTAATCTAATTCAGTTAACCAAGTTTTGTACACTTATTTGGCCTATGTTCAACTTTATCTCTCAATGAGCAAATTCTAAGTTGTCTTCAAGAGAGTCCTGAAAATCTCCATACTTGCTGCATAAAGAAATCCAGGGATCTTTCTGAAGCTAATAGCCCCGATGGATTTCATATTGTTATTATAATAAATGTTTTGTTATCTTCATCATTTTTCAATCCAGTTTCTTTCCACAACTGTTCTGCTTTCTCATCACTTTATTGTCACATTATTTTTCCACAGTTAACTTCCTGGACAAATAAACGTGGTGGATTTATGCAATTGCGCTTTGGAGCAAGACTGGCCATTTTGGCTATAACTACACTCACTCGTCATTCTCTGAGAAATGGAGTATTCTTTGGCAAAGGTTTCTGAGGCTTTTGTGATTCATCACTCTGACTCAGTATGGTCTCCATCACCCTTATGGTTTTTTGAATGATATAGAACGTTGAAATGGAGAAAGAGATAACTAGAAAAAAAACATAAATTACAGAACCCTGCACAATTTTATTTATTATCACTCAATTAAGAATATTTTACTAATAAAAAAATCTTGTAAATGTGGTCTCAGTTGGAAAATGCTTTCAGTATTTTGAAAAGTCTTCTGTATTATAATTATGTAAAGAAAAATTAACCAGACCACGGATTTAGGAGATAGAGTGTATTCCATTTACATGGTATAAAGATAAGACATCTGCAAGATCATTTTCTAGTTTTCTTGAACATCATTACTTGAGACCCTGCCAAGCTTTAATATAAATTTCCTTTAAGACAGAGGGACCTTAGCTCTGTGTCAGAAAGACATAAATTGGTCTACATCACTTTAAAAAAAATCAAGAAATATTTTTCTATTCAAATCCATTATCCATCATCATGGGTTTGTTTTGATTTTTATCTAGTAAAGAAAAGGCAGTCTTTCCACAAAGCCAGACAGATTTCAAAACATTGCAAAGTGATTCTTCATCCTTAATATGGACCTGAGAACATGTATGTCACTGGAACTCTGACGGTGACAGTTGGCCCTGTAGGAAAAGATTAATGACACTAGAACCCACCAGCGTGGTGCTTGCTGTGTATTTTCTGTATTAAGGTACAAACGGTTTGTTTTCCCTTTTGCGTCTCTCTCTGCTGCTTGATTTAGTTGGCAGCATAACGAAAACAGAATTTTAAATAGCTGATGTGACTACCATTCTACCTTTGTGACTGATGTTCAGTAAAACAATACTTATCCTTGAAAGGAGTAAAACAATTTCTACTCCCTAGGATTTTTAAGAACATGTCTCCTTTTCCTCACTTATAAACTTGATCTTTAGTAATCTCTAAATTAGCCTTTAAAAGCAAAGGAAAAAAAAATGAGGCTAACCCTATACTAAAATGCTAGACCCATTCTAGCCTTCAGTAGATGTAACCAAGTAGGTTTATGTCCCTAGGAGAGTGCCTGTGGAAACTAGTTGTTTCTGTGCTACACTAAAAATAATGTGGGATACAAAGGGGTTAATAGGAGCAGATGATTACTGGAAAGAAATGTGGAATGTTGAGTTGTATTCATAAAGTTACAGTAGATGCTCTTTAAAACATTCTGCTTACTGCTGCCCTCACGTCTAAAACAAATGCTGGTCCATTTAGCCACATATTTGCACTTGTAATGGATTTGGTGAGTGAAACAGCATTCCACCTGTATAAACTGAATAGCTTGACAAAACACTGCACACTTGTCACTAACCGCCCTTCAGAATTGTAATCGGGAGGGAAGGTTGTAAAACCAACATGACTTTAGATGTCTTAACAGCCAGAGGATGACTGTGACATACTTTATAATAAAGTGTCATCTTCCAAGATACATAAAAATCAGTTGTATTTACCGTGCACCAAATCTTTTTTTCAGAACCAACTAAATGACAGTGTCATGCCTGTACTGCTGCATGCATAATTCAAATCATTTTCCACAACACAGTACACTAGTCAGCCTGAGGTGGGTGGTCCCTGAGGGAACACTGCTGTCTGTTTGACCTTGGTCGTGAATTACCTATCAAAGGTGAGACTTGATATTTTAGCAGAGATTATGAAAGGTTTTCCACAAATAAGATCTGGAGAAATCGAAACCATACCTTTGCATTTCTAAAGCTTTCTGTAAATTGAATTTGGTATTAATCAAAAGGATCATCAGCGCTCCTAGAGATAAACAAGGGAATGCAGCGCTCTGGGGAATTTTTAATACATATATGAATCATGTCGAGTATCAGTGGACCGTTTAACTGCAGAAAAGAAATTGGAAAGGAGTATAGCTCACCTTAAAATCATTCTGCTCATTTCCTTGCCTTCTCATTAGTCACACAAGAGAGTGGGAAATGAAAGTAAGCCAAGTTAAGTGACCAACAGTGTTAAATGATGCAAATAGTATACTTCTAATATAAAAGTCTACTGCATAAAAACAGAGGATTTTCATTGATATTCTTTATATTTCAGCTCTTTAAAATTATATTTGCATTTTCAAAAGTGTGTAGTACAAATTCCTGTTGTTCCTGAGTGTTAATTAAAGTGGTGATGACATGTGAACACTTGCTACCAGAAATTCTACAATTAAGAGGTCCCAACTTAACTGTAATTTTTGATGGGTGTCTACTAGCAATGTACTACCAGCTCAAGCTGTATTTCTTAATGTAGGAATATGTAAAAATATGGGGTCAAATATTCACTGAAAATGAAAAGAATAGCATTCTGTTTTTTTGTCTGAAAATATACAATCATATTGAAATTTTCAGCTAAGATATGTTGAATATAATTTCCAAATATTTTTAAGTGCTATGATGAGGTCCTATCTGAGTACAAAGATTAGAAGTTATTGCATCTATACATACTTGCCAGATGATTGATACATGCTTTAGTGCCAATGTTGATGTGAGTACCTGTTCCATTGTTAACAATTTTATTGGCTGGAAAATACTCGTATGGATTAATCAGTATAAGATTTATGCTTCTGTGGTTAACAAATTAGGTTTTGTTAATGTAACAAATGAAGTAGTATTTAAAAGTTCAGATTTGTGCAGAAGAAGATACCATGTGAAAAGCTGCTCAATTCCATGGATTATAAAGAAAGTGTAAATTAAATTAAGGCAATGCTTTTACTTGTGAGGCTTTCAAAATGAAAAAGTGTATACATATATATATATATATAGATATTTGTCCCCCTTCCTAAAATTCATGTTGATGATATTAAGAGATAATATGGATTAGATGAGCTCATAAGGATGGAACCCTCAGGAATAGGATTAGTGCCTTTCTGAAAGTCTTGAGAGAGCTTACTTCCTCTCTCTCTCATTAGAGTACAAGAAGTTAGCCATCTGCAGCCCAGAAGAGGACTCTCACCAGAGCCTGACCAAGTTGGCACCATGATCTTAAGACTTCTAGACTCCAGAACTGTGAGAAATGCTATCTTAATTATGTTTTAGATTTCTTAGTTTTAAGTAAAATAATAATCTCACATTTTTTTATATATTAGTATTCAGTTCTCTTCATTTTGACCATTTTTATATTGAGCCTTGCTTATAATTTCTAAATGTTTTGAAAATTTCTTTTTATAAAAGAAAACATCTAGAAATACCCTCTGTCAGATACACACATTTTTTCGTAATACTAAACTTGGATACATCATCTATTTCATTCAGAATCTTTATTTTTTAAAGAACATTTTTATTATAGAAAAAATTCACACATGAGAAAAATAATGTATTGTGTTGTATTAATGATGTAATGTATAACTGTGTTCCATAAAACTTAACCTATGGCTAAATTTGTTTCACATATCCTCTCCAGTACAAGCCCTTTCAAAACTATTTCAAACAAATTCAAAATATCACATTCTTATACTGCCCCACAAGTATATTTGGTTTGGTACTCTAAGTGGTGGGGATTCTTTTTTGTTTGTTTGTTTGTTTGTTTTTCTTCTTTTTAGCACAACTATAACATCAGGATAAAATTAACAGTAAATCTTCAACATCATCAATAGACAGTCATTGTTTACATTTCCCAATGTCACATATATCGATATATATATATGTGTGTAAAATCTATCTATGCTTTCTTATTGAGCTTTAAAGTTCTTTATATATGCTTGATACAACTCTTTTATCAGATACATGATTGATAATTTATCCCCCTGTGTTATTGTCTATTTTCAGTATGCGTCAGTTCTGTTCTGTTTCAACTGATTCTTTTTCCTCCGCATTATGGGTCATATATTCTTGTCCCTTTGAATGCCTGGTAATTTTCATTAGATGCTAGACACTGTGAATTTTACTTTGTTGGGTGATGAATAATTTTTTGTGTTCCCATAAATATTCTTGAGCTTTTTCTGGAATTCATTTAAATTACTTGGGAAGAGTGGGACATTTGGGGTCTTGTTCTTAACAATAGTCAGAAGCAGAGCCATGTCCAATCTTCAGCTAATTATTTTCCACTACTGAGGCAAGACCCTTTAGCATACTCTACCTAGTTATGGTTGCTGGTGACAGGCATTATTCTCTGTCCTTGTTGATCTGTATACTTTTAGGAGAATATGTGCTGATATTTGGAATTAGGTGGTTTTCATTGTTCTATGGGAACATGGATATTGTTCTGTGCTGGAGAATATTGATTTACAAAATCAATATGAAGGTAAATTTTCTTTCTGTGCAGTTGTGTTGATATAAGCAGGACAGACTATATTTACAGTAACATATGCACAGTGGGATGCATGTGATTCCTTGTGATTTCTAGAAGTTGCAGTTGTACTAGTTTAAAGATAAATAGGTTGTGTTTAAAAATGTATATTGCATGTGTGTGTATGTGTGTGTATATATAAATATAAATGCTTGTCTGTCCTCATGTAAATAAATATTAGACGGCAATCTCCATTCTGAAAATGAGACATATGTATGTGGTTTCATAAGCCTAAGCAATGTTTTTCTTCCCCCCCCAAATCTTTGGTAACCTTTTAAAGAGTATTTCATTTTAAAAGTAATTAGTATATAAAGTTCTGAGGTGGTATAGATCCCACCAATTTGTTTGGGAGGTTACTGCATTTTGTTGAGACAGTTTCTGATATCCAGCCTAATTTTATCTTAATTTCTTTTCCAGAACATTATGCTACCTCTACTATCATAAATCATTCTGCTCCCTGCTGAGCACTTAATGCTTCCAATATAGGTAGAAAATTATCTCCTTAGTTTCAGCAAAACTAGTATGTATTGCTTTTTCACTTAACCGGCAAGCCTAGCACCTTAATCTGTATCTTGTGGCAGTCTAGGTTATGATTTACATGCCATCTGCTTCGGTTTTATGTCTCTATTTTTTTAAGTGAAATGCTAAATTAATAAATGTTATTTGATTCATTCATAGTTCTAAAATTTTGTTTTTATTAAGTAATCCACATATATACAGATTTCTATTTTTATGTGAAATTCAATTTGCTGATTAGATTACCTACTGGCATGAATATATTAATCTCTGGTTTATGACTAGTTGCTCTAAATTGTTTACCATAATTATATTACACTGTTATTTTAATGTCAGCAAGCACATTTTAAAGGTTTTATGATAAAGTAGTTGTATTAGTGTTCTATTGTAGCAGTTAACAAATTATCATAAATCTAGTGGCTTAAAAGAACACAAATTGTTCTTTTAATTGTATAGTTTTGTAGGTTACTAATCCAAAACTTACCAGGATAAAATCTTACTGGAATAAAATCATGTGTTAATAAGGGTGTTTTCCTTTCTTGAAGCTCTAGGAACCAATCTGTTTCCTTACCTTTTCTACTTTTTAGAGGCTGTCGCATTCCTTGACTCAGTAGGGCCTTTTCTTTTCAATGTTACTGGCAGTAACATTGACTCTCTCTGATCCACTTTCTGTCATCACATCTTCTTCTCTGACCCTCTTCTTTGCCTCAGTCTTCTGCTTCTCAGGACCCTTCTGATTATACTGGGCCCATCTTGAAAATCTAGGATAATCTCTTGAGTTTTAGGTCAGCTGATTAGCAACCTTAACTTCATCTGCAATCTTAATTTCAATTTGCCATGTAACCAGTTTGCAGGTTTCAAGGATTAAGACATGACCATTGTGGGAGGCCACTATTTTTCCTACCACGATGACAAAATAGAAAATCCCATCTGAGGAATATAGGTGAGTCAGGAAGCAGCCTCTGTGTAGCAACTTATGGGAGATTAACCCTGTGGGGATTTCTTTTATTTTTAGTTGCTTATTTATTCATTCATTCTTCCTTTCTTCCTTCCTTCCTTCCTTTCTTTCTTTCTTTCTTTCTTTCTTTCTTTCTTTCTTTCTTTCTTTCTTTCTTTCTTTCTTTCTTTCTTTCTTTCTTTCTTTCTTTCTTTCTTTCTTTCTTTCTTATTCTCAGTTTAGTCCTTTTATGAATGGACTCTCTTGTTTAGTGGTTTATGAGTCAGCTATATCAGATCAATTCTAGGTATTAAAAATCTTAATGTTAAAATAGAATTTCGATGGGTGGAGCTTAATTTCTCAAGTGGTTCCAATGTGTGGCCAGATTTGAGAATTTGAGAACTATATGGTAAATAGTATGGTGGTTCTTCTCTATTTATTCAGCTTTACCTATTGGATCAAAGGGCAAATAATAGCATAAGTAAACAAATGAAATACGTTATGATCCCCAAATGTATGGAGTAGAGTTAAAATTCTACTGAAGGCTACTCATCTAACTCTATCCTGATGTATGAAACTAGAGAGTTTGCTTCTAGGTTTCATGAAATGCCTCAGTATGCTTTGATAATTTGTGGAGATGAGATGAAGAAGAGTCACAGTTGAAGCATAAACCTGAGTGAAGAGAATTTTTGTTTGTTTTATGGGTCTGTTTTTTTGAATCATTGAATGTCAGTTGGAATTTCAGCTCTATTCATGTATTTTCCTTACTCAGAAATCTTTGCTTCCCAATTTAGAAAAAAATTATCCACCAGTGTATCTAGTATTTCCTTCCTTGTTTGACAAACAATAAAGAATTAAAGATGCAAATGTGAGTCTATTGTAAATAGAGATCTCTGGAAGCTTTCAGAAATCACACATGCAGAATAGGGTATATATGGTTCAAGACAAAAACAGGCAGCCTACATACTGGCTGCCAGGATAGCTGGCAGTCCAAATTCTCGACTGAATGGAACGCAGTGACAGAAAATCTTGCCTGCGGTAGACAACAGGACAGTTGGCAGTGAAGCCAGAACACCACTATGTGACATGATGGGGAAAGTATGTTGCCTCTGAGGACAGAGAGTCTTTCTTTCCTTCTATTTCAAGATTTCTTATAACACTGAGTGTCTTTATCTCCTATACATAAAGGGAACTAGGAATGGGAATTTATTTCTAAAATATCTACATTTTAGCAATCTTCAAAATCTGTATATCTGTTTATTTCTTACAAATTTTTGTTCAGTAATTTAGGTTTGCTTTACAGCTCAATGAACATATTCAGTCACTTACGAAAAAATTTTTTTTCTGTTTAAACCTTTGTATAGTTATGTGAATGCTTGTACTTTTCTCCTGATTTTCTTCATTTTAAAATTAATATTGTGCCTCCTGGGAATAAGTTAGATTTTAATATGTTTACTTTTCCTTCAACCTTATTTGTGTGTAGCAAGCACAGAAGTTATTTCTATAATGTAAGGAAGCGTTTCTCCTATGAGGTTTATGACAGCTGCACTCACCAGCAGAAAGGTAGTTGAAATGTTCTCAGAATAAATAGATATATGTTAGTGTTCTGCACATATCTTTTCTTGGTATTGAAAAACCTACAGGGATGAGCTAAAAATGTGAGAAAGGAAATGTGAACCCAGGATACCCAGACATAATAGGTCAAACCAAAAGCCCAAACAAACAAATTAGCAAAGGTTATATACATTTTCCTCCCTATAAATATCTGTATATGTCTGTACAGATGTGTACCTGTGTAGGTAGATAATAGAGACTAATAATTTCCTAGCTGAATATTTCTTGTTTATGGGTAACCATACTCATTTTCCAGTTACACAATAAGACATTAAAAATTAATGTGCAGTACTTACTATATATGACCCCTTGCTTAACTTTAGATGCCATCTTGTGGTCTCTTAGCTTACCTGTTGTGAACCACCTTATTTCTTTCCTTTCCTTTTATATCCACATTTTTCTGACCTGGGCTCTCAGAAAAGACCTAAGATCATCCCACTCTCCTGACCCCTTTCTTGCTTCAGTGAGAACAGCTCAGAGAGTGAAGTGAGAAATGCAGATCTCCATTTCACTTCAACAGTTACTAATTTCCCATTCCTAAAATTGGGAGTATTGTGCAAAGAAGATGCAGATTCAGTTAGAATGCCTGCAGCTATGGGTCAGGTAGGGTTATTATATTAATATTAATACAGATTGGAGAAGTAGATAGAAAGCTTGGAGCTGAATGTCAAAGAAAATCTATCTGAGCATAATTCTAATCATCACTTTTTACTCATTGCAAGGAGAACATGGTTTCTTTAGGATTAGAGGCACAGTTAGTAATGGAATTCTTAATGTCACATATATCTCCATAATGCTAGCTTTGTGTAATCTCTTTTTGGATACATGGATGGGTGACTAGAGGATACATAGATACACAGATAGATAGATATTAGTTATGGCTAGCTAGACTGAAAGTCGGGGCTTTTATGATGTGCAGTACTTATTATATATGACCCCTTGCTTAACTTTAGATGCCAAGCATATTTTAATATATTTTTTAGCCTTTAAAAAAGTTAATTGGTTACAAATTTTTCTCTATCCTATTACACATATAGTGATAATTTTATACTGTCAGTGATCAGGAAAGAAAACACTTTAATCTCATTGCTCTCCTAGTCAAATAATGTGAAACTTTGAAGAAATTCACATTTTTCTGTGGCTCAGTTTTCCTACTGTCAGCAGTTTTTGGACTGACTAGAATTCACACATGATGAATAGAAAAGCTTTGGTTGTTATTAATAGACATGTTTGGGAACCATCCTCTCCTCTGCCTGAGGTGTGAGCATCTTCTGTCCCTTTCATCAGACCTCAGCCTCTCCTGGAATTTCTGGGATGCCATCGGTACCATGAGAGTCAGGGAGCAGGTCTGCTTTCATGGGCATCCTTATGTCAACCTCTGTGCCTCGTCTGGAGAAGATTCCCTCACTTCTTTAGAATGCCTTGGGTCATATCACTATCAAGGGGGAGAAAAGCCTGTAAAAATCTCAGAAATACAATGCTTACACCTTTCTAGAAAAAAAAAGAAGTATTTCAAGTATTCTTACACTTTTGTAGTCCAAGCTGATCTTCAGAACCTAACCATGTCTAAAACTATGCTATTTTTAACGAGCGGGTTCAGGTAAGAATGGATTTCGAATGAAATAAATATGGATAAGAAAATGATAAATATTTTCTTAAGTAACCATGACATGCTATCTATATTTATGCAGTTTTCTGAAATTTTTGGTTCTCAGTTTAAAACTGTAAATAGGCTGTATGTGAAAAATTGACTTACTGTGAAAGTAGTAAATATCTTTGAAGTGTATGTTTCCTTTCGAACTCTATTCTGATCTAAATGTTTAAGCTGTGCTTTTGTTGGATTCTGAAATTAACTGGAAAAGAATAAGCCAATTTTAGAAGTATTTGTGTAAGATTAGTATATAAGCAGCTTGGGAGACATAACATAAGGTCAGCTTGATCATTAGGAAAAATCACTTTTGAATCTTCAATAAACTCACTTGTCAAGAAAATGTTCATTGTTTGTGGCCCTGCATGCCAGGAACATTACAGCAATGTCTAAGAATTCGAAATATCACATTTTCAAATTTAATTAGAAGCCAGTGTCATTTCCTTTCTCTACTATTTATATAAAGTGTCCTCAATTTTGTATTATTTTTGGTTCTCATATCACACATATAATCTTCCAATATGTCTTAAAATGTTCTAAAATGCTTTTAGCCTTGATATTTTAAATTTCATTTTAGTTATTTTTCAGTAGCCCTTTTAGATATTTCTGGGATCATCATCCTGAAGGAAACCATCCTTAAGGAAACCATTAGTATGCTCTAATAGCATGAGAATTCCATGTCACAAACAGATATCAACCAGAAGTTTTTATGGATGCTTGGGAGGAATTGTGATTGAGAAAAGACAGCACCACAAAGAGGATAGCAATCATCAAGCTTAAGACTAGTGGTTTAACAAATAAACAAAATTAAATGGTTTTATTTTATTCCAAATTTGGTGTAAGAAAAGAATCTAAATGTCAATAAGTACTTTTTAGTGCCCAGATCTCTTTACTAGAGACATCTTTTTAACTAATGTTAATCATCTGAAATCAAACAAGTATTTCACTAGTGAATATTATTATTCATAGGTATAATATATATATAAAAGCCAACCATATATTTTACTGATAGTAGAGAGCAATTTTATCTTTATAGATAAAGGCTATTATATTTATGTATCATTTTATGAACCATAGTAGCCTTCTATACAGTGCTAGAGTTCCAAGCAAAAGGTTTATTCTAAAGTGATTATTCCAGAGGATTTACTATATTGTGCTTTAGAATTTTTATTATCTGGCTTAATACTCAAGGGAGTGAAGTTGTTACCTTGTGCTATCCATGCTTGCAGACAAATTCAAGATTTATGTAATTATTTAATTGCTGGGGTTTTTTCCAAAAAATTATCATCAGAAATAGTTGTTGAATGCTTGTTTAGTTTCTATTTCTGTTAGGAAGCATCTTTGAACAGCAATGTTTTCATTCTATCCTGCACATTGATCGAGATTTATAAATGTGACTATATCTCAACATTATTGCTGTTTCTCAATGAAATATATTTTAATGGTAAATCTATGCTGCAAAATGTCAATGGCCTCATCATATGCTTTTTGATAACACTAAAAGTGAAAGAAAAGAAGCTCTATTTATTGTGTTCAGGGGAAAATGCATTAATTCATGTCATATATATTTACAGGACATTCAGCATGCCAGGTGTCATGCTAGGTGCTGTGGTGATTTATTTCATCTAAAAACTTGAAATCAAATAGAGCTTTTGAGATATATATGCAAATAATTATAAAGTGAGTAATGTGTTAAAGATGATGTATTTGTTGCACTGAAATAAGTTCAGAATCAGCTGAAAGAAAACAATCTGTGAAGGCTTCAGATGGGGGAGGCATTTTGTCTAGACTTTGAAAGATGAGTGGAATTTATGTTCAGTGTATTGTGTAGGAGTGTAGTGTTGAAGAAATTTAAAAAAAAATGAGTGTGAAGAAAGACATGGAGGTAAAAAAAAAGTACAAGCCATGTCTGAGGTTAGCAAATAGCTTGTCTAGAGTGGGGAACTGTCAGAAAAAAGGTTAAAAATTAGACCTGCCATGTCTGTCCTTGAATGTCAGATACAAGACGTCTCTTCCTGAAAGTCATAGTGAGTCACAAGTTTTCAAGGAGGGGAATAAAGTAATCAAAATGATGCTTTAGGACAACCAAGCAGGTGGCATCATGTAGTATTAATTGGATAGGATGAAGACTTCAGTCAGAGAGGCCAGTGAGGGTAATACTGTCATAACCCAGATAGTAAACAATAACAAACAAGGCTAAGGTAGCAGTAAGGAAGAATGGAAGGAAATTAATCATAAAACAATTATCATGAGGGTAGAAGCTCAATTTTCACACTTTGTTTTCGTTTTTTCTAAAGAAGAAGGGGTTGAGAAGGGGCATAAATGATTCATAAATCTGTAATCTGGTTGCAGAATTAGATTAGAAAGCACTTTATACTTCATTGAGTTAACTTTCTCTTTCCAATAATAAAAAGGAAGAAGTTCAGTGGCATTCCAGGGTCACACAACATATGCTAAAGGTAGATCTGAACACAATCTTACTTTTGAACACAATCTTCTGGTTCTGATTTTAAGGTTAATTTCATTACACTACAACATTTCCCAATGGTGAGAGTAGGCTAAAAGTCAAAAAACTCAGGTGGAACTATGAAGAAAACAGATGGAAATACTGACCCAGAACTTAGGAGACATCAGGGATGAAAAGAAAGATTTTGTGATGACTCATAGGAGGTGAAAATGACAGGATAAAAATTAATGGCAACTGTAAAAGAATTAGCATAGCAATATATTAATAATAGCAAGCATTTGTGAAACAACTCATATGTTTCAGTTACTATCTTAGATTAGTTATGTACATTATCTCTCAGCTCAGAACACTGCAAGTCATCAGCATATCCATTTTAGTGACAAACAAATGTAGATTTTGAATCAGTATATATAGCAGAGGCAAAGAGCCTGGGCTCTGGAGTGGACCAGAACTGCAGTTCAACCTTGACACATGCCTCCTTCCCCGTAGTGTTTGAGTCATTATGTGTTGGCTCTACATTCTTGATGTTGCTCCTCCTTATCTTCTAACCCTTTTGTTTTTAATTTTTAAGAGTATTTTTTGTTCTGTTTCTTTTTTCATAGCATTCCATCATTATTTTACGGATTTGGTACCCTGAATTATTTCTCTTACTGTCATGGAGAATTTCTGTTTATCTCTACCTTTTCGTTTCATGCTTACTTTAGAGTATAGAGTAGCTAATATGAAAACTCGAAAGGTAACCTTGAAGAATAACTCCAACAATACAGAGAGGTCATCTAGCAAAACACATCACAGCACTGTGTCCCTGTGTAATGGGAAAAAGTACTTGCAAATGATGCAAAATATACAAACAGCTTACACAACTCAATATTGAAAAAACAAACAACCCAATCAAAATATGAACAGAAGACCTAAACAGACATTTTTTTCCCCAAAATTGTCATACAGATGGCCAACAGGCACATGAAATGATTGATGCTCAACATCACTAATTATTAGAGAAGTGCCAATCAAAACCACAATGAGGTGTCACCTCACATTGGTCGTTATGGCTATCATCAAAAAGTCTCCAAATAATAAGTGCTGGAGAGGGTGTGGAGAAAAGGGAACCCTCCTACACTGTTGGTAGGAATGAAAATTGGTGCAGACACTGTGGAAAATAGTATGGATGTTCTTACAAAACTAACAGTAGAGCTACCATGTGATCCAGCAATCCCACTCCTGGATATATATCCAGAAAAAATGAAAAATCTACTTCAAAGAGACACATACACCCCAAAGTTCATAATAGCACTATTTATAACAGCCAAGGCAAGGAAAGGACCCAAGTGCCCAGATGGTTGACTTAGGAAGATTTGGTATCTATATATAATGAAATATTACTCAGCCATAAAAAGAATGAAATAATGCTATTTGCAGCAACATGGATGGATCTAGAGAATATTATACTTAGTGAAGTAAGTCAGGCAAAGACAAATAGTATATGATGTCACTTACATGGGGAATCTAAAAATAATATAAGTGAATCTAAATAAAAAACAGAAACAGACTCACAAACATAGAAAACAAACTTATGGTTAACAAAGGGGAGAAGGACAAAGGGAAGGACAAATTAGGAGCATAGAATTAACAGATACAAACTACTGTATGAAAATAGGTAAGCAGCAAGGATTTGCTATATAGTACAGGAAATTATATTTGGTATCTTGTAATAACATCTAATGGAGTATAATCAGAAAAAATAACTGAATGACTATTTGTACACCTGAAATTAACACAATATTATAAGTCAACTATACTTCAATTTAAAAAAAAAGTATGAAAGAATATTTGCCTTAGCATTTCCTTTAGCAGTCAACATTTGCTTTATCTTTTAGCTTTAACAGAAGGCCTAAACAAGGGAACCAAAATGATAAGAATCTACCCAATTTCTTATTAGAATAGCCAATCTGTCTATAATTATTCAAATCCAGCCATCCTTTCCAACCTTCCACAAAGAAGAAAATTAACATATATCTGAAAATGAGCACTACAATGTATGATAGACCTTATAAGAAAAAAAAATCATGCTTTTAAGTAGATTTGGTTTTCTTTACATCTTTACTCAAAATTAGCTCATGAAATTTTCTATTATTCAAAAATACAGATCAAAGCTTGATCTAATGTTTTCATGAAAAATAGAAGTCTCATTGATCTTAATGGCTAATAAACAATTTTGCTTTTCAGAATGAGTATTGTCCATTTATTGCCTCTCAATTTACATTACTTGCAATGTGATGGGTAGTCCCTAAAACAAGCAGAATAAGTGCATTTTAAAATGTTAAATATGAGAGGTGATTTTCTATAATGGCTGAATTATGAGTTCTTTTAATTATTTTGCTTGAGTTGAGTAATTCATTATGGATCCCAAATAGATTAATTGAACTTGTTTATATTTCAGAGTGTGGTAAAATTATAGATTCCTAAATCTGAAAGAAAATTTATGTTAAAAATAATTTGTCTTATTGTAAGTCTAGAAAAATTTTAATTCCAGATTGTCAGTCAACTTAAATTTTCAGTTTAGTTTTGATGTCTGAAATATAAAAGATACTGAAAAAAATTAAGTAATTTCAATCATTATTCAAAATGTCATTTAGCTTTGTGGTAGATACAGAGCTCAACCACCCAAACTTTAAGACTCTACTGCAATGAAGTCACAACAGAATTGAGACTATTTGGTCTCATTTGGGTGAAACAGAGTGTAAACTAGTAACTTCATAATAGGCCTAGAAATCAGGTTCTTGGACTTTTAAAATTATTTTGATTTATAAAGTAATATATGAATATATTTTTTGAAAAATATTCAAGTAATAAAGAGGCATATTGAGAAAAAGTAAAAGCTCAATTTTACCCCTTTCTCTTGCATATAAAACACATGCAAATATATATATTTATACACACACACACACATATAACCTCCCCTTTCCTCCCTATCAACACACATCCTAGAGGCAATAACATTTGTTACTTTGGTATGTATTTGTGTATGTGTGTGTGTATGTGTATGTGCTTTTACATGCATTTACATGACAGAAAGGGAGGAGTCACAGATGACTCATAGATTGTTTTGATACGAGCAGGATGGGAGTGTGTGATAGAGATGTGATAGTTCTATTTAAACATATTATGTTTGAAATGTCTTAGAAATCCATGTTGAAATTGCAGTAAATTATTTGGATATACACTTTTGGCTTTCAGGGTGGAGATGAGGACCAGTGATAAAAATGTTTAGGTTATCAGCATGTGGATAATATATAAAATCACAGTCTTAGATGAGATGACTCAGGGAAGGTATGTAGATACAGACAAGAATGGGTGCATGACAAAGCTCCAGTAATTTACAATATTAACAGATCAAGCAGTGGAGCAGAACCTACAAAGGGAACTGAAAGGGGCCGGCCACTGGAAAAATAAGGCAGTTGGAAGTTGGGGGTAAGTAACAGAAACCAGCGGGGAAGAAGATTTCCAGAAGAAGAAAATGTTCAACTGTTTTTGAAATCTCTGGAAACACTAAGTGTAGTGGAGACTGTGAGTTAAAGATCTGATTTGTCAGTATAACAATCACTAGTGGCCTTGGACAAATTATTTCACCTCCTGTGTCTCATTGTTTCACTATAGTATAGAAGTAATAACATTCTATGTTACTGACACAAGACATTGTTGACATCTATGGCCCTCATAAAGTTCACATGGGTGAATTTTTGTAAAATACGTAGAATAGTCCCTGGTACATAAAACTCACTAAATGTCAGTGAAAAGGAGGGGAAAGGAGAGGCCAGAGGTGTAATGACAATGCATATTCCTATCTGTAGAAGGAGTCATTAGGAGAAAGGAATTAGTATTCTCAAACATTACAGGCTTTGTGTTCTGTTACCAACTTGGACTTCACCACTAAGCTACAGACAATACTAGGTATGTGTTCTTCTCCTGAAATGGAGAAAATTAACAAAGTGTAGGGAGAGCCTTTCTCCTGCCTTCATGAAATGCTTCCATAATACCAACTCTTGTTCAATAATATCAAGGCCATATAGATTTTGGCTTTAGGAGACTTTGTTATGGGTCAAAAATATAGAGTTAATTAAATTACTCAAGGCTGAAATATCCATTCCCTAAATATGTTTCATCACAAATTGTATCCAGTCATGTTATCAGATAGAGCCTCTCGGAGATACTAAGAAGAAATTAAATGACAACATTAAGATACTTCAAATGCATAAAGGCTCTTCAAAAATAAAATTTTAACAAAGTAGATTGCTTCAAATTCAAATGTAATGTCTTCAAGTTAATTCCAGGAAGAAAATAAAGTTCAGAAATTAAAGTCTTTTGAGTTAAAATCCAAAAACACTAAAATCAAAGGAATTGGAGTCTGAAATCATATACACTTGTTCTTATAGATTAAAGTTCAAAGAAATTAAAGTGCAAAATTCTTTATCCCAATTTCTTCTCTTTTTTAATCAAAGTGATTTGGGATGCCTGGGTTTAAGTTATCCTTTATAGATATGTGCATGATTCCTTCAGGCTCTTAGATTTGTGTTGATTCAATATCAAGGCATCAGTCAATGAGGTATATCCAGGACCATAAGAGATGGAATTAAGTGGTATAATTTGATGTCATAAACTTTGAAACTGCAGTTTTTGAGGAGAGTTTCTGGGAAATGGTTTGAAGGAAGTAAAGGACCTTCCACTGCAGGTCCTGAAATTCTCTGCTTGGGAATTGAGGAGTAAAAGAGTCATTACTCCAGGAAACTTCAAGGGAAAGAGTCTCCTTGGGAGATAGCCAGGTTTATGTCATGGAACAATGTAAAAAAAGGATAAGAGTAAAAAGATTAACTGTGAATTTCAAAAAGCATGGGACAGTAGTTTTGGAGAATGAAGAAATGGAAGATGGAAGAAAAGCGTTCAGGTACCAGTGATAATAGGGAACTGGGAAATCAGAATGGGAGGCAAAAATGGGATTAGATATAACATGTCTTACAGGAAGATCAATAATTACCTAAACTCTAAGATTTGTCGGCATTGGTGAACATAGCTCTTATTTTTCCCGGGACAGCCTTATTTTGTGTTTATTGTCAAGACTTCCCATCCTGTTTAACATCTGTCTAGATTTTTCATTTTTTAAAATTCATTAATAGTTTTATAGAGGTAAATCAAAATTGGTGATGGTATTTTATATTTTCAATTTCTGCTATTGTCTCTTCTATGATGTGAAACGCATTTGCAAAGGACAGAGCACTTACTTTAACACATGATTAAATCTGAAAGACAATCAAAATTAACCTGCTTTCTCCAATATTTCAAAATGTAATTTATTTAACTTTTCCCTTCAAGGATAACATTGTAAAGTGTCCACTGATAAAATGAGTGGTCCTTGAGCCCAAGTGGCTAAAGAGAGTGAACTGTAATGTCAGGTGATGATGGAAGAAGCATTAGGCACTGCTCTCCCTGCCCGCTACTTGATATACTGACCAATAGTGCCATGACCCATGCCTTGCTGGGGAGATGCAAGAAGTCTGCAAGCAGGGTCAGTTGTAAAACAATCACTGGTTGAAGGTATGTGTGAAGCAGAGGCTGAGCAGGCTTCCAACAAGTGCCTGTTGACATCATTGAGCATGTAACACTCAGAATGCAAAAATTTTATAAAACAGCAGCAACACTACTTTAAAACTTAAAAGTTAGTAGTTATTTTAGGGCCATGCCCAAAGTGGCCATCAAAAATGTGCAGTCACCAGTATTTCACTCTGTGATGCATGACTTTTCATTTAGACCAAATGACTTCATACAAATTAATTTTGTTCATTTTCAATTCCAAGTTTTCTTATACATGTGTGAAGAGCAAGGCAACAACTGTGACTATATTGTCTCTTTTAGTAGCAGAAGAAGTTCATTTAAATATACCAGCAATTTTATGGCACCAGATGCTCCAAACAGAGAAACCAGTTACATTACTTTTGATGATATGACTTTTTAACTTAAATTATAGAATTATAGCAAAGCTTTTTTGAAATTAATTCTGTTGAAAGTATTTATTGAAATATTTTCTTTCCTAATATGCCTTCCTGTGGAATAACACCTGGGTAAAACCATTTTACTATTACTGGTTTTTCTTTCCATTTTTGTAATTAAACTTCTTTATATGGAAACATATCTATTTTGTAGTAAATTCTGTAGTGTTTTGGAAATAAAGACCACAGATGCTTTTTAAGAATTTTTTTGCCTCTAATCTGTATATAAGAACAAAAGGTGAAGAAAACATACAAGAGTTGCTCAATTCCCCTGTCTCATATGTAACTTGAAGTTAAATACTTTATACAGATGTAGATTAAGTAGCTTGAGCAGAGGGTCAGGTTCTCTATGAAAATTCTCCTTATAGTCAAGGATTTCCTTTTCTAATAATCACTGCTTCCTTTTTCTCTTGTCAGAGGTTTCTTTGGCTGTGGGAAATGTGAGACAACACTGGACATACTTATCATGGATGCAGGGGGCATGAACATTTCTGGAAAGAGAAAGTTGAGAGGGCCCCTCATCAATGTTCATTACTACTATTGTAGTCAGTGTCCCATTTTATCGTCATTATTGCAATATTTTATTGGTCTTAAACCAAAAATATTATCTGTAAAGAACAGATACTTTATTGAGACTGGATAAAATTTTATGTTATAAAAAATGTCATTTGCACTTACCATAAGTTGATGTGGAATGCCATGTTATTGTTTTAGAATAGACAGACATGTGTTATTCCAGTATAAAAAATTGACTTGCTCATCCCTGTGCAATATAGATAAATTGGTCCAGGATCATAAGTCCATCAAATTGGTTGAGTTACATTTGTCTCCTTGACAGCTACATGACTAGACCCTGAAAACGCTGATGTCCTCTACAGTGATATATTCTGGTTAAATATTATCCTTCCTTCCAATTCCTTACTACTGTGTTCATCCAGGCTCACTTTGCAAGACAATTGTAGCTTAGTTATAACTTAAAAGAGTTCTGGATAACATGAGTAGAGTAAATTTGTATTATTGTCAATGAAAATAAATGTGCAAGCAGTAGGATTTACAGAATGTGCATAAACAACAAAATGAGTTTTAATAGCATCCAGAGGAAGCCTTTTTAGTGCCCTAAATCTAAGGAGCCTGTTGGATATTTTGTACAAGAAAATCAATTGTATTCAATACTTCACCTTAATTATTTTCATGCTCAGGTATTAAGAGTTCAGGGAACTATTCCAAAACAAAGTATAGCAGCAGATTTTCAAACAATTGTGCTACACTTATTGAGCGATCAGCTAGTGTGAGATATAAAAGAATATAACCAAATTAGACACAGCCTGGAAGACACAAGGTAATACACTTGGGGAAAATGAATCTAAAGGAAAGAGCTCAACTGGGGCTTGAAAATGGTAGATACATAATGATACAGATGAGGCAGTGAAAATAGTAGATAGCAAATTTGAAATGAACGTGATACATGGTGACAATAAAGGCAGTGCAATTTGGAGCTACAAAAGGCAGACACAGCCTACCAAGAGTTGAAGATAATAGCTTTGTGTACACAGCATCTGGAGTGTTGGCCTGAATTAAGTCTTAACCAACAACTGTAGACAAATATCTAGTAAGTGTGTGGAATCCACAGAGGTAGAACAATTGTTACTTAGGGCTTGATCTAGAAATGGACAGAGTGGCTTTTATGATGGGCTTTAATCAAATGGCACACACTAAGTGTTTGCTTTTTCTCCTTTCAAACATGCGATTCTCCTCCACTAACTCTATTTTACCTATTTATGGTCAGACTTGATCATAGCCCTCACTGATTACCTTTGAACTATTATTAACACACAGATACTCATTTTCCCTGTGTACCTAAGAGAGACTTGAATACTTGCTAAGTAGTAATTTAAGTATTTAGTAAATTAATTTTGCTAAATATATTTCACTTACATTTTTTGACCTAGGACTTTCACTTTTGGGAATTTATAATAAGGAACTAATTTAACAGTAGAAAAAACTATATCTCGAAGATGTTCATGGCAGTGTTATCCAAAATTTCAAATAAATTGGAAATAATTTGAATAACAAATAATATAAAGAAAAGCTTTGTAAATTTTACAGTATAACTTTATGAAAACGGATTGAAAATCTGAAGGCATAGATTAAAGTTGAAAAAATAAGTGATGCTAAAGTGATACTGTGTTCATTTGTAAATGCCAGCTTTAGACATTTTTTAATATTATTAGATTGCATTTTTTGAAAATATACCTGATATTCCATTATAAAAGTAAGATATGCTTATTTTAGAACTGGAAAATATAGGAATAAATGAAAAAATAATACAGAAAATTAATTACTTACTCAGAGAAAACGGTGTTTAACTTCATAAATAATAAATACATTCTTACATGAAGTATAATTTGAATCACTTGTAACCACCTTATCATTTAATATTTTAATTTTAAGATTATACTAGTCAGATGGATTTAAATGGCACACCATCAGAATTCATACCATGACATATTTATTTAATCCCTAAATAGTTTGTTTCTAATATCTAGGTATTGAAACATTTCACATGAGTTAATTTTCATATCTCTGATTATTTCTATAGGAGAAAGTCCTGGAAATTGTGTTTTTTGATAAAGGGGTATGCATTTTAAAAGTTTTTACTAGATATTATCCAATTGTTTCCAGAAAATCTACATCAATTTCTATTCCATTATGTGAATTATAAAATATTTCCTGCCTCATTGCTAACTACAGATACTGTCCTGGAAGGGAAAAAAAGAGATCAATTTAATGGCTGAAAAATCATATCCCATTGAATGTTTTTCTTTTATTAATATTTAAATATGTCAAATCATATACTTATAGCTCCCTGAGTTTTATAAAGTGAATATACCTGTATAATCACCATTCAGATCAAGAAATAGAATGTTACTAACATCCCAGGTGTCCCATCCTGCCATTTTCCAGTCATTCCTCTGAAAACGAATGACTGTTCTGACTCCTAACTCCATTAGTTCCCATTGCTGTTAAACCCAAAGTCATATAAAAAGAAACTATACAGTGTCTCTTTGTGTCTGGTTCTTTCACCCAACATTATATTTATGAAATTCATCTGTGTTGTTACATGGAGCAATAGAGAATTGAATACAATTTATTTATCTACTATTAATGGACATTTGTGTTGTTTCTGGATTTTGTCTGTAAAGAATTATGATGCTGTGAAAATTCTCATATGCCATTCAGTGAACATATGTGTAATTTTCTGCTAGTACATATTTTAGAGTAGAATTGCTGGTTGATAGGCTACATATATGTTCAGATAAACTAAATAATGCCAAAGAGTTTCCCAAAGTTCTGTAAGCAGTGTATGAGGATTCCACATGTTCCACACCCTTGTCAACACTTAGCATGGTCTGTTGCTTTCATTACAGACATTCTGGTATGTGTGTGTGTGATGTGGTACCTCAATGTGGTTTTAATGTGGCTATCCTATAACCAATGAAGATGAGGTTCTTTTCAATGTGTTTATTGGACATTTGGATATTCTCCTGTATGAAGTCTCTGTTCAAACACATTTCTCTACTGGATTGTTTGCCTTTTTAAATTAACTTATAGGAATTTTTTGTATACTTTAGATATGAATCTTGTGTCACTTATATCTATTGCAAGTATCTGTCCCTTTTTATGGCTTGTTTTTTTCTTCTTTTCTTTCTTCCTTTTTTTTTTTTTTGTCTTTTTAAAGAAATCTTAGCTTCTAGTACACGAAGATATCTTTATGTTTTCTTCAAGAAAACCTCTTAATTGTTATACTGTTCACATTAGATTTAATCCATATGTAGTTCATTTTTGCGTACTGTGTCGGATAGCTTGAAGTTTATTTCTTTTTTTTATGTTTGCGAGGATATCGTGGTGATTAAAATTTTAAAGTTGGTCCAGCAACGTTTATAGAAAGTTCCATCCTTTTTCTACTGCATCATCCTCACTTGGTAAAAAAAAGCAAACAAAAAAACTCAGGTGATGTTTACTTGGACCTTTTTCTGTTTTATCTCTTTAATTAACCTGTTTTCCTTTCCTTGCACTAGTACTGCACTGTCCTAATTAATACATTCTCGAGTTAGTCTTAATACCTTGGGGCAGAAATCTTAAAGTTTTGTTCTTTTTTTAAAGATTGCCTTGGTAATTGTTGCCTCTATGTATTTCTATATGAGTTTTAGAATCAGCTTGTTAAGTTATGGCTTTTATTGTTTATGTTGAGAAGTCAGCGTTACTGCTGTTGTTGCTAACTTGCAGTTAATATGCTCCCCCATCTCTACCCCCACTGCCTGAAGCTCTTCATTTTGACTTTGGTTTTCAGGAGTTTTACAATAACAAACTTATTTTTTTTTTAAGATTTGCATTTATTTGATTACTAAAAAAGCAAGCATTTTATAACTTCTGTGTTCATTTGTGTATCTTTTATGTGAATTATCTATTGAGATGTTTAATTTTTTGATACATGGGAATATTGCATGGTGACTAAAATTTATCATAGACATAACAATATGTTGGAAATTTTCGTTTTGTATTTTATTTGTGCTTAAGTTTTGCCTAAGAAAAATACTTAGTTATAAAATAATTTATGCTTCACATAAAACTACTCAACTATGTAAGAAAATGTAAAGGAAAGAACAACAAAAAAATCCACAAACCCACCATCCAGAGATAATTATCATTAACATTATGTGAACATTATTCCAAGCATCCCTTTGTGTATAAAAACCGAGAGAACATAATACAGAAAGAGGTCCTGGGGCTGGGTAGTGTTACCCATTAGTTCCTACTACAGAGAAAACCAGGGACCCCACATGCGTGACTGAGCATCTGTGTAGGGCTTTTGAATTTTCAAATTACTTTCAGAGCTGCCATTCCATTTAAATTTTACCATGACATGCAGAATACGTGGGGGACTCGTTATTATCATAAAAACAGAGATGATGCATCCGCGACACGGGCGAGTCGGTTGCTGGTCTCTGGTCAAGAAGCAGGGTCGCGGCAGATCTGGGATCAGAGTCCAGTGTTTTGGTTTATGAATCATGCTCCTACACGGAACATGTTCTCAGAATGTGAAGGGCAGCAGATATGCCACTCTACAATATATTGACTTATTGATTATTTTGCACTATCAGCACTTGAAAAACAGCAAATGCAGGGAGAGGTTTTCTGTGAACTCCCTTTCTTTGCCTAAAGACAGAACTGATTTAACTGCATTTAAACACAAGAGAATGTGAACTTTTCTTCCCTGAGGTAAGCAGATGGGGACAGACACACTGTCCATACTTAGGAAATAAATTATTGTTGGAAGTGTCACATTTTATATTGTAAAATAACCATATATACAATTTTGAATTTAAATGATTGCCGTTTTAGTGCTTTCTGTTTTCTTCTTGGCTTGATTAAAAATTTTATCAAGTTCCTTATAGTAAAAGGAAGTCTTTGTAAAAGATTATTTTCATACTGAACTTGGGAGTTTTACACATTAGGGCAGCCTGAAATTTAAGTGACTAAAAAGATGATCTTTTAAAATAATCATACTCCTCTTAAAAATAATCTTTCTCCTTAGGGACTGCCCCAAAGCTTGCAGCAGTGCTGGTAGAACATAAATAATACTCATTTGAATTTACCCCTGAAGGAAAGACCCAGTTCTGGGTGGAAATATCAGGAACACATTTGAGACCTAGTGGAACAGAGCAGTGGCTATTGGAAAGTAAAATAATAATGATAATAATAATAATAATAATAATAATAATAATAATAATAACAACAACAACAACAACAATAATAACAAGAAGTAGTAGTAGTAGTAGTAGTCGTCGTCGTCGTAGTCAGCTCTCATCTCTCACCCCAGAACACACAAAATAATGTCAAAATATGAAGGGATAGCAGGACAATGAAGGATGAATTTCATTCAACAAAGATATGGTTGAGGCAGCTTCAGCAAAAGAGCTGGTGGTAAGCATTAAATAATGCTTAATTGAGAATCGAAGGCTGTTTTAAAATAAATATGGGCATAAGGATGGGAGAGTAATATGTTCCTTGCTATATAATCTAACAGAAATACTGCAATTAAAAAAGATAGGAGAAAAAGAGAGAGAAGAAGGGGAGAGCAGAATTAGCTATATTTGACTGTCTCAGAGAACGATGGAAATTAAAGGAAATACTTTTAAGTTGAGAAAACAAGTAGAAGGCTAAAGTAAGGAAAAGAGGTCGACAAGCTCTATGTAAAGACTTAGTGTGAAGGTGACACTAAGATAAAAATATTAACCTTCTTAAAACCAGAAGAAATTCAAAGAAAAGTAAAGACATTTACCAAGAAAAAGAAAAAAGAAAAAGCCCCATAGGGAGAGAACCAAATTAAAAATTACGTGAAAGGACAAAACAACACGAAACTTGAGACCAAGAATATGCATCATATAAATAAATATAATTGGCTTAACAGTCCTACTAAGGAAAGGATTACAGATTGAGTCAAAAAGCAAAACCCAGCTGTATGCTTTACACCATAAATACAACTAAAAGTGATTTCAGAAGCCTAGAAAAGAAGAGACGAGTCAAGGTCACATGATAATGAAACAAACTGAAACCAGGACTTGTGATTTTCATATTTGACATGGCGGAATGCAGCACCAAGAGCAATAAAAGAGATAAAGAATTGTTTATAATGTGAAAAAAAAAGCTTATTTTCAAAATGAAGATGTAAGACTTAATGCACCTATACACCAAATAACATAGTGGCCATCTTAATAATAACGAAACCAATGGAAAGGCAAGGGAAAATGGAAAACAAGCTAAGACAGAACTTTGAAATACTTCTCTCAATCTAAGATAAAACAAGTGTATAAAGGTAACAGAGCATGTGGAAGACCTTAATAGCATAAAGAGTAAGAAAGAGTTTTATGAACATAGATATGCTACTACTGTTGGGGAACAGCAAGGCATATGCCCTGTATATAAATATATATTCCCATTTTCGAGTGCTCATGAAATATTTGTGAAACTCTACCATATTTAATGTTCTATGAACCTATATCTATGTCATGGCAAAAAGGAAACTTCAATAAGTTCTATGGTATAGAAATTCTACAAACAGCATTCTGATGTCAATGCAATTAAAATAAGAAATTAATAACAACAAAAATATATTTTATTCTGGCAATTAAAAAACTAATGTCTATTAAACGTTGCTTGGGTCAAGGTAAAAGACAAACCAAACTTACAACATTTCTAGAAAATAATTATCATGCACTCATTTATATGTAAGAATTATGAAACAGCTAGAGCCATGCTCATAGGAAAATATATCAGTTTAAGTAATTATATTAATAAATATAAAAGACTGAAATAAACAGGTTAAGCATCTAATTCAAAAACTTATGAAAAAAACAAAGTCAGCAGGAGCCAGTATTTAAAATCTGAGCTCAAAGAGGTTGAAAATGTAGAAAAAACGCAACTAATTAAATAAAACACACCTGATTAAATAAAAAGCTGAGGTTTTGAAAAAGTAAGCAAAATAAGAAAACCACTAAACTAATTAATGAAAAATAAGAGAACAAATAGAGGAAACTGAGAAATAAAAGGAGATGACATTTGAAATAGAGCAACTGAATTAAAATCACAAAAGTCAACTTTACAGTTTTATGAAAGTAAATTTAAAAGCCTGAAGAACATGGATGACACTGAGTTGGTGATAGCAGACGGTGGCACATTGGAACCGGGCGAAGAGCACAGATGCAACTGAGAGTTCTCTGAAAGAATTTTATACACTGCTTTTGACCTAGAGGAGTGTTTCTCATGAGAAAAAATGGATATCTTAGCATCTATAATTGTAAGTGATTATAGCTAACTCTGAAACATTGAATACATAAAATTCTGTGAGTCTTGGGAAAGATTCCTAAAAGAGAACTGAGAGAGGTTATCAATGAACACCTTGAGCCAGCTAAGCCTGAAGCCAGATATGCACTCCTGAATTTTTTAATTATGTGAGCTGTTATGTTCTGTTTTCATACTGAGCAAATTTGAATTTTCTTTTTTTAAATGCAACTTAGAGTTTAGACTGATTTGAGGGTTTATTTTGATAAATACAGAATTGCATCTACATCTATCATCTTCATGTATTACATTTATATGTAGAAAAAATGATTACCACAGTAACAATTTATTATTGTGAACTAAATGTTCAAAAGAAGAATATTGAAGTATTATGTACATACATATAAACATATCTGTATATAATACAATTCTGGAACGTTGTATTGTTGCACCCAGCTTTTCACAAGGGAGAGATTTTCACCAGTACCATGCAATTCTCTGCAGTTTCAACCTATGCCTGCTCTGAATAGCTCAAAGTGTTTAAAGGTATTTCACAGCTGACATTTAAAAGCAGCTAATGGTATAAGAGACGTCAGCAAACATGTGGTCAATACTAGTAGATTTTTAGAAGATAGATTTCCCCAGGGCATACCTTGTGATTTTCATGTCATATCAAAAACTAAGTCTAGATCCAGTTGCTCTTTCTATAGAAGTGTCTGCACAGCTAACACTAAGAAGTTAGTCCAGGGATCCTGCTAAGGAAATAGAGTTTGAAGTTTCAGCAATAAATGTAAAATATGTGGTTGCCTGAGCAGCTGTGTACCTCAGAGCAGTTAACACTAATCGCTCTGGGTAGAGGTAGTAACAAGGATACGTGATGGAAACGTTCAGACACTTACCACCACTTGCCACCCAAACCTACTCTTCCCAATACAGTTGAATAGTGGGTAGTGAACAAAATTTCCCTTTTTTCCCCCTTCTCGTGTATTAAATCAATTAATTTATTTAGGCAATGGAACTGTTTTTGCTCCATTTCCCTCTCAACGAACGCTTTGCCTACAACACTCCAAGCAATTCCAGCCCTGAATTCCTCCTGAGAATATAGTTCAGGCTGAGAAATAACTGCATTGTCGGCATGTTCAGTAGTAAAGAAAAATAGATGTCAGAGTCCTACTGAATCATTGGATTAACATATGATATGTTTAAACTGCAGAAGGTCCCAAATTTAATATGAAGCTGCCTTTCATAAATACAAAATAGAATAATGCAAGTAAAACCTGAAGTTACCATTGATAGTTTTTCCCACCTCATTAAAAGGTAGTGAGGTCATTAGGGCCATTATCTAATAAGAATTGTACCCATAATAGGAAGGGTGAATGAAAGAGAAAAGGAAGGAAGGAGGGAAGGAAAGCAGACAGGGGGCTGACAGGAAGGCAGGTGGGCAGGTATGACAAAGGAAGAAAAGATGTAAAGCAAAGAATTTTGAAGTTCTTAAATAATCCCTTCCTTCCTTCCTTCCTTCCTTCCTTCCTTCCTTCCTTCCTTCCTTCCTTCCTTCTTCCCTTTTAAGATAGAGATAATAATAGTACCTATCTCCTGAAATTATTGTGAAGACTAAATGAGTATCTGTTTAGTACAGTACATGGCATATTTTAAGTATTTGAAAAATATCATTCAATATAATTGTTTCCATCATCATAGCCTCATCTATGGATGTATGATTATAAAAAGCCTTTAGGTAAATCTGTCTCTAACCTCATGATTCTTTGTTCACAATAGATTTTTCTTTTTTTACCCCTGCCCTAAGCTGATTCATTTCTTCAACTTGAGAGTTTATTCTTTCTTTAGCTTAAGCGGAAACTAAGTGAAGCTGTCAAATAAGCTCACTTTAGAAAAACATTTAAACAATATTACTTTAATTTTAAAATTAAATAAATCATTTAGAAAATAGAAGCTCATAAATTAGAAAATGTCATTGTGTGGCAATAAAACTTTACTGGGCTGTTTAGTTTTTATAATGTATGATTTGCATAGTATCATCTGCTGAAAGCTTTAGAGTAAAATCATCACTTAACTTGTAGAATGAAGGACTGTAATGAAAATTCCCTATCAAATGATTTTTATTATTCAGGTGTGTCTGAAGTGCCTTTACATTCTTGGAATCACACTCCCAGGGATTTCGGAATAGCCAAGTAACATTCGAACAGTCTATGCTTTTTAGAAGTAGTTTTGAAAAATTGTGATTCTTTGAACCTTGAAGTGAATTTTGATGCCAGCAAGACTTCCTTTTTCAAAAGAACAAGATTTCCTGGTTTATTCTTAAAGACTAAATGATATAAATGTGAACATGTAGCTGCAAAAATCATCCAATTTTATTCCTCATGTTACTGCAACCAGTTTGAGGATAAGACATAAATTAGTGACACACAGTTCCTTTGCAAGCGACTGGTTGAAAGATGATAGTTCTATTTGTGATTTAATCTATAAAGAATATGGTAGGTTGCATTTTGCAAAGGCCTAAAAGATTATTTACTATTCAGATAACACCCTCAGTAATGCACTTTTGCTAAGTTTCCTAGGAAATTGATAAATTGTTCATGTCAGATTTACGACGTTGTTAATGTCAAAGATCTGAGTATTTGATGTTGTAGAATTCTCCACCGTCTTTTGACTGTCTAGAAGAATTCTATTCTAAACTATTACACTCCAAATAAGTGATGTTCTCTGGCATGGTAAAGAGCAACAGAATATTAACCTGATTAAACATTTATAGCACACAACTATTTTCTTAGTCTATAGAGTCATCTTTCCTGAGCATCCAAGCTGTAACAACTACTTTGTGCAGAACAATTCTATGTTGTCCCTAATAGGGTATATTCCTTCACTTGAAAATGTCATTATTACCCATCCATCAACCCTAGTGAAGTTATGAAACTTCATTTCACAAGAGGCTCTGACATTACATTGCTCACTGTTTGTTCTGCTTGTCAGCACTTTATGTCACTAATGGACAGGCAGTGGAATCCAAAATCTCAATTTTTTTCTTAATGGAGATTTTTTTTCCCATTCAATCATCTGCTTGTGTGGTTCATAATATGCCTGAGGGTGCACAGCCAAATCTAGGTATTAAGGTCTGTTGAGCTTGACTGAAGAATGGTACTAGCTGATGGGGCTAATTTCTGTACTCCTGATAATGTATTTTCTGTTATATTTATACTGTGCAGTTAATGAAAAAAAGAATCTGGAAATCTGATCCTGCATTTTAATATCTGTTAATTTACACTAAGAAGTTATAAAAGCAAAATTATGAATTTATTTTGTGTAAAGAATTTGTATACATTGTGAGGAGAGTCATTTTATTACCAAATGTAAATGGATAGATATTTAGAAGGATAAAAATCTCCAAAACTCCTGCTATGAAGACAAGTGATATATAATAAAATCTTAAATTTTTTTTTTAACATTTGAACTGTTTTATGGCAAAGTAAGATTTGTATTATAGTTTAAGAAATCAGGAGTGAGTGTGGTATACACACACACACACACACACACACACATTCATGAGGTGTCTCCTCTGAGTATCTGAATATTATTTTGATTTTACGTGACTAAGATTCCATGCCCATTCATATTTTACTTTAAGACTTATGCTCAAATGTTTTCTTTTGTTTTCTCAGTTGAGATTAAGTATGTGATTTGAATTTGAAAAGTATAGGAGGAAACAAGTATTAAAATGATGTATTAACCATCAGTAGCAATGGTGGTTATCTCTGGGGGCTGGGGATTATGGGTGAGTAATTTTTACTTTATGCTTTTACCTGCTTCTAGTTGTCTGCAATGAACATGTATTACTTGTAAAGTAAGACATAAAACAATAAAAGTCATTAAAAATAAAATTAAATGATGTATTAACAGTGACTTAAATAGATTATATTTTCAAAACCCTCTACATTTTAAAGGGAAAAGTAAAGTTTCTGCAAGACATGGTGAGAGAAAAGTGATATAGAGAAGCCTCATAGTAATAATAAAACATAATTTCATTTCAGATTGTATTTGAATGTTTCTATTTGCCCACTGGTCTATGTGTAAGACAGGTTTTGTGTGTGCAGAATTATAGCTTGCATCATTGTCTTATCCAACACAGCCTGGATTTTTTTATATGTCTCTTTTATATGTCTTTTCTTTTTGCGTGTGTTATTTTGGAAAGAGAGGAAAATGAAGATGGTGGTGAGGATGGTGGAGATGGCAGTTGCTGATGGTGGTGATACGGTTATTGAGTACTTTCCATATTTTGTGTTCTAAGTATATCAACTCAATCCTCACCAAACCTTAAGAAATAGGAGGTATTATCATTCATTTGTTTTTACAGATGAGAACATTAAAGTGCATAGAAATTAAGTAATTCATTTTCCTTCTAAAGAATCTCAGCATCACCGCACACACAAAAAAATCTTTCCACCTACTGTACAGCACAGGGAACTATATTCAATTTCTTGTAATGCATATAATGGGAAAAGAATCTGAAAAGAAAAATATATGCATATGTAAAACAAAGCTTCCCTGAACATACTTTAACCACATCTTATACACCTTAACAATCTCTTCTGCCTTCAGTCACCTACTGCATCAGTCTGAAACTTTCCCTTCTCTTTTCAGGTTTCTCCATAATTTGGTTTCATTCTATATATTTAAATTTTTCCTACACAACTTTCCAGCATGCACCCTCTGCAGACAAGTATCCTTGAATTGTTCTTGTTTATTAATTCAAAGTATGGGATATACAATTCTTTAGTTTCATGGTATACACAGACACACATATGCATACACACAAAAAGGAAAAAATGTGATGTTAGAAGAAAGCTTATCTGGAAAAATGGTGTGAGAGTTGTTTGTCAGGATTCATTAGAGAGATGTCTTTTCTTAGTGTGACACAGACAAGTCACACCACGTGAACCTGTCCTCCCGTGCCATATACACCACATACTTACACAGTCTTTTACCCTAAGGCTCATATAGGATGGCTTGGTTGGGAGAGGTTCCAACATGATCCAGTCTTTATAACAAGGAGTTCTCATTTACAAAAGCGCATACCCTGGAATTGCATCAGGAGGACCAGGGCAGTCTTCCCACTCTTTCATGGTCACTTTTCTTGGAGAGTGGAGGAGAATTCTTGTCCTGTTTTGCCACCTTTCCTTAGAAATGTTACAAAGTATTGATGCTCAGAGGAAACTGATCTTGACCATACTCTTAGAGGCACCCAAGATAAATGTGCACAAACAAAAATCATGGGGATCTGTCCTATTTTATCCACTTCTCATAGTTGACCCCATGCTTTTCCCAAGACAAGGAGCAACTGGATATGCCCTCTTCTCCAGAATGCCCCTGTTTACATTGCTTTAAATCTATAGAACTGAAAAGGGACAAGACAGATAGTTCCAGAATAAATAAATTCTTTTTAAATGTAATATCAATGTGCTATAGAGAGAAAAAGTTCAAAATTTAAGTGACCAGAAGAGTAGAGAAATAAATATACAGATAATTGATAGACTGAATATTATTAAATGATTGGATTAGAACAACATTTCATTTTGGAACACTCACCTCTCTTTACTCAGTTCAAGATGTCCACCTCACAGAGATGACTACACAGGGATGGGCCAAAGAGGCAGTGGAGCTTGCAAACAGCGCATTGCTCATTGTACTCAGAGGGGTGATTTTGCAGAAACTTTAAATATGAAATTAAAACATTTATAAGGGAGAAAAAAGAAATAAGGGGTTGGTTGGTACAATCTGGTGAATCTGTGAGCATGGAAGGAAATGAGAGGGGGTCTTCTTTAAAGTCTTCTTGGGGGTGGTGTTAATGCTGTGACATAACTCCCCAACTTTCCCATTTCTCAGAGTGATTCCTTTGTGTTATCAGATCCTGTAGTGTCAGAGTCTGGGATGAATCTGTAGATTCTTGCTGAAGGGGATATTTCAGCACGAGACACTATCTCTAAATCATATCTAGTATGCAAGCTAGGGCGCCTCACAGTGGCCACCCTGAGGTTTTTCAGCAAAAGGATCACTATTACCTAAGCCTCAAGTTACTTAAATCTCACAATGGGAGATGAGCCAAAAAAAAAAAAAAAAAAAAAAAAAGGGAAAAAATGATTGTCAAAAGGAAAGAAACCAGGAAGTAATTGTATCAAAAAAGGATATATATACCGTTCTTTCAAGGGCATCTTAGAGGAACAGAATAACACTCTTAGCTAATCTTCCCTGACTTTTGCATGAGTGATGGGCAATGCTGGGAGAAATGACTAGAAATATTTTTCTTCTAGAATTGAGAATTGAGTTGAAGCTAATTTTCAAGCTTTCCCAGAAAATTCTACTTGGGTAACCTGGCGAAAAGATACGACACAGCACCTTCTAATGACTCAACTAAATGACAGCTCTCATTTGGTTCATGGTTCATGGGCTAAATTTACCACGTTGGTTCTTTTGCAGGATATCAGAGAGAGAGAGACAGTATTCCTGAATCAGATAGGCCAGAAATTGTACAATAATTAAGGGCCTGTGCACCGTGTGATTGAACTAGACTGACTGTTAGGGCAGTTGGCTGGATGTAAGGAGTGACATATTTTCACAATTTACCTTCATATGCTAGAGTTTAGTCAGTTTTTTTTCATAATTCATCAAAAATGAATGTGGTCAGATATTAAAAATTGAAAGAACAGAAAGAGGGTGTTGATAATGAATCATACAGGGGTGTGTAGTGAGTTGACCACTGCAAGAAAGGTATACTCATGTCTTTACTCCTGGAACCTACAAATACCATCTTATTTGTAAAAGGGGTCTTAGCAGATGTAATTAAGGATCTGGAGGTGAAATAATTCTGGACTACATGGTCAGGCCCTAAATTCAATGACGTGTCTGAATAAGAGACACAGAGCTAAGGCCATGTGAAGATGGAGGCAGACTGGAGTGATGCAGCCTCAAGCCATGGGATGACTAGAGGCACCAGAAGCAGGAAGGGCTAGAGAGGGTTCTCCCATTAAGTCTTCGGAGGAGAAGAGACCCCATAAAACCTAGACTTCAGACCATCTGGAATGCCATCTAGAATGCCATCTAGAATGATGACAGAAGAAACTTCTGTTGGTTTAAGTCACCCAGTTTGTGGTCATTTGTTATAGCAGCCCTAGGAAACTAATACAGGGTGATAAGGTGACCACAGTTTATCTTCTCTGAAGCTCCAAAAGGGGTAATTGAGGGATCAAGGCCCATAGACACATGCACAATTGACAATCTCCTGGGAAACACAGTATTGTTTAAACACATGAAGTCTACCCAAAATGCATTCATGGTGCTTGAGGGTTTAAGGGGGTTCAAGAGCTAGACCAGTGTACATGGAGGCAACCCTGACACAATTTTGTGATAAGTTCCTTGAGGCTTGGATAGATAACAGCTTACAGTAAATGGAGATGTTGAGGAAGAGAAGGAAGACTATACATTTCCCTCTGCCAGTTGTTTGAATAGAATGCACGGGTTTTTCATATTTAGTGTGATTTTTGTCATTTTTCAGTAATTTCTGTTGTGATTTCATCTTCAAAATTACCAGATTTGGGAAGTGTGATTTGTTTTGCTTCTTGGCCAGATTTTTAGTGTCAGTTTTCACCTGCCTTCTATTATGGTCAGAGAATTTGGCCTGTTGTTGTTTGTATTTCTTGAGATGTCCATTAAGGCAAAAATATGATCCAATTTTTGTATAATCTAAATGTACTTGAAAATAGCATGCTCTTTCTCTTTGTTGAATATGGAATTTTATATGGATATAGCTTTGTTGTTCGATTCCCCCATATCCTAATTTTAGGAGGAGTTCCATGAGTTCACTTGGTCTCTGAGAGAAGTATGTAAAACCTTCCTCCATGAGGGCACATTTGCCAATTTCTTCTTCTATTACTATTGACTTTTTCCTTCTAAGTTTTAAAGTCTAATTGATGATGCATAATCTAATTAATTACTTTATATTCTTTTACCTTGTTCCTTTGATCAATATGTGCTATCCTTCTTACTGCTTTCGATGATTTTTCACTTTGCATTTTTTTCTACTATTATATTATCATATCATCATTTTTTGCTTAGTCTTTGACTGGTATTTTTTGCCCCTGGAATTTTAAGTGTGTCTCTCATTTTAAGTCTATATCCAGATCTTTTAAATGTCTGATTTGAATGGTACCTTGTTGGAAATTCTAGTCAATTATTTCTTCAAATTTTATCTCTTCTGTGTTCTTTCCTACATCTTCACTTTCTATATGCCCTCTTAGAAGGATTCTGAAACTTAGCATCTGTCCTTCATTTCTTTTTCTCTCTTCAGTTGTTCAGACTTATAAAATTTCCTTACTTCAGTGTCCAGCTAGCTAATTAAGTTCTTCAAGAGTGTCATTTTGCTTTTCATGCCATCTATTTGAGAGTTTATTCAATAGTGTCTTTCTCAAAGCCTCTAATAGATTTATATTCATGATTATTTGTCCATTTGCATGTGTCCTCCTTATCTCTGATATTTTAATGATTATTTTAATGTCTTCTTATGATTTTCTAGTAACCGTTTAGTGGTAGTCAAATTTTCCTTCTGTAGGTTTCATCTCTATTTTCTGTAATTTTGTTTCTGTAAATACGTTTGATGGTTTGTTTATCTACTATGAAATGATTCCCTGATATTTTCCTAGGTAATTTTTGCTTTCTGACTTACACTTCTAATATTGGCTTATGGTTGTGGCTTTTCTTCTGCTTCATTCTTTTAGTCATGCCTCTTAATTTCCTATGTAGTGTTTTTGACATCACTATGCATTTATTGATTTTAATGTATATTTTCTAATACTTGTACAGCTCCTATGGGAAGGCAGAAATTTTATTATAGGTTCAGCCCATTCATTGTCTTGAAATTTTTTAAGTGGTATTAACATTTGAGTTAAGGTTGTTTTCAGTAAAATAAATAAAAATACATATTCTAAAATACTATTTTTCTTTATTTTAACCCTTAGGAATTACTTAGTAATAAATTTACTGCAAGCCAGTTGCTAGTGAATCAAACATTTTCTATTGTACTTCACTAAAAATAAATGCTTTAATGATTTTGCTCTTACAGTGTACTAAACCCAAAGGTTTGGTCACATTTTGGCTCACAGTGTCTCCCAATATTTACAATGGGACTCTGGATCAGGGGCCAGGGAGACTGGCATCTCCTGCTTTAGCATCTGCTACATTGCCAGTATGAATAAATATAAACTAGGAAGGTGATAGCATCAGGAAATGAATTAAAAATCAAATACATTACATAAAAAGTAGAAAGAACGCCCCCTGTATATATGATGTAATTGTGAATCACAGTTATATTTCTATTTATACTAACAGCAATCTCATTTTCTTGGCCATGAGATGAAGAATGCCAAATGCAACCGTTGTAAATGACACAGAGTTTCACGAGAGAATATTTATGCAGAATTATACCCTATCCTAGAATTACCATGCTTTTCTTAAAACATTTATTATCCCAAAAAGACACTGGAACTAGGCTGAGCTTATAAATTACACTGGCATAAAGGGAAAATGGGCTCTGAGAAACAGTGTGGTACTACTGCAAGAATCTCAGCCAGAAAACCCTCAGAGGATGGAAGCACAGCCAGATAGGAAACGGATGCTTCTCATTCTGATAGTCTACTGCTTCCTGATGAGTAAAAGGCATTGCCTCTGACAAACCTGAATACTATCCTATGAAAGTCAAAATAAGTATACCAGGAAGTTTATGACTAGAATAAAGTGAATAGTTCTGCCAAATTAATGATGCTAAAAAGAAGATGGCCAATACAATGAGGCAGACAAAGTAGATGGGCCTTCATTCCCTCTCAATTCCTGACCTCGATGGTCACTGTTGAGAGACTGAGCTTTCAGCAACAATCACCGCTTGCTCAGTAAACAAACAAAGAAGCAAGCCAATTGATGTCAAATAAGAAAGATCGAATGCACGGCTCCCAGGCATGAAACAGAAGTGGGGGAGCCAGGAATGTAGGTGATATTTTTACAGTTGCAAGGGTACAGCTGTTTAGTAATTTCACTCTCACTTCACTTACTGAGTGGGGCTTAGTTGTTTTTTTTGGTTTTTTTTCTTGCTCAATATAATTGGGGTGAGAAACAAAAATGGATGATTTCTGCCCAGTGAAAGTTGCCCATGTTGAGTATGTTTCTTAGCCCCAGGGTATATAACATTTATTCTTAACTCTTAGCCCTTTAAGATTTCAACTGAAATCCTAAGGTATTTACCAAAGTCATTCTACCTTGTTAGTGTTCAAATTCCAGAATTTTTGCTCAACATGCACAGCTGCTGAAATCACTGCTCATCTCGCTAATCTTACAATTGTTTTCTGTTGGGTACTTGGAGTTATGCCCCATGAGTACAATTTAGAATCTCACCAATGATTTTAGGAACATATATATGCAGATTTGTGGGTTACTTCTCTATTGGTCTCTTTTTTGGTGGTATATTGCCTGTCAGTCCCCAGACCCTTCGCCAGCCCTGAACACTGTGCTCTTTCTACTGAGACTACTGCTTTTACTTAGGCTTTCTTTTATTGATCCGATTTGGAAAATGCCTTCAGATAAAAAGCTGTGATGGATGCGGAGCTCAAAACATGTGCTTCTATTCTCTAAAAAAGTATAACCTCTCTGGTTTTTCCTGAATAGCACTGTAGGAATGTTAGTCTGATTCAAGCCACATTGTAATAGTAATTAGAACAAAATTATTCAAGTGTAAATAACTGATACACTAATAAATAATTATTTTCAATACATTTAATACATTTTCCTACTGTACTTATTCTGATATTATGTTCATAAACATTTTGCTCTTGTAGAGCTTAATTGTGAAATATACTTTTGCTTTTTTCGTACAAACTCTAGTATATAGGGCAATTTATGCTTAAATTCATTTTTTAAAGGTGATATGTATTTAAATTAGTTTCCTTAGGCTTAAAAACGGATATACAGTTGATGAAATCATTGGCAAAATTGTGTTTTCAATGCCACATAATTCCTAACCCTCTTGAACTGAAACAAAAATGAAGTATAAGTCTGCCTTAGAATTCTTTAAAAAAAAAAAAAAAAGAACCAATAATGCCTGCCATAGTAAGACTCTCCTACTAGGCCATTAACACACCTGCTGATAAATGCCCTCAATATTTGTAAATTAGATTGTACATGGTATATATCTTTCAAAATTACTTGCACAATATTTGTTTACTGAAGAAATTTAAGTACATAGAGAACACCCACACTCAGGATTGTACGTGATGTGTTTTTTTATCCCACAATAGATTTTATGTGTTATTGGAATTGATTAGCATAGTGAGTGTTATTGGTCCTTGAAATGCTAGCTGATTTTTAATAAAAAAGACATTTTTGCTCATAAACCAAAAAGTCTTTGTATAAATATTTGTTTTGAAATCTCTCCTTTTACATTCTCCTGTCTCATACTTTCATCCAAAAAATAAGCAATATATTGAAATAGGAAAATGACTTGAGTTATAATCAAATTATATATAGTATACATAATTACCTATAAAATTTGTCTGTATGTTTGCCTTTCTATCTGTTTAGGTATATTTATACTTACATATATGTAGGTACTCACACATATAAATATTTGTACCTTTGTCAATATATAACTTCACTGTGACCTTATTCATTTGTTTGGAAGTTCAAAATATATTTCTACTTTCCAGCTACATTTCTCTTTTTATACTAATTACTACTTGCCTAAATTCCCATATCCCCATTTTTGACAGATTTCTTCTCTTTTGCATGGAGCCAATACTTCAGGGAAAAAGTACCAAGTACTCAGCATGTTACTTATAGTAGTTAATCCTGCAGTCCTGGTCAGTGCCCCTCACCATTTTAGCCAGAACTAACGTGAGACATCTCAAGCCTGGATAATGCTTCCACCACTACCAGTGGTTGGTTGCTCTAGATAGATCCATTGTGCCTGTGTGCTACTAAGGTTAGAGCGAGTTCATTAACATTCGACTTTATTTTGACATCCATGACCATTATAGGGTGCAAAATAGAACCAGGGGAAACTATATGCAGACACATGTATTTTAACCTTAATAATAAAGAAAGAAGCCAACCTTTATACACATATAACTCATACTTTTTATCTAAATGGCAAACCATATATTATATATATATATAACAGCTAACTTCTTTCTTCTTTTGCAATAGAATTATTTTCAAAAGTTGTATCCCGTTGTCTTGAGGAGGACAATAGCTCCTAGCATCTTATTTGACTCTCACAGTTACCCCTATTTTCCCAACCAGCTATTGAGTTGAATTTGAAAGTCATAAAACCAAGAAATAGTTTATCAAGAGAGTCAGCTTACCTGAATGAAATGTAATACTTTAGTCAAATTGTCTTTCTGTCTGAGTAATTGTGTTCATTTTTAAAACTGAGCCATCCATAGTTACATTCATCAGTTGTTGAATTCCAGAGTGGTGAGAAGGTATAGGCATGAATGTATTTCCGTAAGAATGGCTCACGTGAATACTGAAAAGTTTGATCTGATCTGTTCACTGCAAAGAAAATATCATAACATAATATCTCTTAATTTCAAACCATTTGCTGTTTTTTAAAATGATGAACATATCTGTTAAACTATATAATTAGTTTTGATTACATTAACAGGGTTTTGGTTGTTATATTTCCTATATGGTAGTTATTTGAAAATCTAAGGCAATGTTCTAATGAACATTTGTGCAAGCATGTAATATGCATTACATGTTAATTTTAGGGACTTTAATTGTTAATGTAATGCTAGTTCCAACAAAATGTGTGTAAATGTGAATCGTCTGTTGATATAAAATATCAAAGAAACTTAGGTCCTTAATTGGCATTGTTTATTCATTATTCATTACCAAATTCTCTAAGTCATTTAGAGTATATGATAGAGTATAGGTGATTTTAATTGTTTTATTGCTTCTGAGTGAACTCTATTAAATAAGTTCTAGTATCTTTAACAAAAATTGTATAGACTGTGATCTCATACTTGTCCATTTATTATTTAAAAAACAGTTATTGGTATGAACAAAGTCATTGTTATTTAATCCCTAATATTTTTCAAGGTTCTTAAAAAGATTTCTTTCTTTGTAATTTTGCCTTAATATAGTGTTTTAAATACTGGAGACACTGAATTTCAGCAATTAGCATTACATAGTGTTTTATTTCTTTCACAAAAGTATGTAAATATTACTTTAAATTAACTTAAAAATTAATTCCCACAAATTCCACTGAAATAACTGAAATAATAAATAATAATATATAAGGATGTGAGATCATCATAACAAATGGGTGTTTTGCATACTGTTATTAACTATTTTATTTTTATGAATAAAGGAACTTTTAAACTAAGCTATAGAACCAAAACTAAAATTATTTTTTAGTAAGTGTAATGTGAGGTGATTTTAATCAACTCCTACTCTTGTCTACACATAGATCTTATCTAGGTTATCACTTTCTAAACCAGACCATGAAGATTTCCCAGTGCATATAAAAGTTATATTTACACTATGCTGTAGTCTATTAAATATGCAACAGCATTATGTCTAAAAAAGTACATATCTTAATTAAAAATTTATTGATAAAAATGCTAACAATCATCTCAGCCTTCAGCAAGTTGCAGAGGTAACATCAAAGATCACAGATCACAGATCATCATAACAAATATAATGATAATGAAAAAGTTTGAAAAATTGAGTGAATTACCAAAATGTGACACAGAGACACAAAGTTAGCAAATGCTGCTGGAAAAATGTCAGTAGAGTTGTTCAACTCAGGGTTGCTGCAAGCCTTCAATTCATAATAAACACGATATCTTGAAAGCAGAATAAAGCAAAGCACGATAAAACAAGGTATGACTGTACCAACACCAAAGAAAGTCATTCTAAGAAACAAAACTATAAACCAGTGTATCTCATGAACATAGATTCAAAAATCCTCACCAAAATTAGCAAAGCAAACCCAATAACATAAAAATAATTTTACAATACAACCATGAGGGACTTTTCCCAGGTATGCAAGGTTTGTTCAACATTCAAAAATTGTGCTTAAGTATAAATCTAACAAATATATGAGATCTAAATGAGAAAAACTACAAAACTCTGATGAATGAAATCAAAGAGCTAAATAAAAGGAGAGATATTTCATGCTCACAGATAGGATGACAATACCATCAAGATGGCAGTTCTTTCCAACTTGATCTACAGATTTAACACAATCATAATCAAATTCCCAGGAGTTAATTTTATGGATATTGACATAGTGATTATCTAAAGTTTATATGGAGAGGCAAAAGACCTGGAATAGCCAACAGAATATTAAAGGACAAGAACACAATCAAAAGATTGATACTACCCAATTTCAAGACTACTATAAGGCTATATAGTAATCAAGACAGTATGGTATTGGTGAAAGAATACATATAAATATATAAATGAAACAGAATAAAGCCCAGAAATAGACCCACATTGAATACAGTCAAATCATGTTTGACACAAAGTTATAAAGGCAATACAATGCAGTAGAGATACTCTTTTCAACAAATGATGCTAGAACTACTAGATATCTACAAGTGAAAAATAAATCTAGAAAGACATTACACACTTTGGAAAAGAACTCACATGGATTATAGACCTAAATATCAGAAGATAACAGGAGAAAACCTAGATGACATTACATGTGGTGGTGACATTTTATATATCACAGAAAAATCATGATCTTGAAAGAAAAAATTGATAACCCAGACTTCATTAAAATTAAAGACTTCTACTCTGTGAAAGACAATGTTAAGAGTAAGAAGACAGGCCACAGACTGGAAGAAAATATTTGCAAATGACACGTCTGATAAAGAACTATTATCCAAAATATACAAAGAAACATAAAACTGGGCCAAAGACCTTAACAGATACTTCCCCAAAGAAGATATATAGATGGCATGCAAGCATGTGTAAATGTGTTTCATATCATATGTCATCAGAAAAATACAAATTAAAGAAGTGATATAGCACTATCCATGTATTAGAATGGCCACAGTTAGCACACTGACAACACCAAATGTTGGCAAGGATGTAGAGCAATAGGAATTCTTTTTCACTGCTGATAGGAATGCAAAATGACACAGCCACTTTGGAAGACAATTTGGCAGTTTCTTACAAATCTAAACATATTCTTAGCATATGATCCAGTAATCAGACTCCTTGGAATTTACCCAAAGGAGCTATGAAAACATGTCTACATAAAAACCTGCACAAAGATATTTACAGAAGCTTTATTCATAATTGCCAATAGTTGGAAGCATCCAAGATGTCCTTCAAGTAGATGAATGAGAAAATAAACTATGGTATACCCGGATAATGTAATGTTATTCAGTGCTAAAAAGAAATGAGCTATCAAGCCATGAAAAGACTTGGAGGAAACTTAAATGTATATTACAAGTGAAAGAAGCCAATCTAAAATGGCTACACACTGTATAATTCCAATGAAATGACATTTTGGAAAAGGCAAAACTGTGGAGATAAAAATAAAAAAGACTAATGGCTATCAGGTGTTAGAAGGGAGGAAGGAATAGTCAGAACACAGACGATGTTTAGGGCAGTAAAGAATTCTGTGTGATACTACAATGTTAGATATATGTCATTATATATTTGTTAAAATTCAAAATGTACAACACCAAGAGTGAGTCCTAGTATCAGCTATGAACTTTGGGTGATGATGGTGTGTCAATGTAGGTTCATTGATTGTAACAAATATATCACTCTCGTGTGAGATGTTAATGGTGGGGAAGGTTTGTTGTATAAGGGGACTGAGGGTATATGGCAACCCTGTACTTTCTGCTCAACTGCTCTGAAAAATAAAGTTAATTTAAAAAGTAATATTCTATATATTTAAAGTATTATGTAGTTTAATCTAACAGCCAAGATTATACTTCATAATCAAATTCTAGAGCCTATCACTGAAAAATAATGACAAAGGCAACATCAGTCAAACAAATCAATAAAGGAATCCTATTTAAGTAAAGAAAGATGCTATCATTTTGCCTTCTATCTCTTAAGAAAACTGAGATATCATAAATAAATCACGTGGTGAAGTTTCATAATGGATACATGATGTATTACCTTTAAATAGATGCCCTATAGAATAATCGAACATGGGAAAATTACCTTTTTCTTTGAATGCTGGTAATTTTGTGGTAAATAAAATCAAGGCTTTGTAAGTCAAACGCAGTTGGCCCTCTGTATACATGGGTTCAACCAACTAAGGATCAAAAATATTCTAAAGGAAAATCTAGAAGTTTCCAAAAAGCAAAATTTGAATTTGCTGTGTACTAGTAAATATTTACATTATTATTTACATTGTAGTCACAATATAGCATTTGCATTGTATTAAACATTACAAGTAATCTAGAGATGATTTAAAGGAGGTGCACAGGTTATAGGCAAATGCTTTGCCACTTATATAAGAGACTTGAGCATCCATAGATTTAGATATCTGTGAAGTTCAGGGTCCTGGAACCTGTCACCCATGAATGATGTAGTGAAAAACAGAAGTCTAATTTTGTTTTCAATCTTGATAAAATTTTAAGAGAAAGCTTATGATTAACCTAACCCTCAACTTTCATATTTGAATTCATACTTGTTATGCAAAATAAAATTTAGGAATTTTTAATCTATCTATATTAAAGTAACAATGAAGAATCAGTAGAAATTGATCTATTAAAATATGAATACTAAAAGCTGAGTATCCTAAATCACATAATTTGGCCACAGGCCATGCCTGAAAAACACTTGAATTTTTCAAGGATCATAAGACTCTCATAAATGGTATCTATTATTTGAAACATTTTAAGTTCAGTTTGATGCTAAAGTATGGTGACAATGAAATAATTTTGCCACATTTAATATATTCAATTAAAATTTACTCAATATTCATTAAAAGTTTACTCATTTAAAATACCTCAAAATCAATATTAATGTGTATTTAGTAATTCGTTTTTGAGGCATTTGTATAGACTTTTCAATATAATAATAATTTGTTTTCATGACTAAACCAAAAACTATGAGCATGCTGTACCTAAATTTTAAAAAATGAATCTTGCTTTTCTCATAAAAATAATGAAAACCAGGTACACTTAGTGATATGACTGGTAGGTGAATGTAAGATACATTACCAGAAAACAAAAGAAAAATTCTGCTGCTTAATTTGTTGTAAGCATAATTACTTTTGCTCAAACAAATGATGAACAAGAGCAGAGGAACTGATGCGTTGCCAAATAGTGCTTTTCCCCAAGATGAAAATAATTTTTTACAAAAAGAAATTACATATTCTAGGCTGCTTGGCTCTAGCTGTGATAATATCAGTTACCCATATGGAGCAGACCAAAAGAAATGTGTTTTCTCTTTGTTGTCGTTGTTTCTAATTGGAAAGATAAAAGTTCACTTAAAACACAGGAAGGCATATGTCGCTTTGGAAAAGCCTAGGTTATGACTTTTCAATGCCAAAACAATTGGATGAAAATGAATGATATAGTCAATTAACTAGTTGTTTCAACTGTGTGAACTCAAAAAAAACTACTTGTTTAATTTGTTGATTCAACTCATTGCTTTAATTTCTGCTGTATAACTAAGGCTTTTGGGGAAAAAAAAATCACTGGATGCCATAATGAAGATATTTCAACACCCCCTGGCATAACTAAATTAAAAAAAGAGGGCATAGTGGTTTTTCCCTATAGCCAGCCAAGCTCCCCAGAAGTAATGGTTTTGTTAAACCATGTGTAAGTTTCCCAGAAATGGAAACTTAGTGAACTCATTCCCAATTTTTCTATATTAACCATCAGAAACTTAGACACAGAAGCTAAAAGAAAAAAAAAAAGCAATTAGAAAAAGTTTTAATTAATTTGATTACTCACTTATAAGAAGCTACCACAGAAGGTGTATCTGTAGAGTTTTAAGTACTACCAAGATTCAGTAATTTGGGAATCTTTCCTTAAGGGAATATGAGTAAACGGTAAGGTAGTGTTAACAGTGACTCTCTGGAATCAGACTGTCCTGGTTCAAATCCTTGCTTTATCACTTACTAAACCTGAAACTCTGGGAAAACATTATTATCTCTCTGAGCTTCCTCAATTTGGCCATTAGGAGATTTACAATAGAAGTATCTTCCATATAGGATTGGCTTAAATGAGATATTGTCTGTAAAGATACTAACACAATACCAGGCGAATGGAAAGTACTTCATAAATATTAGTAACTATTATTATATTACAAGCTGTAGTCAAGTATAGTGTAGTATATCCCAGTGTAGTACCGTTTCATGATTATCTGTGGTGAGCACATTTTTTTTTGCATTCTAAATATGAACTCAGATGATTCTTAGACGCAGTATGATTCAATTGCATTTTTATTTATTCATTTCTTTCTTTATTTAAGTATTTATTGAATGACTATCATGAGCCCCTTATTTATTAATTCTAAATTGAAAAGCAAATAATAGTCCCCTAAGATCATACATGAGAAAACAAAAATCACCCAAAATTCAACTATACATTGGTAAACTCTGAATCATGGTGATAATCAAACTCACACACACACAATTTTAATAATGGAAATCATGGTACCTCATAGGTTTTTATCACATTTGATGTAACTATTTTATATAATTTTAAACGTGTTTAAAGGCTATATAGTATTATGGAGATGTAATTTATTTAATTAAGGCCTTATGATTATAAATAAAATTTTATTATATCTCTATAAATTATGCTGAAATTTCATACACGAAATATCTATGCAATTATTTTTTAAGGATAAAGTTCTAGAAAAAAAATTATGTACTAGGTAAAGAAAGCCATTGGAAGGACTTTGGTCCATAATGATAATTGAATTTCCATGAAGTTTTCCTTATTTACATTGTTACTAGTGTGGGAGATTTCATTACTGTCCACAATTATTCAGTCTCTCAGGTGAGAGTACTCTATACCCTTTGACACTGCCATGCACTATGCAATGAAGTATGACATGATCTCCATCATTAAAAGGGTGTTTGTGTGTGTGTGTGTGTGTGTTTTAAATATTAACATGATTTTGGTGTTTACCAATGGATAGTTATATTTTGGTTGATTCTTCTTTTTTTCACATGCAGTGCCCTTTCCAGCAGGAAGTATGTAATTTTCAAACCATTGACTTCAGACTTAGATATGTCACTGGCTTTGGCCAGTGAAATGTAAACATTCAGTGCTGAGCAAAACTTTAAGAGTCATTGCCTGGCTCCCTGTTACTTCTTCCTTCTCGCACGTGAACGTACCCCAGACAATGTCTGGTACTTTATCCTGTATCCCAGAATGGAGAAGCCAAGTAGAAAAGAAGAGAACCGTAATCTACATACAATACAAAGTTTGTAAGCCATTGAAATGTTGATGTAGTTACCACAGCATAGACAGGAAAGAGCTGACTAATGCACAAAGATTATATGACAGTGTTCATTTTTTAATACCCTTGGCAACATTGGATATTAACATGTTAAAATAAAATATTTGCTTAGCCTATTATTAGCCATGTTTCTACTGTTAAACCTCTAGCTTACTTATCTTTCCAATTTACCTCTTTAACCAAAGCTGAGACTCTGTTTTTTTAACTCGGATATAGTTTATGGAATTTCATTTTCATTTATATATTTTGATTTTTATACATCAGTGTGCTTTTCTTCTCCTTTTATTATTTATTATTATCATGACATTAGTTCTCAATCTTCTTTCCTTCTTTCTTTCATTTTCTTTTCCTAGTTATCTGGAGAAAGTTATATTTTTACTTACTTAATTCAACTAATGTCTACCTTAATAGAGTTTTAAAACAAATCCTACTTAATATTAATCACAAAACCCTGACACTATCTCCTTATTTTCTCCTAGCAGAACTGAGAATATAGTTAATGCTTTGGATAGAACAGATTTTCTGAATTTCAGATGTTGGTAGCCCAAGTCTGGAAAAAAAATACTCTAATTCTCATTATATTAGTATATTTATTCAATAAATATAATTATTTTGACAAATTACATTTTGTTTGTATCTATATTCATAATAAAAAACTACCTTCAATTCCACATTATTTCAATTCTCAGGATTGATCCGACGTACTATTACTCACCTCCTCCTGATGTCTTTAATTCTGAACAAACACTTTTGTTTCAAGAAACCTCTATAGTTAAAGTTTACCTTTTCACCTCTTGTATGTCTACTGTTATCTTTCTTTGCTTTCTTACATGAATTCATGTTAGTTATATAACTCTTGAATCTCAAACCTTTTTCATTTTTAAATGAAAGAAAGTTAATCTGATTTTTGTACTTTTCTGAATGACTTGATTAAAATGTTTCACTCTGGTGTGTCTAAATTCCTATCTCATTTAATTTCATTTGATGATCTATAGTGAAGAATGTATATCTGATCACTCAATTTCCTTTCATTTCAGGAGAGGTTCCTCCTATAATATTCTTGATTATCATTTCTGTTCTGTTTGTTCTTGTGAAGGATAGCAATCATACTAATGTTGATTGATCTCTGTATTTCCTCTCCTTCATCTTTGATTTTTTCCAACTTTCTCCCACCTCTCACATCCAGGGACATTCTCCCAGCTCTCCTTATCATATATTTAAATGTATGCATGCAGTTCTGATTTAACAATCCCTAATACAGTCAACAATTCAGTAATTGAGCTTTTTAAAAATGTCCTATACTTATATTTTCTTCTTCATTTTTCTTGCCTACCTCTCGTTCAACTCCCAGTTTCTCTAAGTCTGATTTGTTTCCATAGCTTGGCTATCGCGAATAGTGCTGCAATGAACATGGGAGTGCAGGTATCTCTTCGGGATCTTAACTGCAATTATTTCGAATATATACCCAAAAGTGGGATTGCTGGATCATATGGTACTTCTGTTTTTAATTGCTGGAGAAATTTTCATACTGTTTTTCATAGTAGCTATATCAGTTTACATTCCTGCTAATGGTGTACAAGAGCTGCCTTGTCTCCACATCCTCTGCAACACTTGTTATCTTTTGCTTTTTGATAATAATCACTAACCTGTGTGAGATGATATCTCATTGTGGTTTTGACTTGTATTCCCTAATCAGTAATAATGTTGAGCCTCTTTTCACAGAGAACTTTTTTGCTATTTGGTATCTTCTTTGGAGAAATGTCTAAGTATTTTGTCTTTTTTTTTTTTTTAAGATTGGGTTGTTTGTTTTGCTGTTGAGTTGAAGGAATTCCTTATATGCTTTGGAAATTAACCTATTTTTCAGATATATGGTTTGCATTCTGTAGGTCGCCTTCTCATTATGTTGCTATTCTCCTTTGCTGTGCAGACACTTTTTAGTTTGATATAATCCCCCTTGTCTATTTTTGCTTTTGTTGCCTGTGCTTTTGGTGTCATATCCATGAATCATGGCCAAGACCAATGTCAAGAAATTTGTCCTTACATTTTCTTCTAGGAGTTTTACAGTTTCAGGGTTTGTGTTTATATTTTTAATCCACTCTGAGTTGATTTTCTGTGTGGTCTAAGGAAGGAGTTCAAATTTAATTTTTTGTATGTGGATATCCAGGTTTCCTAGCACCACAGTGCCTGTAGGGAACAATATGATATTGTGTACTTCAAAGATGGTTAAAATGATAAATATTATGTAAGTGTTCTTACCACACACAAAATAAGAGACACAGGAAGCTCTGGGAGGTGTTGGATATGTCTGTGACCTTTGTTGTGATGATGGTATCACAGGTGTTTTCATACGTCCAAACGCACCCAACTGCACGCAAGAAATTTGTGCAGTTCTTTGTAAACAAATTATACCTCAGTTAACTTGTTTAGTAGCAAGTTTGGCTTCCATAGGCAGATTGTTTATTTTTAAATCTTAGCTTTATCACTTACTAGCTATGAAATACTGGAATTTTCTTAATTACTTTGTGCTTATTTACTTATATGTAAAGTAAATAAAATTAAATAATAATTAAATTGGGTATCATAAGTCAAAGTGTTGGAGCCGAGCCAGGCAGACAGTAGGTGCTCCATACTGTTAACTCTTGGGATACTGATGGTGATACTGATGACAAGGATGCTTTTATGCTCCTCTGCTTTTGTTTGTATTCCTGTGTCCCAATGTCTCTCAGTGGCCTTACATGACTCCCGGATTTTCTGTTGTTGACTTTTTTTCTGTTTACTCAGTCTTAAACATTGAAAATCTAGCTAGTTTTGGTAATTTTTCCTAATCTGGGGTAACCTCCAAACCCACTTCCTGCAAAAACAATGATGGCCGAATGGAAAGTAAGTAGAATAGAACTTGATCCCACTAAACTGACTGAAAAATCCATAAGAAGTGAGGGCCAGAAGGAGAGAGATGGGAAGTATTCAACATGCAGCAATGTTACTATTGCAGATTAAAAAAAAAAAACACCAAAAAATACTGGGCTGAGAATTCAGATGTTAGAGTGACTATCCCAGACAAGTGGGTGACAGGTATAGCTACTGATAGCACCATGAACCTGGAAGATTCCATTAGACTCTTATAGCCCAAATGATGGCTCTCAGAGTAGGTGGAACACATAAACGTTTATCATATTAAATAGTGCATTCCCTGTATGTGAGATAAAGTCCTCTATGAAATGTTCTTTGACTTCAACATAAGGTTTTAACTTTGAATCTATTTTCTGTTTCCCAAACTATTTTCATCTGTCTTGTCTAATTACCATTATAGTCCCTCTTGCTTTGAGACTAGTTTTTGACACTTGTCTGATCCCAAGGTCTTGAAAACATTAGACCCTTTATATCTTCCTGGGACTGCTTTAATCAGAACCCAAACTTCATCTAGATTTCACTCTATGATTCTGTTTTGCTCATGACGACAACCAAAGGGCAGAGTCACTCTGTCTCCTGAACAAAGCATCACCCAGGGTAATCAAAGCAAAGGCCACAAGGTACTTCACTCCTCTGTATGGGAAATGTGGACACTTTTAACCAAGTTTATTTTTGTCAAAGAGAGATATGGGTTATAGGGCTACACTGTCTTCAGATATGTGAAGAGTTATTAACTCTCGAGGAGAACAAGGTAATAGGGGTGTGACTTCAGGGTTTAATATGGGGGATACTTTTATTTTATAATGATTGGTATACTTTCAAAAAAAAAAATGGCTTCTCTTGTAAGGAGCCATGTCTCCTGTCCCTAGATGGTTACAAGAAGTAACAGTACAATTATCTGCCAAAAGATGTTTTAGAAAAGATCCTGAGCCGATTGGGCAAATTAGCCAGATCAACAGTCATGGAGGTGTGCTCCGGGGAACTTCAGACACCTACTGCAGGAGATGAGGCCAAGCACACGCCTTCCTTTTAAACAAGAGCTGCTGTACTTTGCATACATTTTGTATTTTGAAGTTCCATATATGATGCTATTTGGAAAAAAAGAGTTCTGCTGGTGTAATTAAGCTATAACTCTTTGGGATAGATGACTTTTAAATGCCCTTTCATCCCAATATGATGAATTTTTAAAGTGTCCATGGTTCAATGTGAAAATATAAAGTTACAGAACAATTTAAAAGGTAGGCTTGCTATTCTCCATTTATTAATGATTAGTCCCTCATTTGCATAGTTTAATATAACACAAATAGTTAACAGTTTTGAGACAGTGTGGCAAATGCACTATCCAGGGTAAAGGAAGCTTAGCCTAAATTTGCTTATACATCAACAGATAAATTAAGAAGATTGGTAAGAAGTTACCAAATCCATAGAGTACAAACATTATTCCCTAAATATGTATTTATATGCAATATATCCTGTAGGCACTCAATATAATACTTAAGATATCCTTTATAAATATTTAGACCCATTATGATTCAATTTTAAAGTAATGTGCTTGTTTTCAAAGAAACCATCATCATATGCGTGGTAAATAAATTTTCCTTATACTCTGAATGCTTGTAAATGATGCATTACACATTATGTAACAGCAAGATTTGGTCTCACTTAACAAAGGTTGAAGTAATAAAAACTAGATTTTTATCCTGGTATACTCGAGGAATAGACATTTCCATAAAAGCCACGATTGTGAATTTCGATATGAGTAAAACACCCAGGTCCATAAGATGGAAACATCCAATTACTTAAATATATTTGTCATAAGGAAAAAATAAAACAAGAATTTAACTCAGTATTTATTGAGTGCAGATGATAAGGAGGAAGTATGGATGCTGGTTTCCATTTTCCTGTTTTCTGTTGGTAACATGAAACATTCTCAGTGGCTTTTCAGCTTCTGTGTGTTACAGAATTTATGCCACTCTGTGACTTCAGATGGCTATGAGAATCTTGTAGAAGTGAATAGCCTGTGTTCTTGCATCTTGTTCTTTCATTAACATTCTCCAGTTATGGTCTGTTATTGTCTTTGAATACTTGGAAGGAATGGAGAACAGATTAAGGAAGTAGCCATGTGTCCGTAGACATAAAATCTCATCCTGTGACTATATACATATACGATTGCTGAAGCAATGAGAGTCTATGTCCAAAGTCAGAATCTCAATATCCTATTTCAGTTTAATTTCTGAAGGCTCAATGTTGAAATATCCATATTTTGATAGAAGTTTAAAGTGGATTTCTTTCATGAGAGATCCATAACTTTAAGTAAGTATGGTGTTGTACTAGTATCAAATTTAAAAAAATAATAATTCTGGAACTTTATATGCATGTTTTGTTTTAGTTTTTTTTCCATTTCCATTTATGTGGAACCTTTGGAAATTTGGGGTCAGGCCACATAGCATCCTTAGTATAAAGACCAAAATAAGATCTGCTCAATGACCATTTAGTTTGTCACAGGTTGTTTTACATCATCTTTCTGATACACAGTAAACTTGGCAAGACTGGATTTTAATATTGGTCATAGTTGTCCTTCTGAAGCATACTTGTCCATTATGCAAGGTAGTCGTATTACTGTGAATAAAATGACCAGTGACAATTAGTAATTTTATCACTTGTGATGACCAAATTAAATAACCACCCATCTGATCTGTCATTAATGTGAACTCACCCAGCGGTACACAAGAAATTTGTTGTAACTGTTGTATAAATACATGCATGCATGCATGCAATTAATTTATGTTATTAATTTATTATTACATATTAGGAGAATGCTATATTCAGGCAACATCTCTAGAACGTGTATTTATTGAGTACTTACCATACGCAAGGTACCAGATCATTACCTGTCCCTGAACATCATACTTCAATGAGAGTTTATAATCTTAGAAAGCACTCAGATAGCTCATACAAGAGTAATAGGTGCTCTAATAGGGTTATGGAAAAATTCCTATGAATAATTAAAAGAAATAAATATATATGACTGCAGTAGGTTCAGATAAGTTTTTATGAAAGAGTTGACACTGGAATTTGGCTTTAAAGAATGAAAGAATTTGAAGAAGTTGAAAAAAATTATGAAAGACGAGTTGGAGGAAAAAGGATACTATGTAGAAGGCATCCCATGAAAAAACACTGAAGAAGCAGTTCTCCAAAAAAAGTTATGAGGTCAATGTCAAATGCTTCACTGTATCATCCACAAAACCAAATCCAATCACAGGCAGATAAGGGAGTTCCCAATACATAATTTTTAAATAGAATTGCTTTTTAGGATGATTTCCTGCCCCTTGAAAGGATCATCAGTACAATGTCTCCAGGACACAGCCTACTTTGAAAACACCTCACTCTAAATATGGCACCAAACACTGAATGCAGTACCCCAAACCTGACTCGAATATACAAATAAATCCGTTTTGATTTCATATTTATATGGAATTTGAAAAATAAAGCAGCATACTGTTTCAAAGAGTGAATACATAAAAATAAGGCTGTAAGCAATAAGAGAAAGCTTGCTTTCAGTAAGACAGCTATAAGCCATTTTGGCAACAGTGTCTCCAAATACACTAAATTCTTATGGAACAAAAGCACTTGTGGGCACCAGGACTGACTTAGCCAAAGCATAATCTTGGTTATTCTTGATAGAGGGGAAAAGGCATTAAGTGATGACACAAGCATCTCATTTAAGTGGGCTTTTGTTTTATTTGTATTTAAAGCTGCAAGTTTTATTCAGACATAAACATCTGAATTATATGGTCATGTACACCTATGACTCACAGGCTTTAATCCTATTCAACTTTTGCTGTCTCTAAAAGTACTTTAGACAATTAATCTTAAACTTTATGATAAAGGTCACCTTATCAACATATCTGAGCTTTCAGTTATTTAGTTATAATCAAAATCTGTTCTGACACATAAAAGATGTTCTCATTATGCCAAAAAAATCTGGACTGGCATATTAATTTGAAAGCCATCCAAGAATCTTACTTTCATGAATAGCGTCATTTTTATCCCTTCATAACTGATCCTGTGTTCCCTGAGTCGTAGTATACACCCCACATTTCTCTTTTCGTTTTTTCTTTGCTGTTCTCCTCACCAGGAGCCCACCAGGAGTTCATCAGTAGCTAGCTAGATCAACAGAGCACATTCTTTATAAAAAAGGCATTTCTCTAATAGAAACTAAACATAAACATCATTACAATAATGTGTACATTTATCTCTTGATTGCTCGTAATTCCCTATTAGAATGGCAATTTACCTGTTTTTTTCCCCAAATTACTGAGCTATGAGGATTAAAAAAAAATACAAATAATGCAAGAATAAAAACATTCAAGGGAGAAAAACAATGTAGGAGAAGATGTTGGAGGGGCAAAAAAGGTCCCAAAATGATGCTTGCATATATTCTTTTCTGAGCAGTCTCTAGTGACTCATTCTGATTTACTAAATCTTTTAATTTTCTTTTAATGTTGAAATAATATTTGTCACATTATATATTTATAGCATCAGAAACATTAGTGGATCTTTATAAATGCACTAAAATAGCTATGAACTGCTGATTCAAAGCCATTCATTTACTTCTGAATTTTGACATCTTCTAAGACACTATTATAATACCATCCCCATGAATTTGGTAGATTGTAGACCCGATAACCACTTTGACTAATACAACTGCTTTTCTAAACAATAACGAGGGTAAAAGAAAGGAGAAAATTTCCATGTATAATGGCTTTCTGAGGATAGTTTTTTTTAATTACATAAGACGCAAATAAGTAAATTCTCCACGACTGCTCTTGAAGGACATAAACCAAACAGAATCAGAATTAGTCAACTACAGTCAAATGACAGTTGTTCTTCACAATAGTAAACACATGTTTATGCATTAAAAAAATTCCAGACAGGCACTGATTCTAGCTTATGTTTATTTTCAGTGAAAGAAAATGAGGCATGTTTCATCTTCGGAAAGAAAGGCACAAAAATTAATAATATCTTTTTTTTTAAAGATTCCCCCAGTGGAACTATCCTGAGGTTCCATCATGACTCTGGTCATTGTTTCTCAACTCATTTTATAGCACAAAACGTAAAAACATTCCATGCCCAGTCATTGGACTGAAGGAGATCAAGAGGGAGTACAAGATAGGGAAGAACCATCGAGGCAGGGCTTTTTATTCTGCTAGGAGATGTTGCCTACAGGTTATTGAGAACTTCCTCACTGCTGGACATGATACAAGCATTTTACATCCATGACATGATTGCATCTCCACAATAACATTAGGTAGTTACTATTATCATCTCTGTTTTACGATGACGAAATTTGAGTTCAGAGAGGTCAAAGATGCTGTAGGTCACAGAGCCAGTAAGTGACAAAAGGAGACAAGATCCACACGCATCATATGTTTGCTCAGAACTGACCAGAGTTGCTTGCTCAGCCCGTGTGTCCTGAATAGAATCCTGGAGGGACAGGAGAGTAAATGTTGACACAAAGTTCCGTCCAGACCATGACCTTGGTCCTTGCGGGAGGCTCCAACTTTCGCAGGTGATTTGGAATGGAGGGGAGGGAGTAAGCACAAGGATGTGGAATCAATTTAGACTACTAGGGGCCAGGATCAGACCATGTTAGTGCTCAAGTAAGTGGGCTAGAGGGACATGGCGGGGACGACAGATGCCTAACGCCCAGCAGAAGTCAGAAAGCCCACAACCCCATTCCCAGCTCTAATCCAAGTAGTCTTCATCTATGACCAGAGATACAAAGATCTGTCCAACATTCTGACCACCCAACACCATAGTCTATACACGCTGACAGTGTTAGACTGACTGACCACCTCACATCCTACCTTACCCCTATCTTCCGTATATAAAATGTTTAAGCATTTTCCCCAAAGTTCAGCTGGGCATGGCTTTCTCTTGACCACACAAGCTATTGGGTACACAGGCTGCAAGTGTTAATGGCCGTCTCTATCTGTGAATATATCAACTGCTGGTCAGGTCATGTCTATGTATAAGGCTTGTGTGAATTTCTGAATTTATATTTGAACTTTTAAAAGAAAACTTAAAATTTGTACATGAAGCAATATAGATATTTTGAATTCACGTGTACATTAAAATAATTACTAGCATTATTTTCACTGAGGAATCTGGCAAGACCCTGATTCAAACAGAATCTGCTTATACCATCCCAAACCTTTATTTAGTCATGAAATTTTCCTTTTTTTGAAGAGTGTGTTTATTTAATTCCAGGCCATTTTCTGGGGAGGCAATTGAATCACTGAGGGATTAAGGGATTTTTTTTTTTTTCAAATGAAACCATAATTCATCTCAGCTTCCCTTTTGAAGTCTGGACTTTGAATACATGCTGTACTGGAAGAAGCTGTTGGCAGTGGGGGAAGATGGCCACTGCCACACGGAGCAGGCTGGGATGCACATGACAGTGCCCTAGAAGTGACAGAAGTGACAAAGTAGACAGTAGAAAAACTGCCTTTTGCAAAGCATATTATTGAGCTACATATTCTATTTATTCCTTTTTCTAAGCTCTAAATAGTTCAGTTTTGTTTAAAGAATAAAATAGAAAATGAAGGGGAAAGCCACAATTCTGTGCTTGGGTCGGGATGTGCTGGCCTGAAGCCAACAATGGTGGGATGAAATTGATCATCACAAGGTGTCAAAAGAAGTCAAACCTCATGGGATGAGAGTTGGCATGCTCAGGTCCCTTCACTCCCCTTGTGAAGAGAGTGTCTCTGAATATGGAAATATTTGAATTGTGTTTCATTATGAGAAACAGCTGTAGGGACCCACAGTCAGATTATTTGTATGCCCAATGAAGCAGTAGAAAATAAACATGGAAATGTATAGATTTAAGGAAGCAAGAATTTTCTAAATGGAAATAAAGCCTCCCCTGAGTGCTAACTTTGTCTTCTCTAGCCTCAGGGTAGTGAATCCAATAGTTCTCTGCTCCTCGGAGCTATGGACTGACAACTAAACTTAAAATACCCTTCAGAAGAAATAAGTTGACACCAGGCATGGCGATTATTCCTGTATTCCCAATTTGGCGTATACCACGTGAACAAGCAGACAGAAAACTTGAGTGAAACCAACCAAAAAATGGGTCTGAATCATCATTCTTGCTAATAGTGGATCCAGAGACCAATGTTTGTGGTCTCTCATAGCTGATCAGCAGTTTCCTTTCAACTCTCATTTGAGCAATCTGGATTCTGTCCAAGTTCAGTATTTTATTATCTCACCACTCTTTTGGCACTAATCTCTTGGCTTCTGATCTGGCTATAAATCAGTTTAGTTCATAACTTAGTCAAAAGAAGATTTTTTCACTTGGGTATTACACAGAGACAAAACTAAACAAACGTTAGTCTGGAGGAAGAGAGGCGATATTTTCTTTATAATGAATAAAAAAAATGAATAACATTAGCAATTCATATTTAGTCCTCCTTACGAAGCTATTTATTACCAATACTTGAAGCCTCTGTGACTCTGTCTACATATACACCATTAATAATCTCCTGAATTCAAGAATGCCATGCTACAGGTTTCTTTGCCACATTTTTTCTATAAGTTTCAGGCCACCTGGAATGCTACTTTTCTAATTAACATCAGAGGCAGAGGAGTTATACTCAAAATTGTGTCACTGGTTTTCCAATCGATCTGAATCCAAGTCATTGAATTGAAAGAATATGTTTATTTTGTCTGTTACCATAGCCAAATCTTGAAAATTCAAAGATGTTCTGATTTAAGATTTAAAGGTAAATGTGGAGGAAAAATTGGGCTTGATCTCAGGTGAACCGACTGTTTTCTTTAAGGCTACATTTAAGAGCAATCAGACAGCATTTCATAAACCCCTGCCTGATTCCTATGGGATTTTAATGCTTTGATTTAATACTAAAATCGATGTCTTCTCAAAGCAAACTTTATTCAGCATTAGGTTTAGACAAAAATTTTATTTTACTGCTATAACCAAGTTTAGAATTTATAAAGAATCTGCTAATAACTCAGCCCAGTAACACATTTGGTGAAGATGTGCATTCATTCATTTTCACCTAACACTTTCAAGCCTAAACTTTACTGTGTGTTCTTGATAAGCAAACGAAGAGTACCTAATTCTTAACTTTCATTCTCAACAGCAGGGAAACCATTTTGGGATGAATTGCATGCACAATCTGACAAGCTTTTCTTTGTGAACTAACAATTAAGTCTCTTCAACCATATTGGAAAACTTTCATTTCTGTATTGAAGAGAACTTTTTAAAAATATTATATTTTGTTGAAAATGAACAAAACCTCTTTCAACCCAGTTTCTCCATTGCAAGTGTGCTACCTCGTTAGTGAAAGTCCTAACTCAGACCTTTTCACTGACTAACACAATCTTTATCTATGGTTACCTATACAATGATCATTGCTCTTTCTTCCTCATATTGTCACCTAAACTTTGGCAAAGCAGTGGTGAAAAAAATGAGTAAAAATTCAGGACTGAACTGTTTGATGCCATGCTTGTTTCAAGGGCTTTGAGAGTGAAGAGGAGGAAAACCCCAGTTTGAAGTTCAGCATAGCTACTTCTTTTTCTTTTAAAGATAATACCAAGACAAAGAAGCATAGATTTTAATCTAAACCTTCTTATATGGGTTGGTAAGCAGTATATATAATTCATAGAGGCTTACGGAATCAGCAGCATCAAAATATGCCGAAGAAACGTGAACACTGTAACAAGAACCCAAGGAGGAAAGGGCGACATTCTTTCTCACCTGAATAGCCCCAGCTCCGCAGGGAAAATGAGAGGAGCAAAGGGAAGGTGGCAGTGGCAGTCACTCAGCTTTTATACCGGAAGGAGTTGGTGGTGACTTAACTGGTATCTTGTCTTTTTTTGCTGCTACAGTCTCAGCAAAAAGTGATGAAAAGACCATTTTTTCCCTCTAGCCCGCAGGAGGGAGAGTTAGAGGTTTTTGTTTTGAGTTCTCAAATCTCTGGCCTTCTGTAGAGGGGAAGGATCTGAGGGACCAGGGGGGTTGTGGAGGCCAGGGCCCAAGTCCCATGCCAGCTCGCCAACTCGGGAGAAGGCGGAACGTGGGCAGAGATGATTGCTCCCGACGGTCTGCGGAGCTGCGGTGCCTGCGGGGCGGTGAAGCGCCAGCAGGGGGCGCTGCTCTGTATGGGAGAAAATGAATGGGAGCCTCATGGGCCACTGTGGGTGACCAAGGTGGGCTCTGGGACAGTCGGGACAGGATGGGAGTGATAGACTTCTCTCTAACTCTCCTCAGTGGAAACTCAAAGCCAGACTTAATCTGATTTTGAAAAACAAAACAAAATGTATTTCTTTGACCGGTGGTCCTGGAGCAATTCATAGGGCTGGTTTCACTGTCAGCACCTCATTAAGCTGATTCAGCTCACATAACTAATCCGGAAAGCTGACCTACTTTTCCCTCAGTTGCCCTGTGCTCCCCAAAACTTACCAGGTTTCTTTTTTTAAGAATGTTTGTTAATAACTCCAAATACCTTAAGAGTAGTTTCAGACACCACAGAGCCTGCTGATATACATGGCCCTAAGTTGTTTGACAATTCAGAACATGAATCTGTTGCCATACGAGCTGAAATATTAGGGTGAGTATTTATGTTCCATAACTACCTTGGCCCATCATTGCTTCATTGTTCCAGGAGCCTGTTAAGTTTGCAATAGTTTTTATGTTTGTTTGCTTGTTTGCTTTTTTAACTCTGAAATCTAGTTTAAACTATTTTCAAACAGAGAATGTATGTATTTTCCAACAATGTGAGTCATAGGTTCACTGTAAAAATTATAATAAACCAAATAATAGGCTTTATATAAGGACTGTTACACTTGTTAAGGTGGCAGATAAAAAGCCAGGACCAAAGAACTCACACAATGACAACAAAGCCCTGCTTCACACTAGTCAGCTTCCCCCCAAACCCTTCCAGTTTGTCTAACAATACAGAAACATATAATGCTGTCACTGTGAATTTTGAGCCATGCACAAGGTTCTTTATTTATTGCACCAGTTTGGATGCAAACCTATTAAAATATGTAAATTGTCAACCAGTTTTGTCTTCAGATATTTCTGAGATACATGCAATATGGCAAATGTGCAGGATAGAAAGTGGACTTTTCACTCCAGCAATGGAAATCAGCCAATGGCAGTTCCATGAAAATGGAAGGAAATATATGTGATTTTCATTGTATTTATTTCTCTCTTCCTTGAAAAACATCCTCCTACTTTATTCTCTATCAGATATTAAAGCAGAACTAAATATGTTATAATTTATATGAACAACATTTTACAAAAATATTTGTGTACATTTAAACATTAACTATAAAATCAGCATCATTTCATAGCTATTCTTCATTAAACAAAGAATCAAGAAAATTTTATGCAGATGATCTAATAAAAATGTCACTTTATAGGTTTTTTTCCTAAAACTATAACAATCATTCAATATGCCTCATTCATCAGAACAAAATAATTTATGAAAGAACGTTGCTTTTTCTTATGCATAACATCCACCTACATAAAACCCTGACCTAAAGTCTGACTTTTAGCAGTTACTTATAAGTTAATCAACTATATTCCTAGAGAAATTGTGTACATCTGCTAAATTATGAAGTCAGTTGTTCATTTCGCTCCCTTATTGAGTGGTGCATCACATCCTGAGCAAGCAATTCAATCATGCTTCGGGGCTGCAGGTGAAAGGACGGGTCCACTTGAAATGGCTTAGGGCCCCACTTTGGCCCCATGACAAAAAATAATCAAGATCTGATAGTCAACCTTTTCCCACTCAAGCCGTATTTTTGAATTGAAAGTGAATGTACAAAATGCGAAATTATGTTGCCTTTTAAACTTCAGGAAGAATATCACATTGCCGCCTTTACAAACATCATGTTGCTTGCTGGGTGGTATTATGGTGGGATTCTAGATTTGAAGTGACAAGCAAAGAAACATGACTCCACTGCATGGTATTATGTCTTATAAAATGCGACACACTGATTGAAAGAAAAACAGTTATTTTCAACTTCATTCAAATACCCATTGAAACAGGTTAATACCCACCTTCTGTTTTTCTTAAATAAGCTTGACAAACTTGGCTAACTTACACACAATTAAGGCATATTTTAACTTTATATAAATCATAAATCATGTGATTATTGTCAGAGAAAAAGAAAGCTAAGGCTTCCCAGGTTAACTGCTTCAGTATTTTCTCAGTAAGTGAGAAGATGCTGACTTCTATTTTCTCGAGGAATAATTTTAATTTCCCCAAAGTTTCCCCATCTTTGGTAATAATTATGTTCATGAATAATGGAGAAACAAGGATCTGATGTTAATTCTGGTAGATAAGTTTCTATAAGGAAAGCCTGGCTCAACAGAGAAGAGAGAGCATCTACCCTTCTTGTTAGAAACCCTGGAAAAGTGAGCAAAGCTGGTCGTGGGGATAGCATTAACTCCCAATTAATGTTCTTAGGGAACCATGTAAACCCTGAGCTATATGCCAGGAGCCCAGATCAAAGGGCATAAGTATTCACAAATGTAAGGCAAATATTTTTAATTACTAATTTTTTAATTTAAAAATCTTACACTATAATCCATTTCTGGATATAGTCATATGAAATCAGACACATGTTTCTTATAACAATATCACATCCAATTTTGCAACTCAAATGTTCACTCCTAATACTAAGGACTGGAATCTTTAAAAATTGCCCAAATATCCACCGAATATTTCACCAAGGTCCCATGTTTTAGATCTTATATTAATATACAACTGCCCACTGGATCACTATATGGTTTTCCCAATGTCACCTTAAACTGCCAAGTCCAAAAGTGGTTTTATTCTTCCATCTATGTACTTTTCCTCCTGATTTATGTACTTATTGTTAGAACTATCTAGCCTCCTCTATTTCTCTGTACTGCCACCCAGCTCTCCCCTACCATAGCCTCTTGGTCATTTCCTATCTGTTTTTCTCCATGGAAAGCATTCAGTTTCATATATTTCTCTATGTTTTCATTGTACTGAGTAGAATCTTACACTGTCTTTGTGAAAAAAAAATATAATCTTTTACAAATTATTACAAGATTAGTAAATATTTGTTATAAGAACTTGGACCATGGATTAAAGTCTATACAAAGCAATTCAATAAGAGAATCCCTGTTGCCCTCCATAGAAAAATCTGTAGCTCTTTAATGGTATAGGTTTGACTCTAGTTAGAATGAATTTGAGGATTCTCCTTGTGCCCAATAATAAAGCCACATCCCCAGCACCAACAAAACCTCAATCCTTCTGTTTTTAAAGTCAAGAAGGAAAGCCCCAAGTTCATCAAGAGCAGTATGAAACCAGGCCCTTCGGTTCCTGGGAGGAAGGGTCTTGTTTCTCACGTTTTCCGCTGTGTCCCCCATCCCTTAACTAGTTTCAGAAATATAGTAGTTTTTGTTGTTGTTGTTTTAAATAATATTTTAACCTAAAATTCGGGTAAAAACCCCCAGAGCATCAAAAAGTATCCCTGTGATGGTGTTATGTGACCATCCTACTGGTCTTGACTCTTATCCTGGTATTTTAACCCCAGTTCTCTAATCACCATGAAGAGACACAGGTTAGAACTGAGCTACAGCTCCTTGTGACCACAGCTCACTCATGCCCTTAAGGCTCTCTACACAAGGTTTTGGAAAACTTGGGAATTTTCAGATGAGATACCAAGGCTTAATTCTGTCTATTCAAGTAAAATGTTGACCCAGACATGTGAGTAAAAATTTATCAAGAAGCAACAGGCTCAGACTTAGAAGTAAATTAAAATAAATTAATAGGATTTTTATTAGCTAGAACTAAAAATTTCCCCATTAAATAATTCATCCAGGAAGGATGATGTGTTTCCTAATTTGGGGGATCATGATTGCTCTGTTTACCATCGTATCCTTAATGCATATGTCATTCCTAAAACATCATGAGCATTCCATAAATATTTGTTGGAAAAAATGACTCATGTACATACCTTAAAGTCCATGAAGATTGATGAATCAATGAAAATTAGAAGAGCTCACCATTGAGAACTGCCTTAAGCAAACTGGTGAGAGAACATTTTCCTCCAAGTTTTAGAAGCAGTGTATTGTTTTGAATTTAATTTTCATATTTTGATCAATAGTGTGAATAAACTTTATGTATATTATCAGTTTGTTTTCTTTTATGGGGAATTACTCTTAGTAATCTTTGCTCGTTTTTGCTAAGAAGCTGTTGGTAATATTTTTTTTTAAATTTCATTTTGTCCTTACACAATTAAAAACTTTATTTTTTACTTTTATAGCAGACCTTTTCTGAATTTTGAGAAATGGATTCTAATTTTATTATTAGTTTGGTTTGAATATTTTCTGATGAATCCATGTACACATTATTTTGCCAAATGTACCTATCTTCAATCTAAGATTTCTTTAAATATGTGTGTACTTAGAAACTTCTAATTCCAAATATGAGTTAAATATTTGCCTATATTGTCTTATTATTTTTTGTTTAATCTATTTGTTTTTAAATGTTTAATCCACCTTGTATTTATTTGGGTTTATCTTAACCACCCCTTGACTGGACTATTACAATAGCAACTTATTTAGTATACCTGCTTTCATTCTGCTCTCCTTAAATTTATCACCTGCCCTGATGACAAAGTTAACCTTCTAGATTTCAGGACTGATCATTTCTGCCATTCTATAATGTATTTCATAAAGGTTCAAGTTTAAGTGCCTTAGGATATAGGCACAAGCTTATTTTCAACATGGACTTTCTGAACTGCGCAATCATATTTTTCTCAATCCCTTTTACATAGATATGTTTTATACAAATGGCCAATAGGTACATGAAAAATACTCAATATCACTAATTATCAGAGAAATGCAAGTCAAAGCTACAATGAGGTATCACTTCACAGTCAGAATGTCCATGATTCAAAAGTTCACAAATGATAAATGCTGGAGAGGGTGTGGAAAAAAGTGAACCCTCCTACACTGTTGGTAGGAATGTAGTTTGTTGCAGCTACTGTGGAAAACAGTATGGAAAGTCTTCAAAAAACTAAAAATAGACTTACCATATGATCCAACAGTCCCACTCCTGGGCATATACCCAGAGGTAACTTTAATTTGAAAAGATACATGCACTCCAGTGTTCATAGCAGCAGTATATACAGTAGCCAAAACATGGAAACAGCCTAAATGTCCATCAACAGATGACTGGATAAATTAATTGTAGCATACTTATACAATGGGATACTACTTAACCATTAAAAAAAGAATAAAACAATGGCATTTGCAGCAACATGGATGGACCTAAAGATTGTCATTCTACATGAAGTAAGCCAGGAAGAGAAAGAAAAATACAGCATGATATCACTTACATGTGGAATCTTAAAAAAAGAAAAAAAAAGACAAAGACAAATGAACTTATTTACAAAAAAGAAACAGACAGACATAGAAAACAAATTTATGGTTACCAGGGGGAAAGGGGATGGTAAGGGATAAATTGGGAGTTCAAGATTTGCAGATACTAACTACTATATATAAAATAAACAACAAGTTTCTACTGTATAGCATAGGGGACTGTATTCAATGTCTTGTAGTAACCTATAATGAAAAAGAATATGAAAATGAATATATGCATGTATATTTATGACTGAACTATTATGCTGTACACCAGAAATTGACACATTGTAAACTGACTATACTTTAAAAAATTTGAGGGTTAAATATCAAACATTAAACATACTATGTAGTTTCAAACTTCATGCTTCCTCAATACTGCAACAAATTCAGTGTTTCAATTTTTAAAAGTTATTATCTGGCCTTAGGAAAATTCAGAAGAAATTCCAGAGAGATAAAATAGATTGTCACTTAAAAAAAATTAAACATTTGATTGCACTGAGAGAAAAATCCTTAATGCATCTGAAAAAGAAAGGTTTTATTTGGGGTCATAAGCTTATATTTTTTTCACAGTTTTATTGCCTTTAACTTGTGAAAACCATCTTTTACCAATAAATTTAGTTTGGAGAACTAAAATACACATTTTCTGGCTGAGGTAAATAAACACATTCAATGCCACATCTCATGGATGCTGACTTGCAGAATGAATTCAAATTGACCTGGATCTGAGCACTGTCACAGGGATAGTAAGTTGGCTGAACAAGTATAAAATACGATAATGATAAATGGCAATGTACCAAGATAAAGAGTGCTCCATGTTGGATTACCATAGGATCAGCTTTGGAAGGTTCTGAAGTGAATTTAAAGCAGCTTAATGATGTTCAAAGTGGATAGACATTTTGATAAACAAACTATATAAAATTTCACAGCTCAGTTGCTATATATTGTAGTAAAGCTGTAGTTAAGAGAAGGAAAGAGATCCCTAGAGGGGGAAAATATATATATATAAAAATTTCATATAAAAATATGTATGAAACAGAAATCTAAGATCCTAAATAAGTCTCTAAGTATTAACTTTCCTTGTTAATGAGCTGTCTATACAACCTACTTAAAGCACAAGTAGAAATTAAATATATTAGATATTGCATCCAGAAAAACTGGAAAAAATCTTTAATCTCTTACTTCAGACCATAAAAGTACTCAAGTTAAAAACAAATTTAAAAAGTTTATAGATGGCATATAGATGAATTTCCCGTATTTCTCCATCCTTTCTTGACATAATTTATTACAGTCGTAGCTGCTAATTCATTGTTGAAATATATTATGTTTTAGTGTAAAAATGTGTAAAATGTACATGTTTTTCATTAATTAATACATAATCACATTAAATTTGAGTACAGTAGATTTAATATTTAATTTATCTAATAACAAAGCCTTTGCTAAAAAAAAGATATCCTTTAACTTATTTGCTTATGTCTGAATTTTTAATTGCTTTTTGTAAATTACATGTGTATTCAGTAAAACAGAAACAAGAAATGGATAGAAACCAAATTCCTTTTGATCTTGTCTAGAGTTTACCCTTATAAAACAAAGAACCATTACCTCTGAGGTGATAAAAATCTAGGCCTAAATTCCAGAAGATTCTTCAACTAAAAAAAAGACTAAAAAATAAAGTTCTTCAGAAAGTGAGGACTAAAATTTAAGTAATTACCTCCTTTGTATTCTTTATGTTTTATTCATAATATATTTTAATTTTTATGTCAAATTAATTAGAATCAACTTTGAATTTGTATAATGTATATTAATTTTGTTATGTCAGTTTATGCTGAAAAAGACAAATTTAGTGATTCTGTCTCCTTTTCCCTTTAGAATGTTTTCTCAGTATGAACTTCTGTAATCTCAACCTTCCACTTTATGTTTTTCATGTCTACAGACAGTTGAACCCAACCTGATATTTGCATATTAGTAGTGCATAGAGAGAAAAATAATTAACGTTTTTGTGTGTGTATATATATATACATATACATATATATGTATATATATATACACACATATATACATATATTTTTTTTTACAAACTAATGCACAAATCATTAGATGTGCTACATTTTCTCTATTAAATTCCAGGAGGTGCATGGAGAGGCACATAAAAGATATTTTCAGATTACAGAATAATTACCATGTAAGTAATAATAACAGCCAGAATGTGTTTAGATTTACTATGTCATAGATCCTCTCCTGTTTGTTATGCACTGATATTAGAGCATTCATTATTCTAGCAAACCCAGTGGAGTGTTGTCATTTTTTCCTGCCTCTCATTCCTGGTCAAACAGCTACTCAATAGCGCACTCTGGATCCTGATTTCAAAGCTTATGCTATTTCTCATACATGGTATTCATTAATTCTGTTAGGTCATCCATTCACAAAACTGAGGTGACAATCTCAGCAACATAAGAAGAAAAAAAATCACATATTCCGTTCACGATTTTGGTCCAAAGAGCTGTTGGTAAACCAGTGCTGATCATGGTAAAAGCCTTCATTGTTCTGACTCCTCCTCCAGGCGAGGATAAATCTTGACTTCAGATTGTGATCTCTCAGGAGTGGGAGAGTAGAGTTGCAAAGAGGAGGAAGCACTACCCTGATGATTCTCCCCAAAGGGAACCTTTCAGATTAGCTCAGCCCAACCACAAAGAATCTGGATGCAACTCTAAACCTGCAGCCTAATGTGACTTAGCTAGTGACAGTGGACAAGGGCAATCTCACTCACTTTGCCTGCAAGAAATAGAACTGACTCAGGCCACGTGACTTTAAACTCTCAGAAGGTAACAAAGTTTTCAGAATGTTTTTCACTGTAATTTATTTTCTACAAAAGTGAAAGTTTATCAATAATAATATTATTCTTTGATACTTAACTAGGTTTAATCTCATGACAGAGTTCAAAGAAAAATGCCCCTTAAATATAACCAGTGATATTTCTCAAACTGATATTCCAATTATTAATCAAAATAATGAATAATATACCCAAAATGCAGGAATGACACATGGGTCATGGATGTATGTACATCAAGACTTAAAGAAACCAATGAAAAAAGCCTTGTACCCAGAACAGCAAAAGATGTTCATGGAAAATCGGGATATCAGAAAACTAGGGGTCAAATATATAAATAGAATATAAAATTGAATAGACAATACTAAATAAAGAATGCTATATCTAGCTTTGCAGTACTATTTACAGATACAGTCCTAAACACATTTCAAAGTTTATAAACATTGATTCTAATAAAGCATTTCGAGTGATAACTAGAGATGAAAACGTTTCCATTTTAGACTTGTGTGGCCATTTGTTTAAAAGTATGTATGTTTTAGAAAGTACTAACTATCCTTCTGTGAAAGGCAGTTTAAGTAAAACAAATCAAAACCCCAAGCACTGATTATAATGCGTCATATTTATATAGCCAGAAATGGCAACAAAGAGATTTGATCTAAGTATATCTGTAAAGTTAAGAGAAAATTGTCACATGCTGTGCTATCCATAGTGCTGCTGAATATAAATACTCGAATTATTAGTTTGGAAACTATTAGGATCAACATTTTTAGGATTTACAAAATCAAGTCATTTAAAGAAGAAAAATTACCCCTGGCTGGGTACCTTTAAATGCTATTGGTTTATGAAATAGAATCTCTAATAAAACCACCAAGTCGCTGACAATGACGTATCTCACTTATGAACAATGCTTTCAGAACACAGCTCAGTTCATTTCTGAATATAGGCTCTTCACAAGGGCATTCAATATTGATTAAGCACACAATTAAATCAATTTCATTCTAAAGCATTGGTATTTTTTTACTTTTTCAGTGAAATGTATTTTTTTTCCAATTGAGAAATGTGAATTTAAATTCACCTGTCAATTGTTCTTAGAAAAAAAAATCAGTTACCAAGGGTTGGAAAGAGGGAAGGGAGGGATCAGTTGAGAGCTTAGGACTGACAGATACACATTACTAAATACAAAATAGGTTAAAAACAAGAACCTACTGTATAGCACAGGGAACTATATTCAATTTCTTGTAATGAGCTGTAGCAGAAAAGAATCTGAAAAAATATATCTGTTTGTATATGTATAACTGAATTGCTTTGCTATACACTTGAAACTAACATTGTAAATTGACTACACTTCAATAAAAAATAAGAAAAAAATTAAAAATTGGTAAATGATATATAGCTTGTTAACATTTGGGTTTGCTTTCCAATAGAAGGATTCCCTTTCCTTCATGGAAAATTATGTATTCGTGTAGAAATTACATATGCATTATATGTTATATATGTATATTATATACATATTTATTTAGGTAGGTAGGTACACACTCACATACATGTTTAAAAAAGATTTAGTTTTTAGAGGACTTTTAGCCTTACAACAGAATTGAGAAGGCGGTACGGAGATTTCCCTTTTATCCCCCATGCCCACATACGCATAGCCTTCTCCATTATGAACATCACTCACCAGAATGGTATATTTGTTATCAAGGATGAACACACATTCACACATCATAATCAACTGAAGTCCATATTTTACCTCAGGGTTCACTCCTGGTGTTGTGCATTCTGCGGGTTTGGACAAAGGTATAATGACATGTAGTCACCATTATAGTATCATACAAAGTATTTTCACTGCCCTCAAAATTGCCTGTTCTCTGCCTATTCATCTCCCCACTTCCATTCCTGACAACCACTGATCTCTTAATGGTCTCTATAGTTTTGCTTGATTCCAGAAGTAATGTGCATTTAAGTTCCCTTTATATCTTCTACCTTGCTACCTTTTTTATTTTATTTATTTTTACTTTTTCTTCTTTTAGCACCAAATAATATTCAATTATCTGGATACACTATAGTTTATTTATTCATTCACCTACTGAAGAACATCTTGGTTGACTCTAAGTTTTGGCAGTTATGAATAAAGCTGCTATAAATATCTGTGTTCAGGTTTTTGTGTGGACATTAGTTTTCATTTCCTTTGGGTCAATACCAAGGAGAATGATTGCTGGATCAAGAGTATGTTTAGCTTTGTAAGAAAGTGCCAATCTCTCTTCCAAAGTTGCCATACCATTTTGCATTCCCACCGTCAAAGTATGAGAATTCCTGGTGCGCCACATATTTGCACAATATTTGGTGTTGTCAATGTTCTGGATTTTGGCCATTCTAATAGATGTGTAATGGTATCTCATTGCTGTGTTAATTTGCATTTCCCTGATGACATGATATGGATCACATTTTCATATGCTTATTTGCCATCTGGATATCTTCTTGGGTGAGGAGTCTGTAAAGATCTTTGGCCTGTTTTTTAAACTGGGTTGTTAGTTTTCTTATTGTTGAGTTTTGAGGGTTCTTTGTATATTTTGGATAACAGTCCTTTATCAAATATGCCTTTCGCAAATGTTTTCTCCTACTCTGTGGCTTTTCTTATAATGCTTTTGACACTGTCTCAAAGCAGAAGTGTTTCATTTTAATGAAGTTCAGCTTATCAAGTCCTTCTTTCATGAGTCTTTCATGGGTCATGTCTTTGATGTTGTGTCTAAAAGGCATCACCATGCTCAAGATTTTCTCCAGTGTTATCTTGTAAAGTTTTATAGTTTTGTGATTTACATTTAGGTCTATGATCCATTTTGAGTTCATTTCTATGAAGGGTGCAGAGTCTTCCTCTAGATTCATTCTCATTTTGCACGTGGTTGTCCAGTTCCAGCACCTTGTTGAAGAGACTGTCTTTGCTCCATCACATACATATATACGTATTTTTTGTTAGAGTGATTCATTTCGGTCTTACCAAAATTAGGGTTTTCGTAAAGATATCTAAAAGTACCTTAATCTATTGTAGAAACAGTGTTCAGGAAGATAGTTGGTTTTAGTGTTCAGCTTTTATATTTTTCTCCATCAATAGTAGATAATCAATTCAAATCGATTTTCTTCTTTTCTAAAGCATTTATTTTCCAGTGATGTATGTGCTCATTCCAAACAATTCAACTAAAGCAACCTCCACCCCTGAGCATTAAACATTTGATCAATATAAGAGTTTCATTGTAGAAAGTAGTGTTAAAAGTTTATTCATTCAGTGCACTCTTTAGAGATGATTAACTGTCTTTATTATATTAAAGCAAACCCAAAGCCATCTGCCAAAGGCGATTGTGTCCAAGCACTGAAACCATTTCATGTGAAAACTCATTTTCAGGCTCCTAATTATTTTTCATTATAGTGGCAGTGTGGAATAGATTGGAATTGGACAGTAATTGCCAGGTCTGAACAGTGTGGACCATTGCAATGTATCAGTTTAGATGAAGTGTGACAAGGATACATCTAGCTACTATATAACTTCCATTAACCAACTTCCCTGTCCCTGATCATGTAACACTTCATAGAATGTGGTCAGCACAAGGTCATAATAATGGCTTTCCGACTGACTTCAAGTATTTTGTACAAGTGCAAGCTGTTAACCCCCTGTGTTAGCATTGTTCTGGTAATGTCCAGTTATTACAGTTGTCAAAAATATCTCTTTCTGCAAGAGGGACAAGTCAAGTTTTAAAAAGTACGAGTTTCAAACCCAAGTTTGACTTCTTTCACGTGCAATGTTCCAAAAGGAAAGGCATGCCTAAATTTAAAATAATAATTTCATGTAAGTGGTAATTACACAATATTATTCAGTCAGTCCTATGTATTGATCATAAAAGTTCTATCCAAGCAGAAAACAGTCTCTAATTATTTCTACGTGTGCAACCAAGTAGATAATTTTTAAGCAAACTGACTAATAAAGCAAAACAGCCACACCTACAGAAAAACCCTTTCCACAGAGAAGTTTCCTCTACAGTAGAAATGCTAAAGGAATATGTGACTGATTCTCAGTCGGTGATCTTGCCCCCTCGCCTCTACAAGGGACATTTAACAATGTCTGGAGATATTTTTGGTTGTCTCAGAAGGGGTGTACTACTGGCATCTAGTGGGTAGAGTCCAGAGATGCTATTAAACATCCTACAATGCACAGGACAGCCTTCCCACAACACAAACAACAAAGAGATATCTGGCCCTAAGTGTCAATAGTGTCAAGACTGTAAAACCCTGGAATATATGTATTAAATTCCTTTTAATTTGTTTCCGTAATGCCTAAAATGTAAAAAATATTCTTTCTTTTTTGATTCATTCTTGAATAGTTGCCTTCTGCGGAACATAAAGCTATCAGTATTAGTTATTAATACATTTCCTTCTATATGATAGTCAATTTTACTTGACATAAGTTCATATACACTACAAATGGAATTTTTGACTCATGGTCTTTTGATTGCCTTTCTGAACTAATCATTTCATGTGATCCTAGCCTATATGTGTACTAGCAGAAGCCTCCTAATAAAATGCTTCTTTTTCAAAATTGAATCTAATGCATCTGAGATTCAGTCTTTCTAATTTGATGTAAATCTTTACAGTGCTCTATAGAGTAATGGGGTAAATAATTCATGTTCATGTCCTGAATGTGGCCATGGAAAGAGTCTTGTAACTTTGACATTTTTGTTTTACAGTTTTTAAATTATGTGTATTTCTGTAACAGTCATCTAGCCATAATCACATTTAGCCAGCATTGTAAGAATTTCTTCTATATGCTTGTTATCTTAGAATACTTATTTTCTAAGTGAAAAAAAAATTTTGTCAGTTATTCTTTACCTTTAAGATGATCAATATCTTTGTATTTCACAGGGTGTTTTACTCTATAATCTCCTCCACTCTGCCACAAATTCTTTTAAAAAATGTTAAGGGCATCTAGATGTAATTATCTTAAAATCCATTTTAAAAGCAAGCATGTCTCATTATCGTTTTATGACTTAAAACATGCTAAAATTCGAGACCTTACCACAAATTTACAAATGAAACATGTTTTTCTTTTCAAACCAGCTTAACAATATGATTGAATTTACATAATTGCAGCTATTTAAATAATTCAGTGAAAAATGAACTTTTTGAACTACTAATTGAGGAGACTAGTTTTGACGAACAGAATTGCCCAAGTTGGAGAACCATAAATCCCCACTTTCATTTAGTATTTCCACCTCTCTCCCCGACCTTGTGCTCTGTCCTGGGCAGTCTGTTATAAGTTTAATCATAGGTTATAAATATATGTCACAGCTGAGCTGATTAACACGTGGATCTACCTATGTATAGCAGGAAGGAACATGACCAAGTGACCGGGCCAGCCTGCTGTAGCCCACAACACACACTGCAGACCCCGCACACCACTCTGGCGTGTTTTATTCCACTTTAGTTACAGAGTCATGCATCTGACTCATGGTAAATTATATTTGTCTTATTCATGTATAGCCTAAGAATTCGTTATCATTTTCACACATGCATGTGCACACACCAAGTATTTATTTGTGCTTGGTACTATGTTAAGCAGTTCAAAAAGATGTGAGCTTCTGACCTCTAGAAATTCCAAATCTGTAGGATAGCAGTAATGCTGTTATGAAGAATATGACTAACAAATAGCAAAAAAAAAAAAAAAAAAAAAAAGTGAGTAAAGAGAGAAATAATGACTTAAAGCAAAAAAGGTTAATATCAATATATTTAACCAAGTATCTACTTTTGCACATTAAAAGAAAAGACAAGACATAGAGAAACTGGTGCATAATACGAAGCCATTTTTGAGTAAAATAGATACACATGGCCAATAAAAACATGAAAATAATTTCTATCTCACTTAACCAATAAATGGCACATTATAATAAGGAATAATCATTTTTATCATTAGACTGACATTGTTTAAAAGATAAATATTGACTAGTGTTGACAGGATGCTGTAAATTGACCAAACAGTAGAAGAAAAGTACCTTAGCAATGTATCTATCAAGCTTTTTTGAAATATGTGCAATATTTGAACTAGATAATGTAGTTCTAATAATATGTATATATTTTAAAATTTTGCCCATTTGCAGAAAGATTCTTATCAAATGATGTTCAATGTAGTGTTATCTTGGTTGCAAAAAAACATGAACAAGGACAACAATAACAAAGCCCAGAAACAACTGAAAATATTTCTCAGGTTATAATCATAAGTTACAGTATATCTGACACACGGAAAGCTGTACAGAAATTTGAAACTTTAAAAAATATTTAACTTAAATTTACTTTAATTTAAAACATGAAAGTATATTTACATTTAAGCCAAACTTAGTATTTTTTATGGTGCAGAGAAGAATATAGAGGAAAAGGAGAAGAGTAAATTGGGAACATTCACTCTATTAGCTCTCATTTGTAGTTTCTTTTTTCACAATAAAATTGTTTTGTGTGCTCCACAGTGTAATTTGAAAAGAGATGAAAAGGGAGAGACAATGTGCTTCTTACACTTGGGAATGTGACTTTCACGATCATATTCACGCACATGGGGCAGCTTGTGCCTCTGCAGGTTTTGGGTTTCCTTTTACCCTTTAAAGAGCAGGACCTGGATACAGGAGTAAAGTCCCTGTTCCTCACATATGTTTTTCACTGCTTCCTCAAGCAGATGTTTTTCACTGACGGGGAGGTCAGCCTGCATTTCTGTTTCGATCTATCTTTCCTTCAACAACTCATCATAGCTCTTCACGTGTAAAACCACAAAGCAGTATGGAAAGACTCTATACCTAGGAACACAACTCATTTTTTCCATTTTAACTGTTACTAACCAAAGTTCAAATTCATCTTGTTTTTTTCTAGACTTGACTAGAATACTTCTTTGTACTTGATCCTAAATCTTAATTTAAGATTAAAAGCTCTCTCTGGATCTACAAACTTACTTAGAGATAAAGCTGCCATTGACGATGGTATTAAATCAGAATGCAGTGTCCCCTTAGCAAGAGGACTTTTGACAGCAGGGTTATGCTACACTTCGACCTATTTTTTTTTTTTAAGGAAATCATTTTCTTTTGGGCTCAAACCACTAAAAACATACCATAAAAGGATCAAAGAAATAACTAAAAAGGAACTCAAAATGTCATCATAAGAGGAATATTTCCAAACTCTCAAAGTTTAGAAAATTTGAGAAAACAGATGGGATTTCAGGGGATTGTTTGTCATTAAGCTGAGCTACTGAGGGAATCATAAGCATAAAGCACATAAAGAATTTTGTACAATGCCAGGAAAATCAAGAGTTTAAGAAAACGACAACCTTGGTTTATATCCTGCCCCAGTTTGGGGCTAATTAGGTGATCCTGACTACTTGTTTCATGCAGGTAACACCAGTACATACCTCCTGGGAGAATTAAATCTAGAGAATTATGGGCACTATTTAATGACTGTTGTTATTAATATGGTTACTTTTTAAAAGCTTAAAGCTAGAATTAAATATATTTTCAAATTCCAACTTCCCTTAAATCAATGGGAAAAAAATCTGAGAATCTGTGTTCTGCTCCCAGAGGACTCTCCTAGAAGTGGTGGTTTTGCATCATAGGATACCTCATATGAAAGAACTACAAATGTTTTGTCAAAGTTATTTTTTAGGATTCAGATTCCATAGTTATTTCAGCTTCTTAGCAAAGTAAAATTGTATTTTAGAATAAATAAAAGTCTCTTATAAAATGCTCAGTTGTTTAATATTTCCAAACTTCCTAAAAAGCATTTCAATCATTGGATTGTAATAACCTCAAACGAGCAATAACACCTTTTGGGAGATTAAAACCGCAAACCACCACACCAATAGCTGCACAAATATGGACCCCACACCCATGTCACCCCCATGTCCCCAAGTGGACCATGAAGCATTTGACACCAATATAATTGTAAAGAGATGCAAGTGTCCTCCTGAATTCATGTAACGGTACCCAGTCCAAAGGAGGCTCTCCTGATGTTAACTATTTATATTAGGTTTCTAGATATTTAAGAAAATGAACTGTACATTTTAAAGTTTCTTACAACTTACAAATTATTCTTGTGCTTACTTATTTCCTGAAACAAAGATTCAATTAGTTACCACATTAGTCTTCTAACTGGTTTTGCAAAGATTTATTTCTCCTCCTAACGGAAATATGACAGATGGTGCTTCTGAAGAATCAGACAGACTCAAGTCATCTCTTTCCCGAGATGGTTAAGGAAGAGATTGAGCTCTCTCTTCTGAGTAAAGCCTGAAGTAATGCTTAATTTCCAGAGGACCTTTTTTCAGGGAGGAAATGGGTTTCTTACAGGAGGGGAGAAGACAAAAAGAAACACATTGAAAGGTAAAGCAGGGAAGTGGGGACCAGAGCAGAAAAGAAACTTCCAGAAGCTCTTTCTCAAAGGTGATTTGTAGGAACAAAGAAGAAATGATTTCTACCATAGTCTGGATTCCTTGTTTTTCTCACAACTGTCTTTGTAGAAATAATTCTCACTGGGGGCTCTTTAAGACACTGAGACGTAATGGAGATATCATATAGTTTACAGGAATAAAGAAGTTTGTTAACTAAAACTTCTTAAACTTTTAGTCACATGGGAAGTAAATTATTGAACAACTATTTTGCCTAATTTTTTTGTGTTTTACTGTTTACTCCTTTTGTAATTATGCAAATCAGTGAGTTGGGTGGGTTATATTAAATAAGCATTTAAGTTACACACACAGAGCTGCTCTCAAGGAAATAAAAGAGACGCATACAAAATGAATAGCATCTCACTCTGCTTTACAGCAGGACCCTTTCTCCAGGCACATGATACCGCCAAAGCCAATTGGTGATCAAAGGAACAGCCTAGCCCTGATATTTGTACTCAGTTTACTCAGTTCTTTGAACTTCAGCTCCCTTTTCTAAAGGGAGCTGGATACAATTTAGAGGTTTGTTACCAAAAGAAAAAAAGAGAGAGAGAAAGGATGTATGTATATGTATATATGAGTATGTATCTTTTGGTATACAGTATGGGTGCCGAGCAGTCTGGCAGAAAGAAGAGCCCCAATAAACCTCAATAAACTTTAAATTACTTTTTCTCAATTTCTCTACCACAACAATGATCAATTCGCCTTTAACTACCAGACAGAATTTGGATTCTCCTTTGGAAGTCATCTTTGATTTCATGAGCATCAAAACATGCAGACTTAACCATGTTCTTATTTGAAAAAAGAGAGTATTTTTAAAAAGAATTTTCCTTTAAATCTCCTACAATAACAATTGAAAAAAATATTTTAAAATTCAGTTACCAAATTATGCAATTTTTATGCTGGCAAGAAAATTGAAAAAACTTTCCTCAAAAATTCAGTTAATGAAATAATCAGTCATCAATGATCCTATAAATAAAAAATACTCACAGATGTGCAAGATAACTTGTGAAATTGTTAAGATTGTTTAAATCTAAGAATTAGTCAGTTTTCTCCAAAGTTTAACCACTGAAATACTTTCAAAGATCCTTTTTTAATAGATAATTTAATCAGTAGGCAGTTACTAAAAAAGTTACTTAAAATGAATCAAACAACAAGTTTCTCCTATGCAACACAAGGAACTATATTCAATATCTTTAGTAATCTATAATGAAGAAAAAGATATGAAAAAGATGAAAATGAATCAGAATGCAATGATAATTATAGTGTAGTTATTATTGAATAATTTTTGAAGAGTAGTATATATCTAACTTATCCAATACAAGAATATTAGAGAAGTATTATTTTATCTATTTATACCATTAGTTAATGATGGTAATACTCATAAGAAGAAACATAGTTTTGATTCTGCATCCCAAATATAAGAAGCAATGCAACATCTCTTCAAAAAATGTTTCTATTCCTTTTTTAGAGATATCTGCTTCAAAAATAAAAAATTGGACAGTAATTAGTGTATGGAAAAGTATTTTTCTATTCCTCTTAATAAATGGAAATTTACAAGACTGACAAATTGTTTCCTATGTTTCTAAGAAATTACAGATTCAGCCACTAATATTCTCCACAAAATTCCAAAGTCATTATATAATTTTAGGGCTTCAATTAATTCAAGTGTAAATATGGAGTAAGAAAAATATGTCCTGTGGTGACCTTTATGCTCAAGGGGCTTATTCAACCCCAAAATAACCTATCCTTAGAATACTGTTATTCTTTAATACACTCACACCTAACAAATGAATGTAATGGTATAAAATGCAATCCTATAATAATTACAGTTCCAAAGTGCTGAATAATGGTAATAGTTGTCACCACCACCACCACCTTTGCAACTTTCTTAGGCATTCCATCTCTGTTTATAACCTTGGAAGTAAAAATATTATTTTGGGTCAGAATTAAGCCTTTTTACTCTTGACTAGTTTCTCTTGGAACTTGTTCTGTATTTCTTTATCAAAGCTATTAGTATAGCAATGGTCAGTACAAAAATGTACACACACACATATGTACATATATCTAGAGATAGAGAGAGTAATTTTATCATTTTATTCCACCCAAAATATTATCAGGATGACTTTCACATTTTCGTGTGACCTAATTTTTCTGTAACCTTGAAAATTCCCATATGTTCCTGGTTATACTAGAATTGATTGTATGTGCCCATCAGCAAGGTACTATGGTTTACATGCAAAATATAATCCAGTTTCTTATTTTTAAAATTGGCTTTAAGAAAAATTGAGTAAAAACAGTAAGTATATATATATCAATTATCAAAGTCAATAAATCTGGTCTCCATAGGGATTTACTGCAGTCATAATCCAGGCAGCTGTATATACAATGCATATGTTGAAATTTCTATTAATTGTTATTCTCTGCATGTATTGAGGGCTAAATGTTTTTCCTGTAGCAGTTCTTCAAAGTCCTGCAAATTTTCCAAATGAAAAATGAAGACCATATATTTGAATTGATTAAATTATATATCTATATAAACAAGGCAAGCCAAAACAAATATTGATCTTCCTAAAACCCAAAAGTTAACTCCTTGATGATGAAAATGATTTTTCCAAAAAAATACAAGGTTTTCATAAAGCAGAAAAAAAGAAAAGACTGACTTTAAATGGAAATATAGTATCAAGTGTCACAATAAAACATTAAGACAAAAGTTGGTGAGACTTAAAAGAAAGATATAATAGCATTTAAAAATAATTTCCTATGTAAGAAAATTATTACATTTTAAAAACTCACTAATCTCCATAAAAATATTTCTGAAGCAAAAATAGTTCTGTTGCTTAGAATATTACATAAAATTTTTATTTTTGTTTCATAAGCACATGTATGTCAAACATTAAAAAAAAACCCTCATATCCATGAAATCTCCTGCATTTTTAAGTAATAAGATTTAAAATAAATACAGCATATTTTAACAATAATTCTCTATTTGTTTAAATGTATCTTAAAAAAAGAATAGAAAATACTGGATGTGTTTATTTTAACCTGAGTCCTAAGCTTCATTATTTTAATGTGTTGTAACACCTTTTCACTTTATGTATTCTCATCAGCCTTTATGGCTATAATGACCACCACCTCTATGATTACTTCAAACTATCTCCCAATTGACACTGTATTTTTATGCTCTGTGGTCATATATTTACTATGGCACTGAACTATTCCAACTGAACATCTTGCTTTTACCTCGAAGTCAACAGCTCATGACCCATCCCATGAAATTTCTCCTAAAACTAGTTTCTTAATTTTTCTGATGACACTGCTTCCCTAAATCACAAAGCCAAAGTAAATGAATAAATAATAACTTTTAAGTCATTTTACTACGACCCCATCAAAATGGTACATTGGGATTTGAAAGTAGACTTCCATTTACATTGTTCTTTAAAATTTGTATTGCATTTATTTTAGTGTAATGGAAACATAAGAACACACAACATGCAGAGTCTTCATATTATGTCAGTTTAGCTAAACTAGACCTAGGTTTCAGGGAAACAGACTTACATAGACTTCTTAACCAGCAACATGGATCTCGAATGATTCCAGAATTCTCTTTGAATGGTTCTCAGTTAAAGTTGGATGCCAAAGACATTTGCAAGGATTTGGAAGTGGAAATAGAGTAGCCAGCATATTTACACAATCAGAAGGTCATGTCAGGCATTGTGTTTCACCCACATTGTGATGACTCTGCTAACTCACTTTGCCGCCAGGCAGCAGCCCTGTCTGCAGGTCCTGCAGCTCTAAAATCACCTCCTTTAATTTCACTGGATCCCGGGCCAGGGGCGGATGGAGTCTGTAATAAGTGAAGCAGCCCTACTGCAAGCCATTTGCTTCATCCAAGATGGAGGTTTAAAAGCTTGGACAGATGGATATGGGCCTCAGTTTATCCTCTTGAGCTCCAGTTTGTCCTTGTAGGTTCTAGTTTGTCCATACTCTCCCCTATTTCACATCAAGGTGCAGGGGCAACAGACTTCCATAAATTGTTTAACCATCTCCCAGGAGCTTGTGAGAATTAATCCCTATAATGAATCTCTTGTATCACTCATGGTGGTTATGCTTCTCTATTTTAATTCTAACTGATACATTGGCTCAAAAATGTTAGTAATGAGTGTAGATAATCTGAATTTTAAAGACATTCTCCTGTGTAATTTTTCATTTGGTTCCTTCCCAGTCATTCCCATGAACAACCCCCTTGGTTTGAGCCCCATCTTTTCACAGCAGCTTCTTAACTGATCTCTCCATCTTTAGTCTTGAGAATAAAGAATAGATACACAAAAGCTCATCAGACATTCTCAGAGGACTACAGATTATATATGGGCTTACAGCCACACTGTAGGGACAGTCATAATGGACCAATCATGAATGAGCAGATAATGAGACTTAACTGTTGAAATATTAGCCATCTCTTTGTTTTCTGCCATGTTTTAGCAAAACAAATGGGATGATTAACGTTTTAGTGGGAACACTGACTTCCTGCTTGGGATTCAGGAATAAATCAGATGTTTTTTTATCCTCATAGGATATCATCCAGAACTTTTTGTATCTGTCTAACCATTTCATGTCTCAATTGTTGGATGACCATGCTATGCTATTTCTGGTTTAATGCTCAATAAACTTTCCTTTAATTGCCAGATACCCATAGTCATTGTGGTTCTTTATTTGGATTCGATCCTCAAACTGTTTCAAATAATTTTTTCTATATCTTAAAAAAAATTTAAACAACAACTAAATGCTGTAGCCAGGTGGATTAGTGTTTGCTTTCTTTCTCTTCATTGCACATAGTATTTCTTACACAGGCAATGTCCTTTGCTTTTTCCCTGCTGAAACATGGCTCAAAACTTTCATCAAAAATCGTTAATGATTGACCCAGATCTGAGCAAATTCTGACAAAAATCAATGGGCTTATGAGCATATGTTAGGGAATATGAAGAGTGATGAGGAAAAAAAGAAGAGAGAAATTAATCATGTTATGTCCTAATTCATTAATCTTTATTTCAGTGTAAGTCTATAATCTTTGTGATATGCATTCAAGTGAATAAATTACACAGATTTCAAATTAAATTAAGAAACTAGAACTAGGAACTAAAATTAATATTAAGAAAAATAATTTTTAAAATATGCATGGAGGAAAATCATAGAAAGCTTAAGTACTAAAGAAGTAATTCCTTGGGAAAATATTAATGTTTGGATGTACATTTATTTTTGTATAATTCTCCCTCTCAGCATGGATTGTGACAAAAGATACATGTTCAGTAAACAGTGGTTGACTAAATGACTGAATGGATGATTCAACTAGAGCCAAGCACAAATTAATCTTACAACAAATTAGTGAAGTAACAACTACTTATTTGGGGCTACAAATATAAACATCAAGAATTCTTTTCTATACTGACTTTCCTCTGCAGATGAAACAAATTTGATGCCTTAGCCTGGCATCCAAAGCCTTGAATACCGTGGACCTAATTTTATGTGAAATTATTTTAATTTCTTTGCTAGTATTTAAGCCAACTTCCTCTCACATGGTGATGTCTTATGTTATTCAGTCTTTAAACCTGCATTCATTCTGATAGTTTGAAGAGAAGGTTTCAATTATTTATATGTCTGTGTTCGTGTTCTCTATATAAGACGATGTCATCTCCAAACAAAGACCATTTTCCTTCTACCTTTCCAATTTGGATACCTTTATTTCTTTGTATTGCCTGATTATTCTGGCTAAGATTCCCAGTATTATGTTAAATAGAAATAATGAGAGTGGTCACCATCATCTTGTTCATGATCTTAGAGGAAAACTTTCAACTTTCACTATTGAGTATAAGTTTGGCTGTAGGTTTGTTATACATGGCCTTTAATGTGTTGAGGTATCTTTCTTCAGTACCCATTTGTTGAGCATTTTTATCATGAAAGAATGTTGTATTTTATCACGTGCTTTTTCTATCTTTATGGAGATAATCAGATTTGATTTTTTTATTTTATTAACGTAGTGTATCACTTTTATTGATTTGCATATGTTGAACCATCCTTGCATCTCAGGAATAAATCCCACTTGATCATGGTGTATGATTCTTTTAATGTGCATTGAATCCAGTTTGCTAATATTTTGTTGAGAATTTTTGCATCTATTTTCAACAGGGACATTGGTCTATAATTTTGTTTTCTTGGACTGTCCTTATCTGGCTTTGGTATCAAGATAATGCTGGCTTCTTAAAACCTTATCTGCACATCTAATTCATCTTTGGATATTTTCAAATCTTCTTAACTTGATCTGTTCCTGCTATCGCCTGCTCACTGCTATCTAGACTCCTAACACTGCTTGCATGGATGTATTCCTACCTAAAGTTTGCTGCTAACCTCTAATTTATCATTGTCTCACTTTCTATCTCAAGCTCCTTATCTTGGTGCTGTACCAAACATTCTTTCTTTCCAAGAGGAATTCTAGCAACAATTGTTGAGATAATACAGTTTTGACTTCTTGTACATTTGTTTATATGCCAATCACCTCCATTTGAGTTTGTGCTCCTTAAAGGGTGTTTTTCATCTCATATGCTTAATGGCAAGTACATGGTAGATAGTCAAAATAATCATTAAGTTAAAAAATGCATTTTCAGATCTAATATTTTAGTTCTAATTATATTGCAGTGGGATGTTATAAGACTAAGAAATATCTTTTTTAGAGTAGAATAAAAATGTATCTAAATTCACTCTGTTGAAGTATAAGCAAGAAATTATTTTCTTTTTAATGTCTTCACTAGGTTGAAACACCTTATCTTGCTAAACAGTAGACTCCATTGATGATCAAATCCCATAACTTTTGAGTCACATTAATTCCATTTTAAAACTTTAATTTCTACATCTAGGGTAGGTTAGACCTGTAAAAGAAAAGTGGAGAGACGCTTTTATTCTTCCACAGATAGGGTTTCCTTCCTTCCACTGTGCCTTATCAATATTTCCGTTTGCTATTGGCATTGGCAAGTAGGCTGTTCTCTTTTTAATTGGTCCTAAATTTAACTGATTTAAGAGCCCACATGAATGATCATGGAGCTGTTGGGCCCTTTTAATTTGTTATCATTGTCTGTCTAGATGGGCAAACATCATACATAAATGGGTCAATTCCAGATGTTCCTTTTGGCATCTGTGGTCTCTATTAAGATTTGTTGTGACTTAGCTGCATCCCAGCTGGCAGCACCAATCTTCCTTCTCCTGATACCTGAATAGCTTCCCTCCATGTTTTGATGGTGCCCACACTTGCAATTCTTGTTTCCATTGACCTTTTGAGAACTAAAACCTGAAAGAGTGTCCCTTACATCCTCTCCTTGGACTCACCACTATTTTCTCTCAATTCTTAAATCACAATAAAACCAAAAGTTAAATTGTCTAACTAAATAAGGAGGGAAATTATAACGACTTAGAGATATTTTCCAATAAAATTCTCTCATGGTCAATAATGAACAATAATATATCAGTTATGTATTAAATGCGACAACATGCCACATATTTAATATTGCTAAGACTTAGTCTTCTAGGGTTTAAGGCTATGCAGACAGATGTCAAATGAAAAAAAGCTTGACTTTGTGAACCTCTCCTTTTTAATGTTTAATTCCATCCCTGTTTTAAAGGAAATTTAATTTAAGAGAATTATATCCATATGATTCAAGTTCATTTGTATTTAACTGATCAATGTGTTGTTTTACAAGGCCTGTTTGATGTCAAGAAAGCAAAGTGAGTCCCTTTTCCCCCTAGGCTTTGAAATGCATTTTTTCCCCTTAGAAGTATTTGGCAGTTTATAAATCCCACTACCCAAGACTGAACTTTGGTTTAAAATTCAGAGCATTAAAACATAGAACAACATCCAAAAGGGCAGTGAATTTCAATTGAGAAAATAGCCTTTAACATAATGGTTTTTCATGTTTTTCTGCTTATTTTAATTTTTAATTACAAAACCAATTTCTTAAGCACAAGCAACATCTTAGTGAAAGCATTAGAGGAAAGAGAGTTTCATCATATTAGAGAAAGAAGAGTAATAAATAATTCATTAGATAAGAATTTTGAAAAGTTAATGTCTTTGCCTTTTTTAATTATTTCCTTCCATGAAGAGAAAACATGTTATATTGAGAAAAATATGGACTTTAAAGTCAGCTTATGCTACTCTAACTTAATAGACACATGGATCCAGAAAAGCTCCAACCTTTGTTTCATGATTTAAAAAGATGTGGATGGTATTGATAATCCCTAAATGTACTCACTATGGGTTCTTGCCTTTCCCTCCACCCATCATTTCCTTTGTACCTGGCATGGATCAGACATTGATCTTTAACTTTGCATCCCATGAGTCCTTCCCAATATACATGGCTTTGATAAACATTTCTTGGAATGTCTTTCTCACTATTCCTTTTGGAGGAGGAAGGGTAGGCTCTGCCAAAATTGCTTATACATTTTTGTCATGTATTTAGAGACTATCAATCTTTATTTACTTATTTATTATTTTTTTATTGAAGTGTAGTTGATTAACAATGTTAGTTTCAGGTGTACAGCAAAGCTATACACACACACACACACACATTTTCAGATAATTAAGCTATAACGGAAAAGAATCCAAGATCGCCACTCTTGAAGCTGATCATTTCTTCAAAGATTGTAGCACAGGGATGCTTAAAGGTAAATTTCAAAGCAAAATTTAACAACCCTAAAGGAATACGTAATCTCTATTTCTATGTGCTGTCTTCAATTTTCTTTCTAGTATTCATTTTTCTTTGACTTTGGGTCCCTTAACAATTTATTATTATTTTGATTCAGACATTTCTTAAGGTCCTTTGGGTGAGTCAGATGAGTAAACAGATGAGCAAATGCACACATACAGACATAAAAAGTTCTGTGTTTAGGCCTATGCAGTGCAGAGCAGGCTAAAACCTAAAGAATTTAGATTATAATACAGCAAAGGCAGGAAATCTGAGAAAAAAAAGTGATTAACATCATGTTTACATTGAAAGCAGTTTTTAACTCCACCTTAAAATGTGGCCTTTTTCCCCCTTACATTCATGCTGACACATTTTTACAGAGAAACTTCCCAACTTCCAAATCCAGATAGCTAAGGTATACAAGCAGTCTGTGAGCACTACACTGGGGGTCTGGGCAGGCTCATAGGGAAACAAATGTCTGAGATGACAGATGCCACTTGTGACAATTCTTCTACTTGGGTTGGGGCAGAAAGGGAGAAGCAGCAGTCTTTCTTCAACACTTCTTTTATTTTTCTTTTAGCCTCATTTTATTTTGATTATCCTACTTCCTAATAGGTAGGAGGTAGAAAATAAGTGTTGATTGAATGAAAAAAATTAGCACCAATGAGAATATTTTTATTATGAGTATGGCTAAAGTTCTAGAAATCTAGATCCCAGGAAAATAAATGTGAATAGTTGATTTATTGGTCAATGTTCTAGTCCTGAGAACCTTGAAGGTCAATACTAGGAAGAGAAAAAGGATAAAGGCAAATCAAATTTGGGAATTCTGGAAGTGTGTGAATCAGGAAACTGGCCACTCCATTTTTTTTTTCTACCTTCTTGAACTCACTTTGCCATTTGCACTTCTCCAAACACGTTTTGTATTCTAGCACATTTTTGTCTCTTCAATTGCCCTTCTTTTTCTTATTCCTTTATAGTATTGCCTGGCCCTTTTGGTCCCTTTGTGACTGGAGTGCTGGTGTTGATGTGTGTTTAGAATAAAGATAAAGGATATTCAGGAGCTACAATTATATTGCCTACCACTGTTGCTATGTACTAGAACATATCCTAGAATATGTCAATACAATAGCATATCTCTTATTCAATTCCATTTAAAGAACCTGTTAGATTAAATCAAATTTTTTATTTCCTAATTTAAGACATACTAGCCAATGCCAACAAGGCAGTGAGCAGGCAGCTCATTAGCACAGCTACACATTTCTCCTAACCATTATGTTGTAGTTTAAAAAGATGCTTATTCCAGAAGTACTTACTATGGTAATTAGGTCAATAAATAACTATTACATAAATAAACTATGTAAATAAACACATGAATGAGATATAAGTGTGAAAAAATAGGCTATTTCTATTAATTTCAACTATTAAAAAAACTCATAGCCAAGTTAGTAAAACAAAACAAAACAAAAAATGATACTGAATTAGATGTGAATGAGAGAACTAAAAAATGCTTTAATATTGTATCATCTTTCCTTTTAAAAATCCCCAGCTTTAACTAACTTATTTGCTTAACTGACCAACCAGTGGTCCCAACTGTGCTGTGCTGGATAAGACATGTAGTCTAAGTATTTGGTGATGTAATGGAAATAATTGATTCAATTCATTCATCCAAAACAATGTAACAGACGCTCAACAAGCAGTCGATCATATCAGGGCACATTTGCTTTCTTTCCAGACTAGACAATGTCTGATTAGGCACAGCTCAACTGTACCCAGCCATGCATTTCTGAAGCCATAAATATGAGAGTGTTCTGCATAAATATTTCTCCCCTAAAGAGACATTTTAAAATAGATGATTTTTGAAATTTTGTTCAGGTTTGGGAGTGTTTTCTTTTTAGTCCCAAAGCAACTAAGTTTTACACTCCTTCTTTACTTCCAAATAGTAACCCATTTTGACTTTCTTCTCACTGTCAAAGGCATCCCAGGAATATATTCTTGGAATCTTGGGGTTCTTGGAATCTTCCTTTCATCACACACATTGCACTTGTACGTAGTTGCTTCCCTGGGTTCAGGCTCCTTTTCTGACACCACTCTTACTGTTTATTTTTATTCCCACTTCTTGTTAGGGTCTTGGTTCTCCATGTAAGAGAACTAAAGGTAAATTTGGTTTATAGGTGTTAATGGGTATAAAGACGGTGGAGATACGTCCAGAAACAACCCAACTAGGAAAATACATGAGATAAAGGAACTGAAAACATCATCTAGTGTCAACCCCTATGCCTTTGATCATGTTCTTTTTTTCTGTTTGCCTAATTGATTCTGTCCTGTCAACATTAAACTCCCTACCGTCAGACCTTTCACTATGGCTCCTCATAATGGGGAAAGGACAGCTTTATGTATGTGTCTCACAACATTTTTTCAGTCCCACTTCTTACTGGCCCTTTAGAACTCCTTTTTTGTTTGTCCTTGCTTGTATATCCACTCAGTACAAACTTAATATTTTTATATCTCTTCTTAGCCCAACAGATTTAAAATTTAGCTCTGTGGTTGCTAACCTAGCCTTATCACTGAATCATTTAAGTTCCCACTCTGCTGAAAGCTCCAAAGCCACAGGCTAGCCCTACCACTTTCTTCCCCAGCTCAACTGCTAGAATCCCAACCAGTATTGTTCTCTTTATCCTGCTTTCCCCCAAGTAAGTACTGAGAAAAATCAATCTGAAGGAAATAGCACATAAAGGGAACTTGAATATAAAGAATAAGTCAATGTGATCTTTAAGGAGAACCAGAAGAGAGATATTTCTATCCATGGTGTCTTATTAAAGGACTTCCACAAGAACCTTGGACTGTCCTGTTAACATTCAAATTCTCTTCTTCCTCTCCAGTCTGGCTCTGTGTGATCACATCTATTTCTACAGCATTAAATACCATCTTTAGGGTAAAGGCACTCCCCTGAGTTATAGAAGTTTTATTCTAAATTCCTCTTTGATATCTTCATTTGGATGTCTCACAGATCTCACACTTAATACATCCCAAACTGAATTTTCAATTTCCCTTAAAGCTTATTGTTCATTGCTCTCTTCCCATTCTCAATGTCATGACCATCTATACCATGGGTATAATTGTGTCCCAAATCTAAGATTCATCTTTGACCATCACCATCCAAGACAATGTACCACCAAATCCGAAAGTTAGGTGTCCATGACAGGTCTCAGACCTGCCTACTTTTTTCTAATGCAGTGTCACATTTTACTTAGTTATCATTAAGTGTAATGATATTATTAGTAGTAGTGGTGGTGGTAGTAGTAGTGTACATTGTCCATTTCTCCTGACTAGAATGCAAACTCCTGGAGAGCAAGGCTTCTATTTGTGCTGTCTGTTTTCAAGTTGTAAGTGCCTAAAACAAAACAAAACCAAACCTGACATACAATGGACGCTCATTAATAATTATTGATTGATTGGCTATCGCTCTCCAGGTCAAAGTTGCCATCATCTTCCCCAGGGTTTATGCATTGACTGCTTTGTATTTCCATTCTTATACTCTTCAAAGCCATTCTCCATGCAGCAAACAAAACAAACTTTGCAATCGAGACAGGATATTTAATAGGGACATTTACCGCTGCCTTCAGGAAAGAATAATGGCCCGGAGCCAGAAGCCACAAACTAACAAACAGCCAAACAAAAAACAGGCACTAAAATCCCAAAAGAGTGCCCTACAATTGAACTTATTTAGCCAGGGGCTTACGAAGCACTTCCAGAGCTGGCCCCACCAAGATCAGTTCCTTTACCAGCCTCCCTTTACCAAGTCCGTCAAGTTAGGAGTTGTTGGCCTGACAGGGGCTGCAGTGATTTTTCTCTAGCATGGAGAAAGAAAGGAGTGTGTTCCAGCATCACAGAGACATTTTGGCTGGTATCCCGCCCAAGAGGCTTATGCATCTTAAGGGCTCTAGAGAACACAAGTGAGTTTTGGAGTCCGAGGGGCAGGTTGAAGGACTTGAGCAGTGAGGAGATCCTCGTGTGTCCAGTCCCCACAGTGGACGGGCTCTGCAGAGCCCTTGGAAGAATTTACAGCAGCACTTTGGAAAAAGCTAACATCTGTAGAGCTGCCTTGTGGGGGTAGTTCAGCGGTAGAGCGCATGCTTAGCAAGCGCAAGGTTCTGGGTTCAACCCCCAGTGTCTCCACTAGATAAATAAATAAGGCATGTAAACCTGCCTTCGAGAAGTTGTTGAAGGTCAATCAGTGTGGACTAAAGAAGCAGCAAAAACTGCTGATGAGAGAAGTAAAGTGGGCTGTGAAAAGAAAAGGCTGAAGTTGCCTTAAAACCACAGAGCCAAATTCCGTCACCCCCAGCTCAGTGTTGTACATTTAGCCCTCGTTTAAATCACAGGAGGAGAGTTCAAACAAGTTTGAAAACAAAGATTTAGATGGACCTAGGCTCTTAATATCAGAAAGGCCTTTAATATCTAAACTCTTTGCTCAAGAGTTTTTTGTTTGGTTTGGTTTGGATTGGATTCTTTTCAAAGGACGGATGAAAAGGAGTTACTGGCGTATGATTGAGGAAGACATCAAAGGAAAAATAAAGTTTTGTGATAATAAGTCAATTAAAAAATTAAATTATTCTATGCGCTGGCTCAAAACCATGGCTTCCTATTGCTTTTAGAAAAAGTCAGTCTCCTGGCCAGGCTGGCAGCAGTGGGTCTTCTGGTCCCTGGCAATGTTTACATCCAGTCTAAGCTCTCTGTCCTCCAGTCAGGCTGGCCTTCTTCTGGTCCCCAGATGCCACCACATTTGTTTCTATCTTGGAGGCTTTTGTCACACTTTCCTATTGACTGGGTTTTTCTTCTCTGAATTTTTTTGAATCTCATTCCACTAGGATTTAGCTTGAATGGGACTTCCTCAAATGCTTTATGTGACATCATCTTCCCCAACTTTACAACCCCATCAATTTTCCTCTGTCTGGTTTCCTCTTGGATCCCCATTTCCCATCACCAGTACCTGAACTGCAGTATAGATTATGTTAAATAGACAATAAATGAAAGACTTGTATACTTACACTGTGAAAGAAAAATTATCTGACTTCATTTCTCATATAACTTTTTTAACAGAATCTACTTTGCCAATTTCCTTCTTGGAAGAGCTTAGCACTTCTGATAAAATACTTGATTTTCTGATGGAGGTAAATTATACGGCCTAAGAAGAAGTTAATGACTCATCTATCCAGCTGACTTTCAACTGACAATGATCTCCTACATTATTATTTTTGTCTTATCTTTAACTTATCATTGTCTAATTAGCTTCTTTTCTTACAAAATTTTGTTTCAAAGAAGAAATTTTTTACAGGACTGCATAGGACTCTCCTCTTGCAGCAAGCTGGAACAGAATTTTGACAGGTACAAACAATTAATTTGTCAAAGAAATTTTTTTAAACCATTATGAACAGCTCATAAATACCTTCTTGTTTCATGAGGAGCCGTTCAAGTAAAGCCAGGGCTATGCTTGAATGAAAAAAAGCCACAGCAGACTTACCATTGAGATTATTCTGTCTCTCCAGTTTTTCAGATGCTGAGATCAACCAGTAAGGATTTGCCGACACTCAGCAAACTTGGCTCATTTCCAGAGCTCTCATTAATCAAAGTTTTGTGGCCATTTGAAGGATGTTTGTCCCATTGAATTTGAGACCAATCAAGTTAAGAATTTGGAGTGAGAGTCTACAGAAATGATTTAATATTGGGGGTCTTCTGTAGGGAAACCAGGTGCTGTACAATAGGTTTCTTGTCAGTGTTTTATGTCTGAAAGAGTCCTGGGTCTTTGAGGAATCATATAACTAATTATATCTGGCCAGTGTTTTATATTTGAGAAATTCCATGATTGTTTTGAAGAATCCCATGGCTGGGATTATATTGTTATACTGTTAGTGAGAAATGACCAAGTCATTAAAGAGATCAGGATGTTGCATAATTGTATACAGAAATGTTTTGGCTGCAGGAAGTTATTTTGTGTTTTGTCTGCAAGGTTTTGCTTGTGTATGTGTTTACGTCTGTTTTTGCAATTATCTTTAGATAATTGTATAATTGCTTCGGCAGTTTTCTGTACGTCTGCCTGTCTCTGTAAGCAGTTACTTGAAGTCGTTTATTTTGATGGTGAATGAGATTCTTTGGACAGCCTTACATTTAGAAGTTAGGTCCACACATAACCAATTGCACAGAGAACCAGAATGAGGGGGTCGAAGAATCTTTAGACTTTTTTCATATTCATTCTAACAATGATTAGCTGACTGTTCCCTTTTAGGTAAAATGCCCCCAGTGAAGAAGAATGTATTTTTCCTGGCTGGTTTAGTCTCTTCTTTCTGTGGCAGTCTTGGAAAGAAATGTTAATACATGTCAGTGGTTTCTCATTGTGCCTAAAAAATATTGTTGTGAGACATTGTTTTTGTTCTGTTTTTTTTTCTTCCATTTGTGTGCCTGCTCATTTTTGTATTGAAATGAGCTGTTTACAACTATGTCTTCTCAAATGGAGTATAAGCTCCTCATAGTCATAGACTATAATTTATTCATCATTACCTCTGGTACATAGTAGGTACCCAGCAAATATTTGCTGAATAATTAGGTCCACTATTTTTCATAATTATGTCAGGGGCTTAGCACAAAGCTATATAGTAAGCAATTATTTTTTGAATGAAATATTTAAAATGAATTCTAGTACAGTCTACTCACTTAAATGCCCCTTCTGACCCATTACCATAAGCTAGAGATAGTTTCTTGCATCAACTTTCTTTATTTTCTCTCCTGACTAAAGATGATCACCATCAGGTGGTACTTTCAACAAATTTTATCCGGGAGTCCTAATGTTCACACTAATTTTGATATCAGATGCTAGTCCCTTTAGTTTATAGATTCTTGAATTGTTTTCTTTCCTTTTTGGATTTGGCTCTATCTCAGTTCCTGGTTCTGTTCTCCCGTCTGGTTTTGCTGCCTTACATGTTTCCCTACCAAACACAACTTAAGCCTAAACCCGTGAGATTCCACTGCGTAAGTACTCATAATGTTGACAGAGATTAGGCACTAGCAGATAAAAATGATAGACTTGCTGACCAGCAGAGGACACAGAAGCCAAGCCCTTCTAGTGGATAACTGTATATATAGCATCATTACATTTTTTAAATCTTTTAGGTTTCAGGTAGGTTTTGTTAACTGCCTTGCATAGCCTAGGCAGTTTCTTCCATTGTGTAAAACTAAGAAAATACTCTATGCCTACACTTGAGCCAGAGACATTTAGGGGAGGACAACTGCAGCCTAAGAGAAACCAAATTCAAGACGGTGATGATGACGTGTGGCAGAGTAGGACAAGCAGAACAGAAATCTACCCCGGACAGTAAGCTAAAGGTGCAAATATGCCACGAGAGTGTTGTGGAACAGCCCTGGGATTTCTATCAACAGTATTGGAGAAGGATCTAATAATTCACTAAACTTATAGAACTTAAAGAGGTTCAGGCTCTTTGACTGGACACTGAAAAGGAATATGACTTAAAAAAGAATGAAATAATGACATTTGCAGCAACATAGATGGACCTAGAGATTATCATACTAAGTGAAGAAGTCAGACAGAGAAGACAAATATCGTACATCACTTATATGTAAAATCTAAAAGATGATACAGATGAACTTAGTTACAAGACAGAAGCAGATTCATAGACATAGAAACAAACATATGATTACTAAAGGGGAAATGTGGGAGGGAGGGAAAAATTAGGAGTTTCAGTTTAGCAGATGCAAACTGCTGTACATAAAATAGATAAAACAGCAAGATCCTACTGTACAGCACAGGGAACTATATTCATTATCTTGTAATAACCTATAATGAAAAAGAATATGAAAAACAATATGTATATGTATAACTGACTCACTATGCTGTACACCAGAAACTAACACAACACTGTAAATCAGCTATATTTTAATAAAAAGAAAGAAATATAGCTGATCAGCTGGTGACTTTGGGGAAATTTATGTTATATTTAAAATGGAAAAATCCTTAAAATATTTTTAGGCAGAGTATAAAGGTCAAGTGAGGGGGACAAAATTAATGTTATGAGGGGAATTTAATTGTGCAATGAGTAAAGGACAAAAAATAACCGAAGAAAATAATAGAGACAAAGCTACATTTAATATTGTTCAAAAGAACACAAAGGTATGGAAAATATAGTACACTTAGTATATAGACTGATGAGATATAAGGTAAATTCAAGACTGGTAGCCTTTCTTTTCTTAAGGAAGAAAGACAAGGTTTTTCATGGAAAATTAGGAGAATTGCTAAAATTAAAAAAACCCTTAGTAGTATGATTTCTAAAATGAAAGGAATTATAATCAACATGACGCTTTAAAACTTAAAAGAAAAATTCTCAAGACACTCTAGTGAGAATTGTTTCCTTCCTTATCTAAAACTCTCCAAATATATAAATATATATAATTAAATAAAAATATAAACACTTATAATAGCAATACAGTGTGAAAATGTATATAGATATTTTTCCTTAAACTTTACTAACAGATTGTGTAATTCATTTTCATGCAGTTTTCATACTTCAGCAGTTATTGAAACTACATTTAATTATACTATATTATACAATGGTTTTATAATTTGTAGGAGCAAAATATTTACAAAAAAGTTTACAAAAAAGAAAATGTGTATAACATTTGACAAAATGTATTTCTCCTCCAAAACTTTTGTAACTTATTCCTTTCATTATAAAAATCACATAAATAAACCAGAGACATCTTAATTTCAATACCAATGCTTTTATAAAGAAGGTAGAAGAAATCAAAGTAAATACGCTGTAAGCAATCCTTAGGAATCTGCATAATCTCTGGTTGTGGGGAGGAGAGAGTGGTTTGCAGTTTAAGGGTAATAGGTGTTGAAGTGAGTATTTCTGTACCCACAAGAGCAACCCTGTCTTTTTTCTATTGAAGATTTTGTTGAGAGAATGCTGGTTGCTCCATGATAGCAACAAATGAAACTGTAAACAAGCTAGAAGTTTGAAAGGAAGAAGTAGGAAAAGAGACAACTAAGAAGAGCTATACTGGTGTTGAAAAAAGCCTAGAAGACTGTCCCTGCAAGTGAGCTTGAATGCAATTGGATCAAATAGTGGAACAATTTATGACCTAAGGAAATGTCAAAAACAATAGAACAATGAGCCAACAAGTAGTGGAGACTAACTGCTGGATGTGATGCTAATAGAGACAAATCAGCTTGAATCTTGATGGAGAGATAAGAGAAAGGGAGTCAAAAAGAGACTGCCTAAAATCACTAGCATCCCCAGAAGCAAGGGGCCAGGGCGTCAGAGTGACTGTGTGCATGACCGAAGCGGCACACCCTAAGGAGTGACATCAGAGTCTTCATACTACAGAAGAAACAGACTTCATTGAAACAGTCCAGCTAAGTCACCAAACAGATAGGCAATAACATCAAACACTGTGTGGGTATTCAGAGTTGCAAAAAAATGTATTATTTTAAATGACTAGCCTTCTACCAAAAGAGGAGAGAGAGAGATTTGAAACAGAACAAACATACATGACTCATATACAGGAAAAAAGGCAGACAGCAGAAACTGCCTTTGAGAAGGCCCAGATGTCATACGTAGCAGACAAAGATGTCAAGAACAGATTGCAAATATGTTCAAAGAACTATCATAAATATGTTTAAGGAAGCAAAAGGAGGTATGATAACAATGGCTCAGCAAAGAGAGAATATCAGTCAAGAAGAAGGTTACTTAAATCTAAATGGAAATGCTAAATAGAAATACAATAGCAGAAATGAAAAATTCACTAGCAGGTCTCAGCAACAGAGTTTAGCTGGCAGAAAAAAAATCAGTGGATTAGAAGACAGACAGATATGCAATATAAAAAACAGAGAAAAAGAATGAAGAAAAAGAAAAAGAATCTCAAAAGAATGTGGGACATCATTAAACACACTATCATATATGTATTGGAGCACCCCAAAGAGAGGAGAGAGAAAAGAGGCAGAAAAAGTATTGGAAAAAATAATGGCTGAAAACTTCCCAAATACGATGAAAAACATTAATCTACACATCCATGGAAATAACAAACTCCACATAGGATAAGCACAAAGAGACCCATACTCAGGTACTTCACCTCTCAAAATTTAAAAGGACAAAGAAAAACAAAACAAATTTTTGAAAGCTGTGAGATAAAAAGGGCCCTTTAATTTCAAGAGATGTCTCTCATAAAATTAATAGCTTACTTCTAATCAGAAACAGTGGAGTCAGAAGGCAGTGGAAGGATACATTTAAAGTGCTAAAAGAAAAAAATTGTCATAAAGAATCTTATATCTAGAAAGCTATCTTTCAATAAGGAAGGTAAAATAAAGTCATTCCAAGAAGAGTAAAACTGAGAAACTTTGTTGCTAGCATAGACTCCTTACAAGATGTAATAAACGAAAACAGAGAAGCAACAAGGATATATTGTATAGCACAGGGAATTATAGCCATTATCTTGTAATAGCTTTTAATGGAGTATAATCTGTAAAAATACTGAATCACTACGCTGTAACCTGAAACAAATCTAATATTGTAAATCAACTATATTTCAATTCAAAAGAATAAATAATAAGAGAAAAAGAGGTATAATAAAGGAAGTGCTTCAGAATGAAAGCAAGTAACATAAAAGAGAGTAATTTGAATCCACATAAAAAAACAGTGCTGATAAAAGTAATCACACAGGAAATGATAAAGGACAATATAATTGCATCCTCCATTCTTTTCTTAAGTAATTTAAAAAATACTTCTATAAATCAGTATATACACAACTGTATTGTTAGGCCTATATCATAGATTTTGTGTAACATAGAAAAATGTCATATACTGACTATAACAGCACAAAAGAGATCAGTGAGGGTAGAGTTGTCCTGGAGTAAGGAAATGACACCAGATGGAAACTCGAATCCAGAAATAAAACTTGAAATAAAAAGAACTAGAAATGTTAAATAAGAAAGTTAATATTACAAACTCTCTAACTTTACTTGTTCTTTTATTCTCTCAGCTTTGTTAAAATACATAAAGTTATATACAGTAATCATCACAACAATGTACTGTTGAGTTTTCAACATAGGCTATTAAACACACCGTAATAAATTAAAAAAAAAGTGAAATAATGTAGAGTTTACTCTGTGACCACAGTGGAATGAAATTAGAACACAATAGCTCAGGGGGATTTGGGATATTCACAAATACATGGAAATCAAACAACATACTCTAAATAACCAGTCAGTCAAAAAGAAATCAAAAGAGATGTTGGAGAATATTTTGAAGTAAATAAAATTGAAACACAACATGCCAAAATTCTGGGGATACAACCAAGGCAGTGCTTACAAGGAAATGCATACCTGTAAATGTCATATTAAAATATTTTTAATATGTAGAAATATTTCAAGTCAGTTGCTAACTTTCCACCTTAAGGCATTATAGAAAGGAGAAAATCAATATTTAATTAATAAAGAGAAAGGAAACAATAGATTGGAACAGAAATTAATGAAATAGTGAATAGGAACACAGTAAAGACTATAAGTAAAAACAAAAGTTAGTTCTTTGCGAAAAATAAACAAAACTGACAAACCCTTAGCTAGACTTACCAAGGGAAAAATACAAGAAGCCTCAAATTGCTAAAATCAAGAATGAATGAGTGGAGATTACTACTCATCTTACAGCATGAAGAAACACCACAGACAGTTGTATGTCAGAAAATTAGGTAACTGAGATGAAATGTGCAAATTCCTAGAAAGGCACAATCTACTGAAACTGACTCCCTCCAATAGAAAATCTGAATATACCTGTAGCAAATAAAGGATTTAATTAGAGTATTAATTTTTTAGGGATGCTGTAGCAAATTACAACAAACTAGGCTGTTGAAATAACATAAATTTATTCTCTCACAGTTTGGGAGGCCAGACGTCTGAAGTAAAGGTGTTAGCAGACCCATGCTCCCTTTGAACACCCTAGGGAAGAAAACTCCCTCATCTCCTGCTAGCTTATGTTGGCCGCTGGCAGTCCCCGACGTCGCTCAGCTTGTAGCTGCGTTTACATAGCCTTCTGCGTGCATCTGTCTGTCTGTGTATTCTCTTCTTTCCTCATAAGGATCCCAGTTATGTTAGAGTTAGGGCCCGTGTTAATCTAGTATGGACTCAACTAATTACATCTGCAAGGACTTTATTTTCTAATAAGGTCAGATTGTGAGTGGGTGGACGTGAATTTTGAGAGTACGCTATTCAACCCAGCCCAATTAGTGATTTAAAAATTTCCTACAAAATAAAGCTAAGGCCCAGATGGCTTCAATAATGAATTCTAACAAAATAAAAGAAGAATCATTTCTAATTTTTCAAAAACTCTTCCAAAAAATAGAAGAGAACATGTTCCAAATCATTCTGTGAGGCCAGTATTACTCTGATACCCGAACCAAACAATGATATTGCAGGAAACCTACAGGCCAATATGTCTTATGAAAATATAAGTAAAACACTAGCAAACCGAATCCAGTAACATATAAAGGGTCACACACACTATAACCTTTATCATAGAATTGTACCACACTATAAAATTATGTAGAGGACAAAAAAGCCACATGACCATCTCAATAGATGCAGAAAACACATTTGACAAAATCCAACATCCTTTCTTGATAAAAACTAACAAACACTAACAAATGCAAGTGTCTTGAGAAGGACACTTCCTCAATATAGAAATTTCAAAATGACCCATTTTCATCCCAACTAAGGTAGACTACAATACAGTTCTGATGCTAACCACTGAGAGTTAGCATCACAACAAGTCACAAGTTAAGGAGTTCAGTCTTTCACAAGATGACCCTCACTTCAGACACCAGTTTGTCTTTGGGGCTGCTTGTACGTCTGACTAACCAACCCAGGGACCTCTCAAACTCAGTATTTCACTAGAATAACTCCAACTCATAGAATTCACTGAAAGTTCTATACTTATTATTACTTTTTTTTTTTATAAAGGATACAACTCAGGAATAGCCGAATTGAAGAGATACATAGGGTAAGTTCTAACAGAAGAGGAAATGAAGCTTCTGTGCTCTCTTGTGGTATAATCTGGGCACATCAGCCTCCCAGTACATGAATGTGTTCAATGACTATGAACACCACTGGACCTCAGTGTCCAGAGTCATTATGTAAGCATGATTTATTAACTACATTGACTACATGATTGAACTCAATCTCTAGCCTCCTTCTCTTCCCTAAAAGGTGGACTGGACCAAAGATTCAACTTTCTAGTCATGTGGTCGAACTTTCTGCTGAACAGTCCTCCTGAGCTATCTAGGGAGCCCGCCATGAATCACCTCATTACCGTACCAGAGACACATCTATCACTCAGGCAATCACAAGGTGTTTTGACACTCTGTGACAGAAATACTTAAAATACTTGTAATTTGCTAAGACGATAGAGTTGAAGTATTCTTACCACAGAAGAAAGAATTTAAAAAAAGAGAAAAGAAGAAAATTGTAACTATGTGGGTTAATTATATGTTAGTTAGCTTAATTGTATATGATCATTTCACGTATATCAAATCATCAATTTGTCCCCCTACTTAATTTGGATAGAACTTGGTCATATGGCTAACTCTAAATTTAAGAGCAAAGGATAACAGAATTTTCAAGCCCTGGTGATCATCTTTCTTGAGCAAAATTTCCCCTTAATACCTACGTATATGTAGATTAGAAAAATAGCTACTGGGTAACTAAAACTGTAGATAGTATAGATTAAATAGCTAGGAAAAAGACCCTTGACTGACAGTGTGAGCAAAGCCACGTATCAGTGCATATTTACTCCTGTGTATACCCTGGCTGATGGGAAACCACACAAATGATAATTTGAGATGCTGTCACACATGATAAAACTGTCACAGAAATCTCACCATAAACATGGCTAAGGCACAGAAAATTTTCTCAGGGTCATCCTCTCAAGTTCCATCATTTCTCCACATATTCTTGGGAGACTGTTTTAATAAGAAAAGTATCCACAGTTCATTGACATCGTAAATCAACCCTATATCCAGTCTCTGAATGTTTCTGAAAGTCCAGATAACCATAAGATTTTGTTTGCTTGCTTGTTTATTTTTATGGTTGCACGATGGTTGTAAGCAGTCATTCAGGGGGACTGTTCTGCTTTACTATTGACTGCTCTGAACATCTCTTTTCAAGACAATTTAACAAAGATTGGGAAAACTTTAACTTCTTCAGATCAAGTTTTTTTGGCTTTAGACCAGATTTCAAACATCCTTTTGGATGTAAGAGCTCCTCGGAAGTTACTGCGTGTAATTTATTCTAGTAATGACTGTGCCTGATGTAAGCAGGTCAGTTGGAAAATCGAAAATAACTCACAGAATTTAGAACGGTGGAAAAGTAAGATTTTGAGTGCCCTAATTAATGTGGAGGACAAATTAGATTGGATTCTGTAACGGGAGGAGCACTGACAGATTATTGAGCTTGCTTATTTATTTATTTATTTATTTATTTATTTATTTATTTACTTCTATATATTTGGAAAGGAAGAAACGTTCACTGTATTCCTCAAGGAGTGACTATACTGCATACTGCAAAACTGCGATGGAAAGTGGCATTTAAGATTGAAATGGATTTATTTGCTCAAGTGATTGAAGAACTCAGAGTAGTTTGGCTTTAATTGACTTGATCCACGGCTTAACTGCTATCACTGGAAACTAGTTAGTCTCTCTCTCTCTTCCTCCCTTTCACCCTCGCTTCCACTTACTCAGTTTGACGACTCTTCTTAGGTCTCTCGTAGTCACAAGAATTCTGTAGCTCTTGTTGCTGTTCTTGTAGGTTGAAATTTATTGAAGAAAGAATGAAGCTCTCTGTTTTCCAGAACGTCCAGCAAAAGTCTTGTATTTCGTTGGTAAAGAAGCACATGAATAGTATGTTTATCCCGATGAAATCCACATATGAAATACTCTGTTAGTTCTCACTCACCAGGGATAAGGTCAACTCCAGGAACATATGGGAGAAGAATGAGAATGGAATTGATTCTCAAAGAGGAATCAACGTAAAGTAACAAGAAAGAGAAAACTGGATAGTGTGGTTACAAACAGGTTATGCAGAGAGCCCACTGTTTTCACTGTCTCTCTCATACACACAGACATACACACACACATTTCCCATAAAGAAACCTAAAATGATCACGTCTTTAAAAAGCATTTGCTAACTCCCTCTTCTAGACCACTGGGAGTCTCATTCTATCCTGTGTACACCTACAAATGCCACAGATTTCAACATGCCATGTGGTCTTACAGGCACTCCAAAACAGAATAAACATTGTAGAAAGTGAAGAATTAATGTGATGAAATCAACTCAATTTAAAACAGGAGGACCTAGGAAACAATGTAGTTGTCACCAGGACACAGCACATGTCCCATCATGCTGGACAGAAATGAGAACTTTCTTCTGGCAGTGGACTTGGTTTCCTGACCAGTCAGGCCTGCCAGCTCCAGGCATAATTTCTGAGAGAATCCATGTTTACCGTGTTCCATGGCCATCCTGGAGATGGGTATTTAGCAGAATGTCTTTTCTGGGACCTGCATTCTTTTAGAGGCCATTTCACTTTACATCTATTGGAGAAGTCAGATATTTAATTTTACCATCATGGTTCAAACATGAAGTTGTTCTCATACTATATCTTCTTTAAAAAGTGCCATGATTTCAATTAATTCTCTTATTTTAAACATCAGAGGTCATTAAGGAGGGTCAAAGACTGCTGAGCCTTTAAATATGGAAATCTTCCTAGAAATATTTAGTTCCCGAAAGCAGCCTTGGCCTCAGTACTCCACTGATCCCAAAGCCCTCATTTACATGCTGTCCATATTAGCCTCTGTCTTATGACAGTTTTGGAGAAAAAAAATTATGTGTGTGTGTGTGTATAGTGTGTATATGTATATATATAACATATATATATGTTAAGGTGGGAAGGAACTACTAATCTATTCCCTTTCTTATGAATGCATTCCAGTTGTGTCTTGTCTGTTCCCTTCACGTGGGAAGACTGTGACTGTTTCCTTTACCTGGCAGAGAAGCCAAACAAGAGGTTCTTGGAAACGATCTGCCAGGAATTATTTTCAGATAAAGGGCCAGATAGTGCGTATTTTAGGCTTTTCTAGCCACATAAGGTCTCTATACCTTATTCTTAGTTTTATTTTACACTTTAAACATGTAAAAGCCATTATTAGCTGTGGGCAGTGCACAAAGAAACCCAGGACTAAATCTGATGTATAGGTTGACCATATCCTAGCTAGTGGAGAAGGCTTCTTCCAGGACCTGATCCTGCCTCTTGCTAGGAAACCCACTTCCCAGTCCCCTCTGACATTAACTTTAGTTTAAGATAAAGAGTTCTTCTCTTCCAACACAAATTAATGGACTTGCGACCACCTCAGATTACAAAACAGACAGCAGGGGGCTATATTACTAAAGTTGTATTATCTTTACTCTGACTTGAAATGGGACAGTTTCAGTCTAGGACAATTTTTTCTCAAGTAGTGTTATTGAAGATGGTTCTAGGTACTCAACACATTCCAACATTTTAATATATTGTACAAAAGCACCTAATGATGGAGCATTGAAATGACCAAGCTCTGATTCTTCAAAAACTAGAGGCATTTGTTTTTAAACCTGTTTGTCTACAGCATAAAAGAACAAAAAGTTGTCAATATTCAGCCTAATCTGGAGAGTTCCTTTTTGCCTTCTACCTGATTCCAAATAATCTAAATCCACATATTAGAATGGTATATTTAGCACCCTATTTCTGAATGTCTGAATCAATTGGAGTCTTTCTGTTTTCAAGTGATAGAAACTCAACTTCTAAAAGAAAAATAGATGAGAGAGAGAAAAGAGAGAGGGAGAGAGAAAAAGAGAAGCAGACAGAAACCATTGGCTTATGAACTAGGACCATTTCAGTGCTTGACTAGATTTGTGAGTAGTGTGATGATGGGTTCAAATAATTTCATTAAGAACTGGTTTCTTTAATTCACAGTCCTGCTACTGCAGCTGTGCCTCCATTGTAAAACCCCTAACCACAAGATGGCTCTAAAGACTTCAGACCCCAAATACTCTTAGATGATGTGATTTGAAAGAACTAATCTCTTTATCCCAAGATTGCAAAACTCTTCTTATGTATCAGTAACTCTGATTGGGTCCTGATTCTATCCTTAAGCAAATCACTTTGGTCATAGGAATGATATGTTATCATTTATTAGACCTGAGTTACCTACCTAGAAGAGGGGATAGAACACTGTCCATAATGCATATTGACTGAGGGCAGAGGGAGAAGTTATAACAAAATGGGAAAATAGAGTATTCTTATTAGAATAAAAATAAGAATAATAAGAGACATTTATAGAATGCTTGTTATGGGTCAGGTAGTATAAAAGCTTTTTTTCATGAATGTTTGTTTTTTATTTTTTTAATTGTAGTATAGTCTATTTACAATATTGTGTCAATTTCTGGTGTACAGCATAATGTTTCAGTCATACATACACATACATGTATTCCTTTTCATATTCTTTTTCACTATCGGTTACTATAAGATATTGTATATAGTTCTCTGTGCTATACAGTAGAAACTTGTGTATCTATTTTATATATAGTAGTTGGTATTTACAAACTTCGAACTCTCAATTTATCCATTCCCACCCTAAAAGCCTTGTATAAGCATTAACACACTTAATTCTCAAAGAAAACTTAAGAAATAGGTACTATTACTATAATCATTTTGCAGCTGAGAAAAACTAAGGTGGAAGAGCTCCTTTGTGTATCTGTCAAGGTTTCATTGTATGGCAGAAATTGTAAAATTTAACTTGTTGAATGCTGGATATTTTTGTATTCAATCAGGATACAGTTTGATCCTTTGGAGCCTTGCTTTTGAGATTTGCTGTGAAAGGCCAGGTGTGTGCTCAGTTGAGAGCTAGTAATTCTCCACTACTAAGGCAAAGGACTTCTGTGCCGATACCCTATGAATCTTGAGCTTTTGCCATCTAGATGGTGAGAACAGGTACATTTCCTGGTTCTGTGTGAGTTCTAGGCACTATTTATTCTAATCTTTTTATGGTTCCTTCCCTGGCTCTGTGTAGTTTCCTCATCTGATCCATACTTAGTTGAATACTCTAGGGAATTCTTTGGAGATCTGAAAAGTTCTCTCTCTGCACAACTCTATTATATGAACGCTTAGCCGTCTTAGTCTCCCAGAGCTCTAACTTATATCTCCTCACTCAGAGAATCTACTGGGTATTGCCTGAGTTCCCCCTTCCTGTGCTGCAGGCTGGAAACCTCTGAAGGCAATAAGCTAAGGCCAACATAGGGCTTACCTTATTTGATTCCTGTCTGTCAGAAATCACTCTCCTTTGTTGACTGATGTTCAGTGACTCCTATGGTCATATCCCTGTTTTTTGTTGTTTCAAGTGAGAAGGTGTATCTAGTCTCCATCACACCATCTTACTCCATCATGGCACTCAAAAAAATGTTTTTTGTACCCGAATAATTCAAATGTGGTAGTTGAATGTCTCAGAATTTACTTTATCCAATTTTAAGATACATTATAAAGTTACAACAGATAATAGTCCTTGGTCTGACCTCTTGCTCCATATACTGATGGCTTCTGAAGAGAATTGATCTCCCTTGAAAAAATGTTCCTACTCCATCAGACCCCAGATTTGGCTATACAATGTAGATGAATTTCTTTTCCATTTGAACTGTGATAATTTTTCATAAGTGAGAGCAACATTTAAGGTATACACCACATAGAGATTTTTCAGAGTTTGAAAAGAAAACACTTCAGTGGAATAAGGACTATCTTTATGGGCTTAGTTTCACTGCTAAACTTAGCATCCGTCCAGCACACCTCACTTCATTAATTGCTTCTTGCAAAGTTTACTACTTTGCAAGAAACCTCAGTACAAATGAAATTCTCACTTTCTCAATTTCTCTTGTACTACATTAGGACATTTCCAAAGTTTGATTCACTCTGTCTGGAAAGCACCCAAGGGACTTTACCAGGACAGTCTATAATTCTTGTTGACATCTAAAATTCTCAAGAGAAGGGCAAGAAGGTTTTTTAGTTTCAGGTATCTTGATTCAATGTATATATGGGTTTTCCCTTTTAGGTCAATTTTTCACTTTCTTTACTGATGCTAGTTAGTTTGCTCCTTTGTTCTTTAGTAGTTCTAATTGCATTATAATTATGTAACCATAAACTAATCATGCAGAGCAAGTCATTTATGAGAGTGAAAGGACATATGTAAATCGTTACTGCCCTGGGCAAAACAAACATAAGATTACCTTACTTAGAATTTGGCAAACAACAGCCCCTTCCATAAACTCATTAGTTTATATTAATACAACATAGTATCTATTTTCCTGTTTCTAATTAGTTCTGTTTGAATAAGAAAAGGGCTCTTTTATTCTTTAATTACAAGAAATGAATATTGAAATGGCCATGCTAGTAAGCGCAGTATTGTAATTTTGGCCAATACCCCTTGTCCTCTTTAATCTTTTTTAGTAAAGGAAGGAATAGCCAATACCTGTAATCCTACCTGTCTATCTGTCTATCTTTCTAGCTACCTACCTACTTACCTACCTAACTAGCTTTTCTCCTACCTATCTGTCTATCATTATCTTTATTAATCCATAACAAGCATAAAAATGGATTATTCAGAAACAGTGTATGGGAAATTTAATAACCACTTGAAGAGCTTGAAAATAGTCCTTAATATGATTCAAAGAATGATAGATAAATGATAATTATGGAAGTCTTAGAATATATTCTGAAACTACAGATGAATATTTAACTAAACTAGAGGTGGGGAATATGAGGAAGAAAAGAAGTCACATACATAATAGGGCATGTGGCTCCTCTTTTTTTCTGAAAAACAATATCTCCCCTTCAATGCAGGAAAGGAACCAAGTACACATATAATTATGACATACTGCAGTCATGGAGGAGGGACCCCTACTGCATATAAGGAAACAATAGGGAAATATTTCTGCCCTTAACTGTTTGTTCAGGAGCATTAATTATAAACATTTTCTGTTCTGGCGTATAGAATAGTCAAGCTTAGAATAACTTAAACAGAAAAATTGCATCAAATATGACAAAGGGATGGATTATCAATTGTAATGTGATCCACCCATTATAAAGAAAATGCTAACATTCACAGTCAATGGACATAAATGAACAAAGAACAGAAAAATATATCTAAAAGGTCTGTGCACAGCTGAATAAAGTTCTCTGATATTTGAAAAGTCAAACAAAACAAGTTATTTTTTCAGTCAAACTGGGGGTAGACATTTACTTTCATCAAATGATGATAAGGGTATTAATCAGAATAATCTTTCCAAAAAGTAAATTGCCATCATTTATTAGAGGTGTTAAAAATTTCATACCCTTTTTTCCCAGAGGTTTACCCCTAGGAATTAGACTTAAGGATTGGGATTTTTTTTTCCTTTTTATACTTTTCTATATTTTCTAAATGTTATATCTTTATACTCAGAACAGTAAGTATCACATTGAAACCCTAAAGCAAATATCAACATCTACTTTAACTGATGCTCCTCAGGAAAGTTAGGCAGTAGTTCTACAAAATGGAATATCCTTTCTGTTACTGCCTTTACATTATTGTTAAGAGGAAAATATCTAGACATACAAACACAAGTAACTATAGACACACACCCATAGTAAAACCTTGTCTATACAGAACTTTGGGGAAATGAGTCAGATCATCCAGAGGTGAGATTTAGCTGAGTTTCCAATTGATGAAAAGCAACTTCATACCTTTGAAGTGTTGTTTATAAAAATACCTTTTCATCATACTGCTGAGAACAAGTACAAAAATAATGTTTGAGCAAAATCGATGATAAAATGCTCAGACACTAATAGCTAAAACTATTTATTCATACAACACATGTACTGAGAGATATTTAGTAGATGTCTTATCCTACAAGTGATAATAATAATGCTAGCTACCATTTATTAAAATCTACCATGTGCTAGGAACTTTGTGTATGCTAGTTCTACTCACAAAAATATGAGAGTGGGTTTTCAAAAACCACTTTTATAGAAAAAGAAACTAAGTCAAAGCAATTTTTTAAAGAAAACTTACCTAAATTATACAATTGACAAATAGGAAAGCCAAGATTTTAGAACAGATCCCTTTATTCTGAAGACAAGGGTCTTTTTTCAAATTATTTTCTGTAAGTCCCTAGAGGTCTTTAATGTGAACAAGAGAGTTAGTGGGTGGTTCTTTGGACTCTGGTCCCCACCCCCCAACATTCCCCCCGCCTCCCTCACACACACCAACTTCATCAGGAGTATCTCCCTTTTAATCTGCCTTATATATGGAATCTGGGGCAAGATTCCAATGGAAAACAATTGAGGAAACCAACAGACACAAAGCAAAGCACTCAACCCCATTGCACCTCTGTTCTCTGTCCTCTCTCTCCTGTCCTCCCCCTCTGCCTCACTTTCCTTCTTCCCCCTTCCCCTTTCCTCGTGCCTTCCCTCCATCATACAGCTCCCCAAAGTCCAAACACTTATACGTAGGTATAAAAATGAAGTCAGTAAACCTTTATCATATGGGAGAAATGCAGAAAAATATTTATTACTGAATTCTGCTCGTTCCTAAAACCTAGAATTCAGTTAAATTTTCTATCTCAATAGACAATTTTGCTGCAGCTTTTCTATTGGAAGTTATTTATTTATCTGATTTGGAGCAAAAGTTGACAATTGTAGCTTTATTAAATGTCAGTGAGGTCAGTGCAAGATTTGTGTGTTGATGGAAAATATACGTCCTAAAGTCTTGCCAAAATGATAATTCTGGGTGCAATTAGAGAGGCTTAATGGAGTCACAACTAGATTTAGGGTTCAGACTCATATATTAAAGTTAGACGCACTTATATCATCTATGACAGAGAACAGAGGATCTTAATCCTGGGGGGATGTATCAGAATTATCTGTGATGCTTTTAAAAAACACACAAGCATGATGAGATTCACCCATATGCACTGAATCAGAATCTCTAAGCATTACCTTTGTATTCCTAATTCTTAAAAGCCCTGTAGGTTATTGTGATACATAGGATTGAAAGCAATTTAAATATAATGTCAATGTAAATGGCAAGCACTTCAACATTATAAGTACATGTGTAAATGCATCCATACAAACATACAGGTAAGGTTTACATTCAAGTTCTACAGTTAACATATTAATTTATTGGTCCCTTCGTTAAGAATGTTCTACCTTTCCTTTGCTTTTACTTTGTTCTTGATAGCTGAGATTTAATTTCGATCCAAGCTAAGATTTTAAATTGACAAGGTCAGTGATAATTATAATGAGACAGATTCTCACTGAGATGTTAATGTATTAAACTGAACTCCCTTTAATATTAATGGGAGCTCAATGGGGAGATGACAGTGATAAGTATGTAATATGAGTTTTATTTTTAAAAGCCAGTTTTAAAAAATGTGAAAAACATTCCATTTGTTTGCAATATTAGAGGAAGCACTTCCTTTATCATTTTGATCATTATTTTTTTGAGAGTTAACTAAAATTCTGCAATGCCAAATATTTGTTTCTTGTATTTCACAGCTCTTTTATTCCATCACCTTAAAATTAATTTTCAGGCATAGATTATTATAGATGCAAACTAAAGAGGTGTTGGATGATTGAATATGTCTTCATGAACCAGCGTAATAGAAATCTAGAAAGAGGGCAGAAGTTCTATTAATTTAGTAGTTGACTTTACTCTCATATGAAAAGAAAGCCTATTTTCTAAAACCTAAAATTAGGACTCTACTTTTAGGAATTCAATTTACAAGGAAGGTTGCTGATCATTTTTAGAGATTTAGTTACTAATTATTCAAAGAATATTTGGATCTGGCCTTTTCATCTTCTATCACATGTTTCATTGTATTCTCTCTTGATTGATGACATAAATTTCATTTGTTTGACATTTTAAAATTCAAGGAATGGGTTTCTTTTTGTTACTCTCCTGCTTTCTTATCCTTTAAACACTTTTGGAGTGTTTTCATCTTCACTGTTATGCACATTGTGTTACCCAACAAAATACAAAGATTTTCCTTGAGTGGAAACATAGCTATTGTTTATGGTTTTTACTTCCACCTTTATTTTTTCTCTTTCATCTTTTTTTAATCTGGTTACAGAAGTTTGTGTTATCACATGCATAGGCCACAGGCCACCATCATTCATCCAAACGGTGGCCCACTGTTGAGAACGTGTATGTGGCATACAGATTCCTTTTAATTCCCACTCCTTGTCCCATGCTTCCCAAGCAGCCCAAAGCTGTCCTGATACCTCTATTACATGTACTTTTGTTTATACATGTGTGTTAAAATGTGTTTCTTTGCATGTATGTTGGTGAGATTAGGCTTAATTTCTGTCACAACAACAAAAACAAGCAAAATTGTGTTGTCTCAAACTAAAAGAAGTTTCTTTTTCTCGCTCATATTCCAGTCCAGGTGGTTGTTCCAGATCTAAGTTCTAGGTTTTCAAATCCTATTTAGGAACCTGGGTTTCTTCCACCATGTTTCTGGCCATCCTTTTCCGATATTTTCTTTTTTAATTTGAAGCAGGTGGCAGCTGATAGGAAAGAGAAAGAGGATATGGGGGAGTCAGTCCACTGCTCAAAGCCCCAACCCGGAGATGGTGCATATGAAGTCCCAATCCATGAGACAGAATTTGATTAAATGGCCACATGCATTATCATGAGGCCTGGGAAATATATCCTAACCAGGTCACAACCCTAAGTCTGTTACTGTTAAATAAAGGAGGAACATATTGTGGGGAAAAATCAGTAATTCCATTCACACATTTTTAAAAAAATTTACACAAATAGTTTTATATCACATATCACTTTCTGTTTTTTTAATTATCATTATGCATTTTAGATCTAGTCATGTTTTTGGGAGGACATATAGTCTGTTACTTCTAAGTGCTACAGAATACTCCATTGTGTGCATCGACCACATTTTGCCCAAATCTTCCCAAATGAAGGATATTCAGATTTCTTCTAAAGTGCTGCCACTGCAAAAAATACTGAGATAAACTTCCTTATGAATTACCTGAGAAACTATTCCTAAATACACACAGCTAGTTCTATCTTCCCTTTATTCCTCCCTTTTCTAAATAGAGCTGAGGGCTCATCAGTGATGTCAGAGACGGGAACCTGCTCATAGGTATTGAACAAAATCAAAATTGGTAAAAGTGCCCGTGTGATTCTGATACGACACATCTTCACTGGGGGTTTACAACCATCACCTAGTAATCAAGAATCATGCACAAAGTCCTCAGATCCTAGTTGTGAACCTGTAATTAATCGAGTTTAAATGACTCTCCAAAATTGGGATGACTAGATATTAAGTAATTTTGATTTTGATAAAATGACATATTGTAGATAGGCTCCCTGGAAAACACAAAAACACCCCCAAATCATGAAGATAAATGCCAAACTGCATTAAACCTGAGAAATGCATGAGTTTCACTAATATTCCATTGTTCATGTGATTCTAATTGTAACCACTGTGGGTGTGTTAATGATTTTAGCCTCGTATACATTACAATGACATTCAATGACAAATTAGATTATTCACTTACAACTTTATTTAGGAAGAAATGTATTCCCGTTAGGAACAACCTCTCATTTTTCTCACTGGAGTAGCAGTGCAGTTCCTAGGAGAAATTACTTGGTCAACGCCAGCAGTCTGCATCAATTTCCTACTATCCAGGGATCCTGAGATTCAAACATCTGTGAAATTTCCAATGGCTTCTTCATGCCAGTGGAAAGTAAAAAATTTCTTGCTTTGATGGTGTTCCCAGATGTTCTTAATGCTGCACATATGGTAAGGGCCATTCTTTCCTAATAAGCTGAGGTTTTCAAAGAATCACACTAGGCAACTGAAATGCAACAGACCCTGAAATCTATCCATAGATTGGCTTTATCTGAAAAGCATTTATATTCCTGACAACCAATATAATTATCCCAAAACCGATATGCAAGGCTTTACACAGTCATAATGATGGAACAATTTGTAAAATGCCCTTGGTTTCTGCCACAAGAAAGCAGCTTAATTATTGAAAAGAAACTTTAGTTTGCTAAAATTTCCTCTTGAAATTGTATGCTGTTCTATTGTTACAGACTGTAAGGACTGGCTATTGAGAAATATTTCTCAGCATATAGATGGAAAAGTGAAACTGCCTGTGGTTAGTTACTCTCTTTTTAATGTGCCCTTATTCACCTCAACTGTTCTACTCAGTTAATTTTTTAGTTATATTTTAATCAAAATATATAAAATTATTTGGATGGAAAACCATGTAACCTTTCCCGATTCTGTAGCAAATTGATTGAGAAGGCTGATATCCTTCACCTGAACTATTGCAATAATTTTCTAAACTCATTAGACCAATGTTTTTAAAAATGTGGTTCCAGGACCAGAAGTAGAAGAATCACCTGGAAATGTGTTAAAAATTCAAATTCTCTGGCACCACCACAGAGATACTGAACTAGAAATTTGGGCAGGACCCAGTACACATTGTATTTTAACAAGGTTTCCATGTGATTCTGATGCACGGTGAAGTTTGAGAACCACTGAATTAGACTAGTGTGCTGTAACTGAAATCTGAACAGCTGTGGTGAGAGAATAAGGCAGACATTACCTACAACTAAGGGGATCAGAGGTGGCTTCACAGGAAACACGGAATTTAAAAAACCTGAAAAAAACATCTTTTACAAGTTCAGGAGAATTTTGTTGAAATAAAGACTATGGAGATTGAAAAGAACATTGGGTTCTTACAGGAATGCATTGTCTGTTTGAGGCATGTGGGGAAAATCCGAGTGGTTCATTAATAGGACTCCTTAGTAGGAAGCGATAAAGGGAGAAGGTGGAGATTTCACCTGGTGCAAGGTTGTCTATGGGTCTTATCTTTTTGGCAAGAAGAAGCCATCAGAGGTTATCACACAGAGCAGTGAATGACATCATCATATTTGCTTTCTAAGAGCATAACTATGGTGTAGTGGATTGAGTTTCCATGCGAGAGTGCGAGAGAGACCAATTAATCAGTTATTTTGATATCAAGCTGAGGAGTGATGAATGTTAAATGATAATTATGGTAACCAGGGGCTGGATTGAACAGATTGACCAGGTAGCATTGTGCCCAATTAAGGTATTAGAGAGACAATCCCCTCCTAGTTAATGTGCAGAAAGTAGCAAAAGATGATTACTTCATCTTAACAACCAGAACAAAACAGATAAACTAAAATCACTTTTCTTAAAAATCCTCAGAGTGGTGGACATAAATAAGTTCAAATCAGCTCATTCAAAAGAAGGATAAATCTTATATAGGTAAACAAAGAATAGACTTATTTTACATTTAGGAATCAGTTGAAAGTGAAAGGGTAAACAAAATATATCATGTCAACATCAATCATAAGAAAGCTGGTGAATAAGCCAGGGTCCAGGCAGGAGACAGAAGGCACACCAGTATTTGAACAGGGATGATTTAATGTAAAGAATTCTGAATTTAAAAGGTTAAATGAAACTAAAAGAATTATATATTCTAAGAGAATTACAAGGGCAGAAAGTAGTTACTACCTCTAGGCTGAGGGAGAAAGATCTGGGAAGGAACTCAGAATTTAAAAGAGCCCCTGGGCTAAGATTTAAGCTCCATTGGACTGGGTGCGGCTGCCTCAGGAAAATGCAGCTTAATAGTGGTGGAAGGGATAAATTTGGGATTTTGAGATTTACAAATGTTAGCCACTTTATATAAAAGCAGATTTAAAAAAATTTCTTCTGTATAGCACAGGAAACTATATTCAACATCTTGAAATAGCCTTTAATGAAAAAGAATATGAAAACAATTAAATGTATGTATATGCATGACTGGGACATGGTGCTGTGCACCAGAAATTGACACATTGTAACTGACTCTACTTCAATTAAAAACAAACAAAAATGAAGTATAAGAATAAAAAAACAGTGGTGGAGGCATTTTCTAGAGGGTACAGATGAGCAAGGGCTGGTTGTAGATATGGGTCTGGCTTTCAGAATGAGGTAAAAAGGTATGTCACTTGAGGGTAGTAATTAAGTCCATAGATGAGGATGGTATAACTCATGGGTATAGAATAAAACATGACCAGAAAATGTGAAACAATAGATGAGAATAGGAGTCTTATATTTTTAAAAAGCAGTAAGATGAAAGCAGCAGAAATAGCAAAATGTTTCATAAATCAAAGAGTTTAATATGTAGTGTATCATATTTACCAACTTTTTTTTCAAACTGGCAGAAATGTCAGTATGTAAAAAGACGAACCATCTCTTGTACTGCTGGGGAGAATGTATTATTTAAAATTTTCTGAGAAGGAATGTAGCAGATATTTAAATACTATCAAAATACTCATATTCTTCCACATGGTGAGTCCCCTTCCAGAAATAAATAGAGATTGAGTTAAATATTACACACCAAACTTTCCTAATAGCACAACTCGTGCTGAGAATAACTAAATGTGTCTCAAAACTGGGACTTGATTATGCAAATCCTGGTTAATCTATATGCTAAACTAAATGTACTCACTAAAATGATATGATTACACAATTTATAATGACATGGGGAAATCTAACACTATATTTAAGTGAAAATGGGATATAAAATATATAAGAATTATAATCCCAAATAAATAAAGTTCTTAGGAAAAAAAGACGAGAATATTTGAGTGTTAGAAAATTATGATAATTACTGTAATTGAATTTAATTAATTCTACAAAGGAGCTAGTATTGTAATCCAGAAAACTCAAGTGTATTCTAATAGATATATGGGATGTCAATAGTCAACATTGTTGTATTGTTCTAAGAGTTCTTAGAAACACCAAAACTGGAACGCTAACTTGCTGATTAGGAGATCACATGTGACCCTTGGGAGAAGACCCTCAGTAGAGTGGTAAGAGTAGAAACTACATGGAGATGGGTTCAGAGAGAAAAAATTAAAGTCAGGAATGGTAGACTACACATTGACAATATTAGTTCATTATCTGGAAGAGAGTGGGCAAAAAGGATAATCCACTGAAATGTGTGAGAGCATTTGTCTGTATATTTCTCTACTGAGGAGAATGGACCAATTGGAAGGTAGCTTAAGGGCACAGAAGACAGAAGGGACAGTTATGCGTCAGAGTCCTAACAGAGCAGCGTAAAAGGGATTCCGTGCCCATTTGGAGAACTTGCTAGAGTTCATTGCATATCTGTTTCTTTAAAGCAGTTGTATATTCATAGATTAGACTCATATATTATAATTTAATATTTTATTATGTTTGGCACAGGTATTTCACAGTAGCTATTCTGGTATGTTACATTGAGTTAAGTCACCCAGAGACTAGCAAACTGTATCTGGCTAACAATTGATAGCTGACAAATTCACAATTTTTTTACAAAAGCAGTCCAATTTTTAATTAATCAGAAGTGAGAAGTTGCATTAATTTCACATGTGTATGAGAAAGATTTTAAAGACAATCCACAGGGTACAGAACAAATCTGACAAGGATATTTCTTTGACCTGAAGTGTCACTCTATGTAGCCTGGCTCTTTCTTCTTAAACCCAAGCCTTAGTACATAAACAAGCATATTGAGAAGAATGATTTTTCCAGGTCATCCACCCAGACCAGGAGTCTATTAATATAAACTAGAAAAGGTTCACTGGTTGTCACTGTACAGGTTAGGGACGAAAGAGGAGAAGGAATAGAAAAGGGTGAAGAGAAAGAAGAATAGAAAGGCGGAGGAAAGAAAGGAAGGTTGGGAGAGAAGAGGAAATATCACTGCTGTGTGTGTGCCTAGACACATGTGAGCTGGGATCAGGGCAGGTTTCTGGGTAGGAAAAGAGAGAGAGTAAGGAGACTGTCCAGCACAAGCCTAGTGTGGGCTCACAATGTTAGCATTGCTGGAGACAGAGGCTGGGATGCTGGTAACCAGATGTGCCATGGTAATGACACATGGAGCAGAATGAGAGGTGGGTCAACTCTCTTCCCATCCAGGAATCATTTCATCTCTGGTGATGTGAACATGCACGTATATGTTCACTTGACCTTTGGGGTGTGTGTTGTATAGTTATGCATGAAAAATACAACTTACCCTTCTCTTAAACACAGTAATTTATATTTTTGGTTCCTATTTTGGTGGGAAAGAGACAAAGAGGCAAATAAAATTTGGAAGAAATAGGGGAAAGGTTATAATGTGAAATTTCATGTTCATTGGATGGTTTTAATTGTATGAGAATATCTAGCATGGTCCTGGAAAGAGCACTGTATGGACAAGGAATCTAGAAACCTTGTTTCTACTTCAAGTTCTGTCACTCTTTTAATTGTGAGATATTGGTCAAGTCATTATCTTCTCTGGGTAAAATTTATTCAGAAATTAAATGGGGGTTAGATTACATGCTAGAAACTTAGATGTTAATGTGTGAATAAGAGGAGAGTTGTTTGATTTATTTTGGCTGTTCATAAAATTTACAAATGTTTTCCAGACAGAAGTTTGAAAAATACATATGGAGACCCATGTGTGATCGATCAAAAAAAATCTAGAGTAGCATCTGGAATAATAAGCCAGGTGGCCTTTGATTGGATCAGTGACTGTGACTGTGGCTTGGTCCTGCTGAAGTCAGGTGACTTTCCTCTCAGGGCCTTAGTTACTTGGTCTCAGCCCCTGAAGGTGAGGTTGTAACGGTCTCCATTGTACTGCAAACTCAGGTGTTCCTTTTTTTTCACTGATGTATGTTTAGTACATAGTGTGGTGCTATTCTGAAGAAATCCTGAAGAACTCTATTTTTGATAAATTCTTAGCTAAAAAAAGCCTCTTTGTCAGCCACTGATACACATATACATCCATTTACCCAAAACAGACAGTTTCCTGTGTCAAACATCATAGTATCTCTTTCTTATTTTCAAGTGATTTCTCATCTTTATCATAGTGTTTGAAGATATATGAATAATTACTCTTTGTTCAGTTTTCACTCTATGTCAATCATATTACACAACATATGAAAAGGTTCTCCTTTAATCTGCATCACAACCCTGCAAACATTAACCCCCTCACTTCTAAATAAGAACAGTGGAGCTCCCCGCCCCGATTCCAGTGAACTGGCTGAATGTCCTATATGCTTTCAGAACTACCACATGATTGTGGTTCTCCTTTTACCATAATTTAGACTAAAATCTATTTCATCATTTCCATAAATTATCTGTTTGCCTCTCTGATTATTTGTTGTTAATGCACCTGTCCTAAACCCCTGGAGGAATCCTGCTCTTAGGCTACCCTTGCCTTCTCCAGTCAGAACCTACTCATTGGCATGTGGTTGGTCAACATTCTCAAGTCAAGGCAGCAAAGAACTTGCCTATGGGTCTTGTTCACTGAGTAATTGTCTGTGTCTTTCCATAGCTGTGTTACGTAGCTAGCTGTAACTGCTCCATCTGTCTTCTAATTCACTGCATAGAATGATAGGAACACTTCCACTAAGATTAAACTTAGCCCTTTCTTATTGTTCTTCACCTTTTTTTTTTTAACCGTGGCTGGGAATAGAATACTAATTCAAAATATGGAGAAGCAGTTTTAACATTGACTCACCAGTTTATGGTATGATCTTATTAAGTTAATCAGTTAATCAAATATTTAGCTTAATTTTGAGTAAGTATGAATTTATAGGTGAAAATGACATCAATATTTTTAATGAAATAAATGAAAGCTTGGGAATGCTGGGAGTTATGAGATAAAATGTAAATGCCAAAAATCAGAATTATTTTGTGTAATTGTCATGTAGGTTTAAATTGATGATCTTATTCTATGCCACAGATTTATGTATCATCATGTAATTGGTCTTCTCTTGCTGGAGGTAGAAGGAAATCAGAATTAGTGCTATACATCTGTATCCATCACAAAGAGTGAACTGACTTTCCTTTGTAAATGCCAAATTTTTTTTTTCATATGGTTCAAAGGTTCTCCCAGCTATACCACAGGGACAGTTGCAAGATAACATGAGAATATTTAGCTGGAATATGGACATTGCTGTCAACTGGTATTTGTTGTAAAAAGCTTAATATTATCGTAAAGAAAATGTGAGATGAATATTGATACTATGGAGGTATCTTTGTGAATTTTTGTGGGCTTTATGGTTCCAGGTGAAGTAAAACTGTCAGAATGATTGATTGCTGTGTTTCATATCTGCTGCAGCCATATGACTTGAAAGAGTTCCATGGAGTTAGGAAAATCTATAGACTTTTCTTGCTTCCCTTTGCACCACAATGAGCTGTTTGGGATTTGCCACTTTCTTTGTAATGTCTTATAGGACAAACACAAAGGAAGAGTCAAAGGTGAGTCATTCAGTTGAGTTAAAAGGCATAGATTTTTGGCTGTGTATAAACACAGCTACAAGATTGACTATTCTCATTGAACTGACTGATCAATTTGGTCCAACAACAAATTTGAGTTTTATCTTCTTTCAGTTTATTGATTAAATACACTGATTGCTTTTGTACCTTTGCTTGTATGTGGACAGCAGCAGCATGGATAGTTAACGTGGACGCCAGAGTCAGACTATCTCAGCTTATATCCTGCCTTCTCCAGAAATAACTGGGCTGTCTTATTTTGTCTCAGTTTTCTCATGTGTAAAATGGAGATTATAATGGAATGAATTTCTTAGGGTTATTAAGATAATTCAATTAGATAATATATCCAACAAGCTTGAACAGAACCTGGCACAAAATAAGCTTATTTACTATTGTTTTATCATCATAATCATATTTATGCATACATGTATATGCACATAAACTGGTGTCAAGTTATGTATTACTAATACATATTCACTTAAGAGACTCAGTTTAAAAACTCATTTAACCAAATAAAATTTTTAATTAATTTATTTAATTTGACTTGTTGCTTAAAAGCACATGGAGAAATTAACCAGATGTTTGACAACCTATGTTATGTCAGTGTGCCACAAATAAGCCAATTCAATTAAAAATGTAATTATTCATTCCAATGGTCTGTTTACACAGTACAAGGCATTTAGTTTGGCCACATTTTTACTTAATTGCTCAAATAATTGGACTTTGGGTAGACAGAGCCTAGAATGGTCAAATTTGATGCTACTGAATGATTTGGTTGTTTAGATTTGTCATGACTCATTAACTGTAAGTAGCAACAGAATTATTTCTGGTTTCCTGCCATTCACAGGACCATGCAGTTAGGTTGCAGACAATTTTAACAGTAAGAACATTTTGTTGTTGTGTCTAATTATAGTTCATTTATGAAAATACAATATGAATTTTAAAAAATTTTTATTTATTGTATTTTGGAGACTACATGTATCACACAGTATACATATAGTCTCCAAATGGTGCACATTTATATGTACATAGTATATGTATGTATGTATGTGTGTATATATATATATATATATATATACACACACACACACATAGACACAATGATGCTCATTATCTGAAATTTTCTCATATTCTTAGAAGGAGTGTGATAAACAGTAAGGGGTAAGATTTGCTCTCTCCACTGAAGACTGATTATATGTCTTTCAGTCTATCTAGTGAAAATATTTTCAAAGTATTTAAAAAGCAAATACTCATATTATTAATTTAAATAACATGATACCATGATATTCTTGTCTTTCAAATTACACAAATTGGACAATAATCGTCAATGAAGAAATAGAAATATATGAAAAACAATTTGTAGAGTTACCAAAGATAAAAGTGGTCACTCAAGGGAATTCAAAAATGTAGAACTGATTAATTCACGTTTATTTAGGACTTACAGTTAGCCTTACCCCTGGAATCAATATGTAGGCATTTCTTTTGTCCCCAAACTATTCCCGATTTTTTTTGATATAAATTGTGGCACAAACAGACAAAACCACAAAGCAATTTCCTCTTTATCAAGAGTTTAAATGAGAAATCACACAGTTTGAAAAATCAGTTGTGCATTAACTCACTTCAAAAGAAATTTAAAAGAGGAAGGAAAGTTTCAGGCAATAAAAAGCCCAATTAAAAAAATCAAGAGGAACTCATGTGCAGCTTCAAGTTCTGTGTTTTTCTTCTGTTCTTTTATTTGTCATTCTTTTTCTGTAAACCATCAAGAAATACAGAAAGCTTTTACAGTTGTATGACTAAAAATATATCAAAGTATATATTCACAATGTATGTCTCTACTCACTACCTGAAAGATTCTTATAAGGTGAGTAATAAATGGTGGAGAGTGGGGATTTGCTTGCTGCGCTGCAGCCTGCCTGAGCACGAAGATCACTTCTTTTTCCCGAGAAATGCTTCGTCTCTTTCCAGTTTGTAGATAGGGTCTTTGGCTACCATCTTAACCCCCAAGTGGATCTGAGGTGAGAAAAGACTATCATTTAAGTGAAATTGTTTTCCTTCAAGGCATGAAATAACTGGTAAGAGTCTGTACGTTTTTACCTTTTCAGCTGGAGTTGAATGTGTATGAATCTGATGTGTCAAAAATATTTATAATAGATGACTCAGGGCCTGATGCTGCAGCCCTCAGGCAGCCAAAACTCCAATTGACTTCAGTGAGATCTTTCTGTGTCTGAGGTCCAGCTGCCTTGTGCCTGGAGGGTAAGAGGAAAAGCTTAAATGTAGCATTGGTTCAGGGCTTCAGGAGCTAGAGACAGTTTTAGATAATGGTAGAAAGAGATCTGCAGCTGGTTGCTGGTCTGAGAGCTGTAACTGACAAAAGTCTACTAAGAAAAGAATAATCTTGATTGATTCTCATCCACATACTTATGAACATCAAGTGTGTATATCTGAGGGACAAAGTATAATTCCCACACTTTTTAATTCTATTCTGATGTCAAATGCCCTTAGTAAATATTCACGAAGAGCTCATAAACTTCCTCTTAGCCTAGATTTCTCAATTACAAGGCACAGCAAAAGAAATACAGGAAGTATAAATTAAAGGTCAAAAGATTATTGCATGAAATGTTCAGAAAGACTTTCCATTCATAGAAATGAAAGGTAAACTAACATGCAGGCACTTTAGAAGTTTACTAGGCCTAACATTTCACTATGTATAGGAGATAACATGGAACCCAGAGGTGGGAAGACTATCTTTTCACTCAACTACAATGATCTCTTTTTGCCAAACACCAAGTCTCATCTGTTTCAATTTACTTCCCCAACTCTCCAAAAAATTAGTTTTTTTTTTTCCTGGGAAAAACTGTCTATTTTAGTTGAAGGGTATCTAGATTTAAAAATCAAACAATGCATTAACTGTTTAAGTTACAGTATCTCAGATGCATTTTCCTCATCTATTAAGTAGGGTACTTGTGCTCTGTTACTTTATCAGTTAACTTCCAACTATATTCTAATTCCATTTCATTCTCTTTTATTACCAGTTTATACTTTCCTATATTATCCTAATGGAACTGCTACAGGCAAGAACCACCGAGTAACATGGTGTTTGTTAAGTTCCTTGCTTTCTTCTTTGATCTCTCCCTCCCTTACTTCAGATACTAGTACCTTAATGCTGCCCTGTCAAGTGCAGTGAGATGCACTGTGGCATCCCACGCTTCAAAGAGTTTGACATAGAGGCACTCAAACATTTAAGTGTCATCCGCAGTAAGAAATACACATCCACCTTGCGATTCAACACACACGTAATTGAAAGAACAGTTTCCTAAAATGGATGTGTCTTATGTAATAAAACACAACATTTCTTATTAAATAAAATTTCATCCCATTAAACATGCTGGGTGGGTGTCTCAATACATTGATTTTACAATCCACTAGTGAATTGAAAATCTATAGTTCCTGGATTAGTAAACTCTGTGGTACTCTTGGAACTGTTAATGAGACAGGCATCTTGGTAACATTTTCGTGCTTTTGAAAAGATGTAATTTTTTTAGGAAGTGATTGCCTTAATAGTGTCAGCTTAAGGGTCATGGGACAACAGTGAAAGGGAAATCTGAGAGCAAGAGGTGTTTTTCGTTGTTGCCCTACTCTCAGGCACTCACAGATGTTGACAACTTCTTCATGACCATCAATGAGACTTCTCGGTGTGCTATTTCAGAATTTTGGAGATATTTATCAGATTTAATTGGGAATGCATAAATATAGATATCAAGAGAGGTTATGTTTTACTCAGCACCATAGAGACCAGCACTGAAATGATAATCCAGGTATTGGAAACACTTTGATTTTTTTTCTCAGACATGGCTTGGTTCTACAGGTTCTGATAGCCTTTGTTCTTACACTATGTTTGAAATGACCATGAAGCAAAGCCCTCCCTCTTTCTACCCTCCAAGCTGTCTTTGGCCCCTGGAACCTTTTTAAGTGTTCAGATAAGTTTTGAAATCTGAATCAAGGAGAAATCAAGGAGAAACATCTGAAGGAATTAATGATTCTTATTGTTTTCACATTTGTTGGAAGGTAGGCACCTGAGGATGAGAGAGTCCTTGTTTGAGGGAGCAGCCAAGCCAGAATCACCAAAACCCCCCAAAATCAGTACATGAAAACCAGTCATTCAGCCAAGAGTCCACTAATTGTTACATGAACTATTCTCAAGTGCTTGAGATTCCTCAAGGCCACAGTTCATGGGCTGGAAGATTTGGAAAACTTTCAAAAGTATTCATTTGCAGGATCATTTATTTGTTCAAAGATCACTTACTGAGCACATATGATGACTTCTAAGTGCTAAGTGCTAGGGAATACATGAGGAATGAAATGCACATCTAGAGTGGAAAGTTTCAAGAGGAAAGAAGTTCTAAAGATGCTTCGAAGTAGCAGCATTGTCATTAGACTCATTCTAATGATGATACATCAGTACACAAGAGCCAAAAAGAATTGTCTCATTTCTTCACACTCGTGTTTTACTCCGAACTTCAGTAATGCTGCTGACATGAGGAGAATGAAGCAGACCGAGAGAGATATCAGACCATAACAATTTTATTTTATGCTGAAAATGATAAAGCAGTCTTTAAAGTTATTTTGCTATCAAAGTAGTTAATTTAAAATAGCAAGAGGAAATTCTACAGTTGCTCAGGACCCATTCTTCAAAATTCATTGTCCACCAAAGCATTTAAAAGACAGTGTTTGGCGGTATAAAATGAAGAAGATAAAGCTTAAGGGAGAACAGCTACTGAAGGGAGGTGTAGGTGATGTTTCCTGGTGGGGAAATACATTATCATAAGAAGAGACACTTTCCATAAAACATTCCAGAGGGGAGTGATTGGAATTACGTCGCCTTCCATTGTGTTTACAGAATGTGAAAACAGCCAGTCAAATCAGTTCTGATTTTTAATTGCACATAATAAAACAGCCAGCCAACCATTGACAGGACCAGTCACTTTTCAACTTGATTTGCATTAGGAGGAGAAAGCTCGGAGTCTGTCTTTTAGTCAGTTCTTCACACCATTTTGTTTAAAAATGTCAAAGGTTGGTTTAGTGTATGGATTTTACATAGGATACAGATCCATTTTCAGTTAGAAACCGTTCATTCTCTTGATTACTCGCGACTTTAATCATATGCAGGGTTGTCCTCCCGGAAAGGCAAATTGATGCAATTGTCCACAGACCCTGAGGATCTATGAGGGGAGGGGAAAAAAAAGGCAGCTAGCAGCTGGTGGCTAAAATATAATTAGTGTCAATATGTAAAATACAATTAGCATCAGCATGCAACCTGCTCCCTGGGCCTGCCTCGGCTGTCTTCCGTCCTCTGTGATATCCCTTCCTTCAAATCAGCTACCTGCCGACCAACTGCTGTTCTTGATGTCAGTGGTTACTAACTATTGGTTAAAATATTCACCATAACACAGTTTCCAAATTTAACCTGCATAAAGAAACTGAGCTGATAGGACAGATGACTTAATAATATGTTCCCGATCTGGCATCTCCATAGACAAGACTTCCTTATACCTGATCTTGGTGATTAAAACCTGTCCTGTTAGGATGTCTTAATTCGTCACAATAAATCACTGTGGTTTACAACTACAAGACCTGTTACTACCACATTGTCCTGTTATCAAAATCAGACAGCTAATTCCCCAGAAATACTTATATTTATAAAAGAATAATAGAATAATCTTGATAAAGAAGTCACACTATAAAGAGGCTAACATTTTTATTTATGGAATGAAAAGTAAGAAGCTTGTTTGGCACCATTAAGATGAAGGAAGATAAACAGCTAATAAACTTTTTCCCTTCAAGAAAAGTAATAAAGGCATTTATCAACTTAGGAGTGAATTGAGCTTTAAACATTTATACATGAGCTATTTGGTTGGAACTTAGAATGTATTTTCTTAGACAAATTTGGTTTAACATGGATTTGAGTTTACAAGGGAGCCAAGAAAAGTCTCTGAAATCTATAACATACCTGGGGGTAGGACAGAAGCCCAATAAACGGGACTTTTTCTAAATTTTAAGATCTTACAACTTCTTATCATTGTAAAACTCTCACACATCTCATGGTTCATATCGAATCTCTCTTCCCCTCCTTTCCTTCTTCTTCTTATTTTTTGGATAGCATTTCAAAGTGAATAATTTTTCCATTGATTTACATTATAATTTCCCAAATGATTTCTTTTCATTTTTATTGACCCTCGGTTAAATACTACCTCCATACACATGAGCTTAAAACTTCTTTTCTTAACCCATCATCAAATAATTTATTTGAAATCCCATGAATACGCTGGAGAACGTATCATTTAATGGGATTTCAGTGACTCACTTTACAAGGGGAAGAAGTCTTATGAAATCCAAAGATAAGCTATTGATTTATCTATTCATCTTCTCCAAAACTATTGCCATTGATACGTGAGTACTCAGTAAGTTTTGAAAAGTTCTGACACGAAAAATGCCAGTGTGATGCCAACCACACAGGAACATTAGGTATGTCTTTGATGGGTGTTGGATCTCACTGCCATTTTTATACGAAGTCAGTACTGATCCAGCATCGTCTGCTAGGAGCTAGGCTATAAGGAGTTGATTCTTGAAAAGGTCATTCAGGCTGAATTAGAATATTTGTAAGGTTTTGCACTCACAAGGTGGGGTCTCTACAGGCCTTAACTACTTGTAGATACCAAGTTTTATGTGTGTGTTACGGGAAGGGCTGGTTAAGCCAGCGGCCAATTAGAGCTTGGCAAACCAGGTGATGAAGCAGAACTTTGTCAGTGACATAACCTGAAAGCCCTGATTATCAAATGTCACCTCAATTTTAAAAATTAATTGCTATAATCATCAACTGAAGCAAATGTCAGTTTTATTTCAAAACAACCAATATTTTTATGAGGAAGATAATGCTCTTCATACTTCTTGCTTGACATGCATCTGCCAGTCAACTCTCTTGTTTACTTCAATTTTGTTATCCAGTAGTTATACAATACTGAAGTATAATTTTTTAAAAAAGATTAAATCATAGCTTTCATAAAAATACAAAATGAATATGTGTCAATGGCTTTAACTAATTAAGAAGAGAACCACTGAGATGTTATAATGTGTTCAAAAGAGAGTTGAAAATTCCAAACAAGAATACTAAAATGAATTTTAGAATAGATGAACCGATCAGTGCTCACGGGCCAACAGTCAGTTGCATTCCACCAGACACAATTCATTTTGCATTTCTATGGACAAGAGTCACTTGCATCATTATCAAACTTCTACAAAATGATAAAATCAATTCAAGACAATGAAAGGTAAAATTGAAACCTGATGGGTACCCCAGGCGGCATACCTAATAATCATTTTCTTGCCCACTTTAAAGACTTTCACAATTTTTCTTAACAGAGGCATAACTCTCTTTTGACTATGAATCCTGAATTTAGAATCAGTGTGAGACAGATGCATGGGATGATTTTATTTCTCTAGTAGGAAGATATATACCATCCTAGACTGAAGTGTGTCTTCTGTCAGCATAGTGGCCTAGAGCCTGAGCTCTGAAGTCAATCTGTGGCTCTGACACTTAGCTGAGTGACCCCAGGCGAGTCACTGTCCTTCATGGTTCTATGCTCTAAAACTGCTATCACAGTACACATTATTGTTTAAGTGGGCATTGGGGGAATTCTGCATTATTTTGGATTAACTAAATATTTTTATGAATCCATTTTTATTTCCTTTGTTGGATTTTTGTTTTTTATATATATACACACACATATATATTATATACATACTATACACATATATATATTAAACTGGTTGCTTTAGAATTTATTTTGCACCTTTATCTTATCACAATCCACCTTCAAGATATAAGTATATATTATAAGAATCTAACATACAGTATAAAACCTTACAGTAAAGCCTCTCTACCCTCAAGACCTTGTCGTATTGTTTTCATATATTTTACTAATCCATATTCTATAATTCTATACATTATACTACAGTGTACATTTTTGTTTTTGTTTCAGTATAGATCCTCATTTCCATCTGGCAGGCTTTTTGTTCTGCCTGAAGAACTAATTTTTACAATGGTTCTTTAGCACATGATTCTTTCAACTTTTGTAAATTTGAAAAAGTCTTTATTTTTATTGTTTTTGAATGATATTTTATGGAATGTTAGAGTTGTAGATTGTTGTGCTGTCTTTTCAGCACTTTAGAGATGTTGCTCTGCGGTCTCCTCCTTTTTATTCTTTCCGATGAGAAATCTGCCATCATCTGTATATTTGTTCTTCTGTACAAACTGTGCTTTTTTTTTCCCCTCTGGCTGCTTTTAGGATATTCTTTTTATCACAGGTTTTGAGCAATCTGATTGCAATATTCTTCTGTGTCATTTTCTTGGTTTCTAATGCTTGGAGTACATCATGTTTCTTGGAGTTCTGGTTTTACATTTTTTAAATCAAATTTGAAAAAAAAATAGGATATTGTTTCTTCAGATTCTTTTTTTTTCCCCATTCCAAGTCTCCCTTTTCAGGGGACCCGAATACGTGTTTATTTGGCTGCTAAAGTTTTCCCACAGATCTCTTTGTTCATATAAAAATATTTTTTCTCTGTATTTATTTCAAGTTCACTAATCTTTTCTTCTAAAGTATCTACTCTGTTAATACCATCCAGTGTGGTTTTTTTTAATCTCAGACTTTGTATTTCTAACTCTGAAAGTTTAATTTGGGTCTTTTAAAATATATCATTTTTGTCTCTTTTTGAAAATATGGAATGCATGCATACATTCAATAGATACTAAAACATTTATGATAACTCTTTTCACATCCTTGTCTATTAATTTAAAATTTATGTCATTCTGGGTTTGTGTCAAGTGATCAATCTATTCCCTCATTTTGGATTATATTTTCTTGCTTTTTTCTATGTCTGCCATTTTTTTTTTTTAATTGGATGCCAGCCATTGAGAATTTACCTTGTTGGGTGATAGATATTTTTGTTTTCCTATAAATATTCATGAACTTTGTTCTGTTAAATAAATTACTTGGAAACATTTGATCTTTCAACTCTCACTTTAACGATGCGCTAGGTGAGCCAGAGCAGGGTTAGTCTAGTGTTTGTCCTACGACTGAGGCAGGATCCCACTGCCTTCCCTGCTCAATGCCTGTGAGTCATGGTAATTTCTCCATCTAGCTGGTGGGCCCAGACACTATTCCTGAGCCTGTGTACACACCAGGTGCTGTTCTCTCTAATCCTGTTGGGTGGTTCTTTTTTTCCGGTTTCAGGCAGTTTCTTCACATTCATGTGGTGATTAGCACTTGACTGGATGCTTGAGGGTTACATCGGCAGATCTCAGGTGTTCTTTCTCTGTGACATTCTCTTCCCTCTACTCTGTCTTACTGCTTCACTCACATCAGTTTTCCCAGACTCTCTGACTCATCTCCTTAAACTCAGAAAATCTGTTGGGCTTTGTGTGGCTCCTTCTCCTCTATGCTATAGCCTAAACGTGCTTATCTAGGAAATAAGCCGACCTAACCATGGGGCTCACCTCTTCTGCTTTCCACTTCTCACGGATCACTGTCCGTGGTTGCTTGATGTTCAGTGATTTAAAACTTTTGTTTTATACATTTCCTTCCACTGTTCGGTTGTTTTCAGGGAAAGGGTAAGTTTTGTCCCTTTTACTTCATCTTTGGAGAAAGCAGAAGTTTGTGTTTTAACTCTTGTTACTATAAAAAATTAAGTTTGTCAAATACTATCTCCAAGCATGCTTAGAATCTTTTGTTGACTCCCTCAAATACACACTAATTGAATAGAATGTTTTGCAGCCATTAGCATAGAAAGCTTCAGAGAGAACGCCAGCAAATGGTACATAAGGAATTCCCTGTGAGACTTTCAGGAAAACAGCACAGAAAGACAGAAGACAGTTTGAACTAAGAACAGACATACCAGCAAAGATGCTGACTCTTGAAACTGGGCTACAAATCCACAAATACCTATAGAGGAGGGTATATAGTTAAATAAATACGCATTTCTGTCTATCAGTACTTCCCAATCATTTGGAATAAGAGAAGCCCTTCCTTTTAAATTTGATCTTGAAAAAATATCTCAGTCTCCACGTGCTGGTAGTTTTATTTTTGTATTTGTTGATTTAGCAGTTACAGAATGACAGAAGATGTCTATGAATTTAGAATTCAATTTCTTCTACTTGTTTAAGCATACTAACATCTGTATCTGTTACCAGCTCCAAGGTCATACTGCTTTCTGTAGGACAGGCAAATAAATCGAGAGACTGCTTTTTGGGGCAGAGAATAGCGGCTTTATTCAGAAAACCATCAGATCAAGAAGATGGTGGATCAGTGTCTCAGACAACCATCTCACCTGAGTTAGAATCCAGGCTTCTTCTGTATTAAACAAGGAGGGTGTGTGGCTGGTTGTTGCAGACTTCTTGGTAACAGAATCCTTTGTTCTTACAGCTGTCCGTGTAGCTCTGGTCACAATGTTCCTATAAACCTCCAATAAGACAAATGTTATTCTCTGTTTGCAGCTTTTTACCTCTGTAAGAATGGAAAAGTGTCACACCTTTAAAAGTCAGAGCCTTGAGAATGGGCTATCCTGTATATTTCAGGCTACACAGGCAATGTTCTTTTACAAAAGGTGCAGAACTAGCATAACTCAGCACAGGCAACAGAGCACAAGGGTTAGAGCTAAAGAAATAGATTCAATATGGAGTCAGGTTTGTTCTTCGTTATATATCTATATGAAAAAGATGAGCTATACATTATTTCTCTAAATGTTTATCTACAGATAATTCTTGACACATGAATTGTAAATGCCTTAAGAATTTTAGAGTCCCACAGAGATCTGAAGCCTGGAAAACAGAATTCAGTTAAACAACTTTAATAATTATACATAAATATGTATCGCTATCTATATAGAGATGATGGATAGATCAATAGACAGACAGAAAGACAGACAGCTATTTAGAAAAACCTAAATAGTTACCCATAACGTTTAGATTCTTCTCATCTAATTCACTCTAATTCTTTGCAAAAAAAAAAAAATGACGAAAATATTTAGGATATTTTAACCTGAAATATATAAATTGGAGTAGATCTAATCTTTCACAGTCAGCTGCCTCTGCCCATTTCTGGTCAGGTATGGTTATCCAAGTTATACTAGGATTGAGAAGAAGTACAATTTTTGGCCTCAAACAAGGTTTAGCCAGCCAGTGGTATATAAGCTTGAAACAAAATTATAATTTATGTATCCAACTTGTGTAATGTACATGAGTTCTTCTTTGAGACCTACAACATGAAATAAAGATTATTGAAAATTGAAGTAATAATTCCTTTCTTCAAAGAATACATTTATTCTTCTTAAATCTCTTAGTTTCTTCAAATGAACCCTTAAAAAGGTTCTCAGGAGTTTAATGGAAATCATCAAAATAATTAAAGAGAGCACATACAAAGATTAAAGTCAGAGCCAGCAGAGAAACAGGAGAAATATCTCCGCAAAAAAAAAACAATAGAGAAAAAAGTCAAAGATGTAAGATGTGCTCACAGAGCACTTCCCAAAGGTTACATCAGCTCCAGGCGAACAGCAACAGAGAAGCACCCTGAAATCTTGTAAAAGATTAGGACCCATAACAAATTAGGCAATAAAAACACAAGGAACACTTGCTGATCTCTAGTTTTCTAAATCAAACAATAACAACAACAGAAACATTGCTTGCATTAATGTCTGTTGAATCAAACAGCCTTTCCTCTCTCTGCTCAGCCTTGTACTCTCAGCTTTGTAGTTAGCTGACCTTCTTCTGTTATTATTCTCTGATATGTTTAGCATCTGGAAGCTTATTTACAGACTTGTTTGTTGAAATGATGCTGACGCATTTTTAAACTACACTTCCATGATTTTATTTTTTAGAATATTTCTTTGTTTTAGCTTTTTTTTTGTAACACGTCAGCAATTCTTGATAATTGTTTGTTTTCTAGAGCTTGCAGAAATCTAACAAGAAAGTGGCCTATTATCTTTTTTTTTCTTTTTCTTTTTTTGCCTGGGCTGTCTCAAAATTTGTGATAATTTTTAGGTTTCTTCTTTTTTTTTTTTTGCAACGTATTTTCCTTAGCTCCTACTGGATGAGTAATATACAATTGTTATCTTTAAAAATTTACACCTTAGTGAAGTGATAAAATATGCATTATAAATGGTAGACTGATATATTAATAAATGCCTAGAAAAGTATTAAGTTAGGTGGGATTCCTATAAAAAATAGAAAAACAGGAGAGAAGAAACAAAGAAAACTGGAACATACAAAATTTGGTCACTATCAAGTTTTATCACTTTATACCTCCATTACTTAAGTCAATTTCCTTAAATCTCTGGATGTACTGTTTTTTTTCTTTATCAATAAAATGAGGAAAACCTGTATTCTACAGAATTGTTTTAAGGATTAACTGAGTTTAAAGATCCAAGTAATGCATAGGTAAAAAATTTGATGTCACTTTTATATTAAGAGGTTCAGAGATTTCACAGACAAAAAGTGGACTCTTCTTCAAAAAGGGGAGCAGTTAGATATATTAAACATGCAGAGTAGGATAATCTACATAAGGATATGCATAAATAAAATCACAGATGCAGAAAAGTGCAGGTCAGGTCCAATAGTACAAAAATCAAATAATTTGGAGGAAACATCCACACAGGAAAGACTTTAGAGGAAAATCTAGAATAGAAAGCTGAGGCAACATGAAGAAAATTCTGAAATGCCAGTTAACGTATATGGATGACATTCAGTTGGCAAATCAGAAATATTGAACATATTAAGTCAGTTTCATTGCATAAGTAACCACAGAGAAAACACTTACAGGGCTAGAAAGCCAAGTTGGCCTCCAGCTGTGCTACCTGATATATAAGAAATGCCTATGAAACTAGGCTTCTTTTTTCCATATTCCATATACATTAAAAACGGAATTATATTTTTGCTAGTTAACATTACACAAGAAACTCTCATGTACGTGTTGACAGATAAAGAAATTACACTCAAATACGTGTTTGGACACCAATGGTACAGTCTTCAGTTTATGGAGTAATACTCAGATCAGTGCCTGACACGATATCAATAATAAAATCTAGTGCATGAAAAAATACGTTAGTTGAAAATTTTTTCAAGTATTATCTAGTTCCAAGTTCATTTTTCTGTTAAAAAACTAAACATTATTTTTACACAAAACCTAACTTTATGTGTGCAAATTCAACATGTGATGTACTTGGTTTCTGTTTGACAAGCTTTTTGGCTTCTATTCCCTTTTATATAACTGTATATTGTAGGAGGGAAAGTCTTGAAAATGTCTACATATCTCACCGTTGAATATTATGGAAAAAATCACTGCACTAGTATATTGCAATAACAATGACTACATAAAAATATTTTGATAGCTGAGAATAATGAAAGACAAAATGGAAATTAATATGATTTAGTGGCTTCCAAGTATAAGGCATTCTACTTACATAAATCCACTTATGTTTCTCAACATTCCTATAGTTTAGATATTAATAACCAATTTCATGGAACAGAAAAATCAAGGGGAAAGAGGCTAACGTATGAAAAGTAAAATAGTGGATATGGAATTCCAGCCAGATATGACTGACTCAAAACTGTTTACTTTTTGATTGGCCATATTGCCTCACAAAGATTTACCAAGTGTTATTATCCTATGTGTAAATGGGCCAGTGTGCGGAAATTAAATTGTTTATCTGAGATATCTAAGGAAACAGTTTCACAAATGTGATAGTCATGATAACTGAAGCAAACTTTCGGCCAACAGAGCCAAGTCAGTGGGCGTTTCAAATATACTAATATCGATATTTAAGCTCTTCTGTATGTTGACAATTCATGTCAAGTGATGGACCCCAAAATGATCCTACAGGATATTATGGTGTTCATTTTTAATGAGCATTTATTACCTTCCTAGGTTTTACCTGCAAATTTTCTTTGTAAATCACACTTGGCCCATGTACCTTTATTAAGGTACACAAGCCATATCTCCTAAGAAATTAAATCCATAAATGATAATTATTTTAGAAGAGTTTTTTTTTTATCATACTTTAAATATAAAACATCATTCTTTCGCTTATGTTGTAAACTATCCTATGATGTCAGGGGGGAAAAGCCCAAAACAAAAAAACAGATACTGCTTTTCACTCTACGTTATGGAATGTTCGAGAGTCATTTGTTTTATGGATGAATTGAAACAATATAATGCTGCAGTTTCTTAAAAACAAACTTAATATGTACTTTGGGAAATAAAAACCAACAAAATATTTTTTCTGCTGACACTTAATTTCACCAAAGTTAAACCAGAGGAGAATAATAGAGCTGTCAAATGACATTGCGATACAAAGGAAATGTAACATGATGGATTTTTTTTCCAAGAAAGCAATCCTGATGACACCATAACACAGAGAATACATCCAAGTGCCTAACACAGAAACTAGTACATATCACGTGTCAGGAATGTTCACACTACTTCATGTTTGGGCTGAACATCAGTAACAGAAAGAGGCTAGCTGGGAAGATGTTTTAATTACATCATCTTAAGCCAAGTGACTTCATGGTGGTCAGGTACTGGAGTCAAGCCAGATTCTGTGTAAACACACACACAGAGAACGAGAGACAGATTGAGAGAGAAATACAAACAACTCAGTGCAATCAGAGACAGGTATATTTATGTACAGGAAGAAGGCAGCATGAGCAGAGACACTGAAACAAAAAACATAATGCCTTAAATATATGTATATATAAAACTCTTTAGTAGCAATATAAGTTAATATAACTTGTCACAGGACAAGCAGACCAAGTCTGTCACTCTAAACTATAGATCAAAGGCTGAAAATTCTAGCACATTAAAGCTTGCAACAGAGAAGGTAATTGTTAATATGTTATTATTCCTAAAACCAATTAAACACTTCAGCATCAAAACTACTGAGTTAGCTGAAATAAACACTGAAACACTGTACAGCATTTGGAAAAAAAAAATCGTCTCCTAATAATTCTACAGTTTACAACTACAGTAGCATCAACAAGAAATAGATACGAGTATATAGTGAGATTTTATTATTATTTTATTATTATTACAATATAACATTCAAAATAACTGGAATCAGACCAGCCTTGGAACTGTCTTTGACAGCAATTCCTTCCCAAGAAACAATAGAGCAAACTTGCATAAAATCATTAGCTATTATGCCCAGTCATTTCTCACTCATATTCAAATTCCAGGGGACCTTCTCAGATTTGTAGTCTCAGAAATTTCATTAGTTCAGGATTTTATCTACAGACTTCAGATACCTGAGAGGTATCCTTTTAAAGAAGAAATGTACAATCAATTTGTTTTCACTGATTATTACGAATTATTTTAAATACTTAGATAAGTAAAGACAATCACCAACCACTAAGGAAATGAATTGCTGCTTATAAGCTTAACTAGTGGACATAATGATTGATATAAACAGGTCACATAAGTTTTGTTATAAAAAGGAAATCAGGAAATTTTAAAAGATTGCAGACCTGTGGACTGTATTAGTGAAGAAAGAGAAAAGATAGAGAGAGGTAGATTGAAAAAAAAAATAGATTCCACTAAAAAAAGAAAAAGAAAAAAAGGACACTAATGAACTCATCTACAAAACAGAAACAGACTCTCAGACATAGTAAACAATCTTACGGTTACCAGGGGGAAGAGGGATGGGAAGGGATAAATTTGGGATTTTGAGATTTGCAAATCTTAACCACTATATAAAAAAATAGATTAAAAAAAACAAATTTCTTCAGTATAACACAAGGAACTATATTCAATGTCTTGTAACAACCTTTAATGAAAAAGAATATGAAAACAAATATATGTATGTATATGCATGACTGGGACATTGTGCTGTACACCAGAAATTGGCATATTGTAACTGGCTGTACTTCAATTAAAAAAAAAAAAGATAAGAGTAGAACCTTGAATGGGGAACAAGGTATATTGTAGGCTGCAAAAATGGCCACAATTCTTTCAGTATCTCCCATCAGTAGGTAGAGACTGTTTCCCCAGCCCATGAATTTGGGCTGGTCTCGTGGCTTGCTTAGCTGATAAACAGTGTGGCAGAAGTTGATGCTCTGTGAGTTCTGAGCTTAGGTCTCTCTGAAAGCCTCGCAGCTTCTCTTATCACTTGCAAACCTGCCGCCCTGGGAGCCAGTGTAAGCTTCCCTGTGCCTATGATAGGCCAGGAAAATGTCTCAAGTGAGAAGTGTTTTCTGGAGTTTCCATCTTTTTCAGCCAGAAAATTACTCAGCTGTTAAAGGGCACAGGGGCAGAAAAGTGACTAGAGACTTCAGAACTGGCCAAAGAAAGATGAAATCCATAAAGGAAGTCAGCTCAGTACACACGATGCAGACTTGTATTTATTAACGAGGAAAGTTCTCTTGGCCACTGGAACTCATGTTATCTACTTCAGGAACAGCAAGATGCCCTGTCAGTCTAATGACGTTGAAGAGATGTTCAAGAATTAAACATTTTAAATCAAATTCGTAAGGCAACAAAGGACAAAACAAACATCCCAAACAAAAGAACCCTAACAAAAATCTCAGAAAAAAATAAACAGTATAGTTCAAAATACATAAAATATGATAATTAACACATTTGAAAGATGCTGCTCTTCATGATGCAGCTCTAGGTATTTAGGAATGAATTATCAAAAAGGGATCAAATGATAGGTGGATGGTACAGGTAATACCGTCGAATACTATTTGACTGCACTAGATTCCTGCATTATGGAATAAAATATGAATCTGCACTTTTGTAACTGGTCTTATTACAAAATGGTACAACTTACAAAGTAGAAAATAGAGAAAAAATATACTAGACATTTCTTTTCATCACAGCATCCAAGTCGATAATGACCGCTAAAATTTCAGCATCTATTCTTTCAGTAGTTTTCTCCATATATGTTTACATGGAACATAATCTCTAAGCCCTTATTTTTTAACTTTCTGTTTTATTTAACACAGCCCAGAATATGCTCAGTGCTTAAAATCCAAATCTAGCATGTATAATTTCTCTGCCAAAATACTCCCATATAGTTGATGGGCATACAAATTGGTACTATCTTTAGAAAGGGAAATTTGGCATATATATCAAACATTTTAAATATGTGTACCACTTGATCTAGGAAGTCAGGGAATTTACCTTAAGAAAACTATGACAAATACATGCAGGAAGTGAGCTACAAGGATCCCATTATTTAAATAATACATTTTTAAAAGCATGTATATTCAAGTAGAAAACATTGCTAGGTACTGTCTAATCCAATGAACATAATTCAATCATCAAAATAATTGTAGAAAAAAATGATATTTCCATGCTGTGATGTATTAGGTGAGAAAGTTAAAAACAGGTTATCTAATATTATAGCTTCATTTTTAAAAGATTTTATTCATTTAACATACTCTTACTATGTTAAGTACTATTCTAAGCACTTTACAAATATTAACTCACTCAGTCTTAAATCTTAGTAAAACTCATTGAAGAAGATATTATTCTTTTTCCCATTGTAGCAATAAATACATTGAAGAATGGGCTGGCTAAATAATTTTTCTGAGGTAACTACTAAAGAGCAGACATTCAAACCCAGCCACTTCACTCCAGAATTGCTGCTTTTAATAGCCTACTACATTATGCTGCTACATACCTGTGTGTATATTTGCATGTGTACATCCACACGCATGTAGGTTCTTTAGTTGTGTAAAAACACATTTAATATATGTACATAAGTACTTGTAACAATTTTAAAGTATTTTTGTAACTTTTGGGGCATTGTATTGCAATCTAAAGCAAGCTTTATGACTTAAACTTCTTGGCCCTGAATACTATTAGTGTCTGCTAAATAAAATTTGAAAGGCTGTAACAATGATTACTTAAGAAAATAACTTATAATGCAAACAGGTTCTGCTGCCCTTCCCAACACTTTATATTATCTTATGTAATATTGATGGAATATATGAAATCATCCACTATATTCCTTTGTAGCTATAGGTGAAAGCATGAAAAAGAAGAGGGCAGAATAACATTTGTGTGCATAATACGTTGTAGGCATGTTACCTGATGCTTTTGCGTGTAGTTTCAAGTAACAGTGCTTTATAAAACTCTTTGGGTTAATATATTATCCTTAACTCACAGTGAAAAGCAACTGAGGTTCAGACGTATTTGTTTCTCTGGGTCACACAACTAGTAAACAGCCAGTCTCTTCCTGTCTCCAAATTTCTTGTTTGTTCTTAACTTTGGTGCCTCTTTCAGTTCAAGTCTTCCAGTTCTCTCCATTCTGATTGAAATTTGCGATGAGATCCAGAATTTTCCAAAAGGCCTTACTGAAAATAAATTGTTTTCCAGTAAAAAAAAAAAAAAAAATGTAGCTTTTTTCAACTCTAAAGGAAAGAGTGACTGATATTTTCACCACCACACGTGTGTTGCCCCCGCTTCAGCGTTTGACCTGGTATAAATTTATTCTGTGGGAAAATGCTGTACTTAATGGGAATGTTTAAGATGCCTTGTGTGATTGTTCCAATATGTATAATTGAACCTTAAAAAAAGCATTACTTAAACTACTCTTATTAAGGCAGCTCATTTTAGAACAAAACCGATGTTTTGTTCTCTTCTATTTCCAATCAAAAGGCAGCTTCCTGAAAGCAGCGCTGAGAACTAACCAAGAAAAAAAATCATTTTAACTGTATTATGGTTTATACATACATTTTCTTATAATAAATTTCTCAAAAATGCTAACTCTCACAAGCTTTCTTCTGCTAATTTTAAAAATTCACCTATATTGTGTCTATTTACCAATGGTTTACTAACTTGCTTGACCAAAACAACTGTCCAGAAAGTCAACATAGAATCTAAGTACCATCTTTGAGGTCAATTTGAAATAGTTTGCAATGCCACTGGCTCACTGACTATCTTTCATCTATTTATATTCTCATTACTTAGTTTTCAGTTAATTGATAATTTATGATGATTTTAGAAACTATATTTAATTTTGTCATGCTGTATGCAATGGCAACTGGAGAAGCAGTGTTAGGATTCAGCAGATGGGCTTGGATGTTTTTAAATGCGACAGGCCTAGATGAAGAGTCGGGACTACACCGGAAACATGATTGACAAGTGTTTCAGGAATTTCATCCGTCAGTAAAGACATGATGCTCCTCTTAGTTAAAAGGAATGTACCTGTTGTTTCTATTTAGGAAGCAGTTAAATGAGCTATCAGTAATGAAACATTTGTTTTGCACTCTAGATGTGAGATAATAACCATATCGTGTTCCAAAGGCCTAAGTGTCCTAACACGCTACAAATTTAACCTAACCTAACCTCAGGCTGCATGCAGTGTCATATTTGCTGTTAAAATCTTTAAATTTGGGGCTTCATTGCATTGGCTTTGGATTGAAATAAGACTGTTGTTATCCCACTTGCAATAAATAAATAGAATTATAAAGTTGAATACGAACTAGGGAAGTAACTATTCTTAGACGAATGAAGACATTTATTTGTAAAAGTGATCTGGAAGAAAATGGTATCTAAATAAACAGAATTTAATGTTGTTTAAACTCTTAAGAAGCTGAGCTCTTTGGTAAATATTTTCAGTGTTTCCCACTTCTGGACATCTGGTAGATTTGCACTTTCTAGTCTTATTGTAGTTGGGTGAGGCCTTGTAACCAGTTTTCGCTAATGAGTTTCCAGTATCACTTCCAGACTGGAGCCTTCAGCTGCTTGCACAAGATCTCCAGAGCTGTAATTCCACTTTGACACAGAGACTGGGAACATAAGACATGGTGATTGTTCCATTAGTCTGGATACCTATGAGACCATGTAGAGGGTTTACTCCTACTGACCTGGGAAGGACATGCAGCATAAGCAAGAAAAGAGTATTTTTTTTTAAAATATTGATATTTAGAGGTTGTTTAATATTGCAATACAGCCTATTCTATGCTGGTCTATACTCAAATTGGTACCTAGAAATGAAGTGCTGCTATGCACACAACTAAAATGAGTGTCATTGGCTTAGAAGCTGGGCTGTAGGTGGTAAAGAAACTGATATTGAATGGCTAAATAATGAAAATTTATGTTATTGTATCATGTAGTAGCAAAACATTTGGTAAAACTGTTGCGTGTTATAGCTTGCAAGGCAGGTAATTCATCTAATGATAAATATGCTTGTACACTGTCCACACACACACACACAAACTCACACAAACATAATGAATGATACATTACAGGAGAAGATATGGGAAAACAGAGGGTTAGACTATGTGTTGGTTAACGTTAGTGGCATTGACAAAGTGCTATAAGAACGATGTGAGGTCATATAAAGCAACACCTGGTTTGCAAGCAGAAAAGAAAGAAAATAGCATTCAGAAAGTCGTAAGCAGCTACTTCTTATACCAACCCAGCAAAAGTACAATGGAAATGGCCATGGAGTAACACAATCTTATTAGAACTCTCACCGTATGGCAAAGATCAAATAAAGAGTATGGCTGTCACACCCACTTTTAAACCTCTGAATGAATTGACGTAACACCCAGTAAATCTTTTCAGTTGGAAAATAGCTCTGGGAAAAGAGATTGATTTGCAGAAAGCATGCTAAGAAAGCCCCACTCAGTCTTTCCAGGAAAACACATTCACCAGTGCCCACTTCATATGGAGCCAGAGAAGTTGATGAAAAAGAAAGGGTCTTTCAGAGGGTGGAAGCGAAGGCCAAGGAGAACCACAGATGGGATGCCATCCTAGAGAACAAGTAGGGGCCTAATTCCTCACCTGCACGATAGTGCACCTTCATTCATCTGTGCAGCTGGATTTCAGAATTGCCACAGAAGTGACTCTTATTTGCTTCTCATTCTTTTTCTTTTAAATGGAAAAAAATTATTGTGGTTATCCTGACCTTGTTTTACCATGATACATTGGATTTTCAGTTCATAGATTTCCAAGTTAAAAGTAATCCTTTTGGTTCATAGGTTTCCAAATTAAAATGAACCACAGTTGAGTGTGAGCATCACTTAGAGACTCTGAACTTTGACCTTGATCCCTTAACTGAATGAGGACACATTGGATGTCTCCCTTGGGGAACAGGTGAGTTGCCTTTGTGGTAATAAGGTTAATAGAATATTTAGTAACCAGAGGAGTGGACTTTCTCAGTAATTATTGATTATCAAATTTTTCAACTTCGCTTTCTTTCTCAGAACATTGTATCATTGAGCTTTTTGGTTCTCTTTATACTGGCTGGCCCATGTAACTAAGTTATATTCCATGGAATAAAGCCTTTCCACTACCCGTTACTCAGATGGCACAGTCATTGTGGCTGTATCCTACCTTTGTGTCCTTGCTGTGATGCAATGTATTCTTCCAACAGTTGAAAGAAAGATGTGACGTGAGTATCAACACATTTTGGGGTGGGGGGCAAATATTTTCCTATACTTTCCAGGAAATTGAAGCTGTCTTTCTTTAGTCATTGGCTATATTTCTGCTTCAAGTGAGTTATAGGAGATGATCGTGAAGCTTTTGCTCGCCTAACTGCAGTTAGCATCACTTCCTGGCAATTATGGTGACTGTGTTACACCGATATATAGGCAGCGCAGCATGTCAAGGTCGCATGGGTTAGTCCATCTTGATTTTACAACTCAACCTGTCTTTGAGGGGTAATCCACAATTTGAAGATAAGGAAACTACAGATTGAAAGTTCAGTTCAAGAGATTATAGGATGGAATGATTGATCTTGGAGAGGTTTTGCTCTAATAGCAAACATTTTAAAAATAAGAGCAAGAAAAGTTAAAGGGATAGGAATCTGAGATCCAAGAGAAAGAGACTTCAGAATGTCTGACAGAATGGACTTAGTTAAATAAATTACGTAAAGGCCATGAAACGTTGGTCTGGATTGGTTTATACCACAGAAGGACAGGCCAAATTCTATCTTAAGAGTAGGACCTGAGTGCTGGAAAAGTGCACAAAAACAGATTCCCAAAGCGCTGTAAATCTAACCTAAACTTAGTAATCTGTCCTCATTCAGTTTGTGTTCCCCTCAATTCCAGTTACCAAAATCATGACATGCCCACCTGCATCGTCTGTGGGACTAACAAGTAGTGGTGAAAAGTGAGACGGTTAATGAAGAAGACAAGGAAATGTCTGGAGGTTATATCATTAGGGTCATTGTTTCTGGAAGGAAATCATCTTCTCCCCTAAACCTCTTTGTCTGGCTGATGGTGGTACAAAGAGTTTTGCAGCAATAGGAACTTACTTAGGGTTATTATCTCTATTTGGGAAAGTGCACTTAATATATGTCCTGTTTTATCACAGTTGTTCAGATAGCTAGACACTATTGATAGGTGATTAATAAGGAAAGAGAGAAGGAAGGAGGGAGAGATAGAGACAGAGAGAGAGATATTTGCATAGCAGAAATTCCATTTGGTCCCTGAGAAAAAGAGAGGAGGGAAAAAATCTATCAAGAAAGACGAGAAGTTGTTGTACTGACTATGTGCAGTACCGATTCTTGAACTTAAAAGATATAGTGTGAGTGTATGTGTGTGTGTGTGGTTGGCAATTGATGAGACTTACAACAGTCTAGCATTTTAATAATTCACAGCAAATTGAATCAAAAGAATTAGCAAACTCAGTTGGTTCCATTTATAAACAAAAGAAGTTGCAATTTATGTTACAGGAATTTCACACTAAGTCTTTGAGTCTGTTGATAAATGCACAATTTACGTTACTATTACACACTTTGAATAATTTCACACACTGACTATTCACTCTTACACTAATCAACACCTCTCTTAATGGGAAGAAGACTGACATAAGAGATACTCAAACCCATATCTCCTGATGCTCTGTCCATTCCTTCACCCAAGAGGCTTACAATTACGAGGGATTAAAGAGTATTTATAAACAAAACTATAATGCATAATTTTATCCTGCCCTTGAACAGAAACATTCATCAATACTGAAGTGAAGCAGCCTCATCTCGTAGTTCAATTAAACTTTGGGCCAAACACCAGTAGGATGTTTCTGGTTTAATATATGTTTAAATTATTTAGAAAAATAAGTGAGTATCCATACCTTAAGAGAAACATTTTGTCTTAATGTGCTGTGGAGGGAACATTCTGTCTGTGTACAGTTGCCGGGAATTCACATGTAGGCTCATCCATCTTTTCTTTCTCTTTTCTTCCACAAACCACCCCTCCACCCTCCCTTGCCTGCTTCTCATTAAGCCACTTGTGTATATGCACAAAGGCATTCTGGTGGCTGATAATGGGGAAAAAAAAACATGCACAGAGATGTGTAATATGGTTTATATGATTTGTCAACCATAAAGTGAAAACATATTTCTGCTTTTAAATAGAATTAAATAATTTGCACATGAGGAAGCTTTCTTCACTTTCGTATGGAAATACTGCAAAGACTTTCTTTAGGAAAATTTTGTCATTTCTCTTCCTATCTCATATTTACAATACTTTTTTTTTTTCCTTTTACTCTACCCACAAGAACCTCTCTATAGATACAGCAGCTCCTGGCACTGTTTGTCCTGTGGGGAGGCTCACACTTTACTTACATGTAGTGAGGTCTTTGGAGGAAACAATTTGGTCCATAGGACTTCCCCTTATACTAAGAATTGAGATAGAGTATCTTAGGAAGGGCATGTATTCCTTGATATCTGAAAAATCTATTTCATTAATAGAAAATGCTCGGGTGCAAATTAGCCTACTCTTGTAATTTGGTCCTCTGCGCATTAACGTAAGCTCTAGAGAGAGCAATGATTTGCCATATTAAAAATACAAAAAAAAAGTCATTGAAGTTTAAATTGCAAAGCAACACACGTACACAAAAGTATTAGGTGTTTTCCTCCTTTAATTTTGCTGATGGAACAATTCTTGTACATTATCCCCATGATGATTTCTAGTGCTATTAGGAAATCTAATTAGCTATTTAGGGCTGTATTTGCAAAGAAATGGTTTACTTAATAAAGAGAAGTAAACAATTGACATTGTGCATTTTCAATTTGTGGCAAGAAACCTGTGGATTTTATGTGTAAAAAGAAAATTTAGCTTTTGCTGTTAATAATAAAGTTATAGTGTGACACTAGAAGGAAATGTAATAGTAAAAATAACTTTTTTTGTTATTTCACAGAGATAAGTTCATCTATTTTACCTTTTTATAAATATTTAGCAACTTAATTATAAACATATAGTAGAAGAAAATTATTAATCCAATATGTTGCAGTTAATCGATGTGTCTTGTTTCATATTCATAGAGACTTCTAATATTTTATTGGACATTTAATATTAAATATTTAGAATCTTTATTTTTATCAGTTATTTAGGATGCACCCTGTATAAATAAACCATGACTGATTCTAGGTGAAAAATATCTTTCACATATAGGCTTTTTCTTAAGCCTGAAAAAATACACAATTTAATCCTAAAATGAATTTGAAAGTGTTGTGGCACAGTGATAGTGCCATTTTGTGGATTTTCACACATACACCAGCATGCATAATTACCATCCCATAACTCCAAAACTTTGGAAGAACAAGTAAGGAGCATGCCCAAGATAAAAGGCAATAAATGAAGAGTGATGGCATATCTAACAAGTTCAAAGAGTAAATACTATCAAGTATGTAACTAGGTTTGTTACTGAGAGATTTGTGTAATACTTAACCAGCCCTGTCTTACCGCAGTAGAAGGCCACTTCTGATCTAAAGGTGAGGAGAAATTCTCAGATTATATACATATATATTTGAGAACATAACTCTCAAATTAGATACAGTGTCAGTGCAAATGAGAAATGGAGTTACTTGAGCACATAGAAGTAAAGTTATTTTTATTGAAATATATGTGTTTATGATAGTAGTTTACTAGTTCTCAGTTCTGTTCAGCATTCCATTTTAAAAATAAACCACAATTCATTAATTTATTCTTCTGTTGAGAGAAGATCCTTTGAAATTTGTTGAGATATGTTTTATGACTCACAATATTTTTAGTTTTGGCATGTGTTCCATGTATACCATAAAGGAATAAATTTTATGTTGGTAGGAAGCATGTTCTATATACCAAATAGGCCAGTTTGTCTTATCTATTTTACTGAATATTTTAATGTTTATTTTGTATTTTAATGTTTATTTTGTATAATATATATACCAGTTACTGAGAAAGGCCTGTTGAAATCTCCCATTCTGATCTCCCATTCGGACTTATCTGTATCTCTATTTTTGCTAGTTTTTGTGCTATATAAATTGAATCCACATTATTAGGTGTCCCTTTTATAACTGCTGTATTTTCATAATGGATTGATCATTCTGTGATTATTGTCTCCAGCAGTGCTTATAACTTGAAGCACATAATATCAGATTTAGAACATGTACACTACCTTTTTTGGGGGTAATTATTTACATGGAAAGTCATTTTTCATGTTTTATTTTCAATCTTTCTGTGGTGTATAGTCAAAGTGTGTCTCTTGTAAGTGACATATGAATTTTTAGTTTTCCTTGTATGAGAGTCTTAGACTTTTCTTTGGATATTTAGTCCATTTATATTTAATAAAATTACATATATATATATAGATTCATATCTACTATCGAAATATTTGTTTCCTATTTTTTCTTCTCTTTCATGTTTCTTTTATTCTCTTTTCTTGGCTTCCTTTTTATTAATCAGTATTTTTATTATTATCCATTTGTCTTCTCCATTTGTTGTTAGTTTTACATGCTTTTATTAGGTTTTGGTAGTTGCCTTAACATGAGACTGACTTATTAGAATGCAATATTAATAAGTAATTTATATTATAAAGTACTATCTGCTACTACCCCAGGCAGTGTTAGGATCTTTGAGAACATGTAAGCACTAATTTACCAGCTCTTGCTTTTTGTGTTATTATTGTTATGCATTTTAATTCCACACCAGATATTATTGCATTATTTTGTGTAATCAGTATAAATATGTACTTATCCACAAATTTCTTAATTTTGTTGCTTTTGATGTCTTCTCCATTTGCCTGTTTCCTTCTGGGATCATATTCCTTCTCCCTGCTGAGCTCTCATTAACATTTATTTTCATTTGGGTTTTCTGGTGGTAAGTTCTATCCATTTGTGGTGATTTGAAAATGTTGCCATTTCACACAGTTGTTTAGAATGTTTTAGCTGAGTTTTGAATTCTACACTGAAGTTTTTTTCTTTCAATATTTGAAAGATGTCATTCCATTACTTTCTAGCTCCTATTGTTTCTGTTTGAAAGTCAGCTTGAAGTATTATATTGTTCCTTTGAAATAATGTGTCTTTTTTATTTTCCTCTTGATGCTTTTAAGATTTTTTCTCTGTCTTTTATTTTCGGTGTACCTAATCGTATTTTCATGTCAGGTCTCATTTGAGCTTCTTAAAACTAGGGCTTGATAAATTTCTGCAGATTTGAAAAAAAAATTAGCCATTATCTTCAAACTTTAATTCTGCCCCATTCTTTCTTTCCTTATTTTGAATGTCTACAGTTACACACGTTATACTTTTCACCATTTTCTCTCTGTTGTTTATCCTTTTTTCCTGTGCATTTATCAGAATATTTTTATCCAATGTAAGAATCTTCTTTCTACTGTGTTGTTTGCTTTTAAACTCACACATTCATAATTCCTGTTATTGTATTTTTAATTCCTAGAATTTCCATTTGACTTTTTTAAATGAATGAATGTTTTCTGATGAACTTCTTTTTGTTAATCAATTTTCCTGATTATATAAATTATAGTTATTTTTGGTTCCTTGTCTGATGATTCTAAAAACTGGACCACCTATGTGTCTGTTTCAATTTTCAGACTTTTTCTTCATCCCATTTCTTGTTACACCAGGCAATTATTTATTGAACACTATATACGGCAAAAAAAAAATGTTGAGGTTGTGAATGGTGTTATCTCTTTATAGAAAGGCATAAGTTGTCTAACCTCTGGCAGTCCCCGGTGGGGGGGGGGGGGCAGTTCACCTTAATCCAATTTAAGATTTAAAGGACTAGGGCTGGATTATAGTCTATGCAAATTTGACCTTGCTATCAAATTAGCCCTATTCCTTAAATGTAACTGTTTAAGGTTCCCAACTGAGGACATCGGTCTATTAGAATCTGGTTCACTTCTTTTGCAGGTCTTGAACTCTAATTTTTGTATTCCCAACATAGTAAGACTACGAAAAACTCTGCTCTGCTTTTAAACTACTACTACTACTCTGCGGAACTTAAAAAGCAGCACATTCAAGGGGAATTCCACATAAGAGCTTGGCTCTCATCTCCTGGCTTTCTAGACAGCCCTGAACTCCATTTTTTATCTTACTACTCCCGTAGATGTCCAGAAAGTCTGCTGAGTGGCTTCCATGGAACTGCTAACATTTGCCCTTTGTCTGGCTTCTCAGTCTTTTGTCCAGAAGAAATGCCTGGTGAACACTGAAAAGGAAAACATAATATATAGAAATCTGGGTTCATCTCAGTGACTTTTTTTTCCCCTTTGGGGATTTTGGTCCCTCATATCCTGCCTGCCTCTACAGTTCTCTAATGCTAATGACTTCAAAAACTTATTTTAAATTTTGTATTTTATCCAGATTGTTTAGACTGAATGATTTTGTGTTTATCTGGCTTTTATTGATAGGAGGTTTGTTGTCCTATAAACTTTTCTATTATAATGGAATAATATTCTTAAATGCTTAAACAATTCTACAAAGCATCATGTCCATCCTTTAAACATTCCAGAACATTTCTTTGACTCCAAAGCATCTTATAGAACTCCCTTTCTATAGCTATAAAATCATCTTTTGAAAATAAAGATTAATACTGTTAACAGAGACTGTGACAAAAAATGATGGGGCTTAGTGAGGGATGCTGATAAATCAATAATATTCAATATCCCTTCAAAATAAACATGTGGTTAAAATTGGTATTTTGTTATTATGTAATCTTAGCTTCAGGACGTACTTCATGTAGAACTGCCTCTCACTGTTTATTATGTTAATACAAAAAAAAACTTGTAGTATTATTGAATCCACCTTTGATTTAAACACTCAAGTTTTTGTATTGATAAAACATGATTTATTACTGGAGGTTTCTGCTATACCTTCCTTCAGATGAATTCTACATAAAGCCCACATTGCATATTTTATGCATTAGGAATACACATAAAGGCAAAATTAGGGTTTTTTAAATATCTTGACTATTTATTAAATTAAGTGGTAGACCTCAAGCCCCTTGCCTTTGACAGTTTATGGTTGTTATTTCATGAAGAACCGTAAGACTCTTTCATAAGTTTTCTCTTCTTTATGCTTGTGGGATTGAGCTTTAATTAACTACTCTGAGAGGAATATTTTTAAGAACCATTTTGTACATAATAGCCCCATAATTTAACTATCTAAGTGGTACCAAAAAATCATAAAAAATCACTCTGTAAGGCTTTTTATAATACCCTTATTTTATAAATTAAATTGGATGTATTTTAAGAACTTTACAGCCTTGAAAAGAAGAATGTAAGGGAATAACTATTCTATTACAGTTGTGAAATATTGTTAATATTTTATTTTTGTAGGTTCATTCTAAATAAAATTTGTAGTGTTTACGTGAAATAGTTCATGATTAATTTCTCAGTCCCTGGTTGATTCAGTTCAATTCCTTATGCTATTAATATTTAGTTATCTCCTCAATGTCCTTTATTTTAAATATGTCAAAAGGTTTATACAACTGTTGCTTCAAACTTCCTCATCCCACAGTGAATTCCTCAGCTGTAGAAAGGGGACTAGTGTTTTTTCCTCAGTCCTCCAAATAATCTTAGGGATAGATTGTGATCCCTGAAACTACGGTTGACTTCTATTGTGGAAGAGGTTAATTAAAAAGATTTGATTAGGTTCACATAAAATAAACAGTAATATAAACACCTAGGATCAGGGATTGCAAAAGGCAGAATTTACTGATCTGTTAGCATAGCTAATGTAAATGATAATAGCAACTAATTATTAAGTAGTACTATTTCAACGTTCTCTTGTATAAATTCAGTGTTAACTTAGAGGGAAAAATAAGAAACGTATACCTGTATCCTGATTTTTATAATGTGAAAATTGAGCTTTCATGAAATGTTGTTTATTCAATTTCACTAGCAAAATATGGGACTGGAAATGAAATAAACTGAGTCCCAAGTTTATTTCTTTCCACTATTTTATACAAATCAAATCTTCAATAAAATATCAACAATATCCCTATAACCACAGCAACCTAAAAATATCTCTAACTCAAAAACTAAAAGGTAAGTAAACACATTACTCCTTTGCTCTCTGATTCCTGCCAGAATATGAACTGATTCTTCAGTCTAAGTATGTCCTTGTAATTCACATACCTACAGGGGCCAAAGAAGTAATATAAAACAGTGAAACATGTCACACATAACAAACAAGGAGTGGTCAGGACCGTAGGGATGATAGATCTCACGTCTATGCAAATTCAAATTTTAAAATGTTAACCGAAGTGTGGGTAACATACAGCTGCAGACAGCTGGTAAAGGGTAGTCTAAGAAGCAGGCAGGGGATGGTTAATAGAGAAATGTGCTCTTGTCATGTGGCTTAAGGCTATAAGTCAGTAGATCCCTGACGAGATAGCTGGTGATTATTATCTTTAAGAATTTCTTAAGTGGCAAGAGAAACTGTAAAAATTAACTGGTCAACTAGGTGAGATCAGTGCTGTCTGCCACCTTTCTCTAAGGCTTTGGAAAGGATTGGATAAGAGTATATAATTAAAGGTGACCTGAAATTAACAAAACTGTTAAAGGCAAGCAGCTTGTGAGAAAGAGACAAAGAAATGATTAAGTTCAGAAAAAATGAAAAATGCTTTTGTAAGAATTTTTCAGAGATTGTCTTCTGGTTCAATCCACAGTGTTTTATATTTCTACAAAATATTCCTACCAATTGGTAATATGAATAACAGCAAATATGTTATCTACTGATGTATTATATTTCATTTTAAAAAGATCTAATTCTTAGAGATGTCTTTTATGTGACTAGCAGAATGTTTATCCCGGCTTCCTATCCATTAGTTTTGATTTCATGTTGCTTTTTAAATTTCAATCTATCACATGAAGTCATTGACTTATGTAAAGGGAATTGGTTAGATTCTCAAGAATCTTCATAGCTCTGAATTAAAAATTTCTGAGTTCATAAAATAAGTTTATGAACTGTCTCCTTTTCTGCTTCTTCGTTACACTTTTTTAACATATTCACAAGCAAGGTTGAGATTTTTGAAATAAGAAGTAACAGTCTAGGAATGGGAGGGTGGAGAATTATGGCAGAAAATGAGTCCAATTAAATATCTTGAAATCAATCATGAAATTTACCCAAGATGTTGATAATAAGTAGGCAAGATATTTAAGGCTATGGATTGACAATGTAACTATTTAATCAACAAATATTTATTGAAGACATATTATGCTAAATCAATGTGTTAGGCCCCACGGATATAGTTTAAAAAATACTGATTAAAAAATATAAAAGAAAATTGGAATAAGTGATAAAGAAAATATTGTAGCCAAGTATCAAAGTAGACAAATGTAAAGACAGTGTTGAGGAACTCGAATTCCAGAAATAGTCATGCTCTAAGAAACCCGAATATGTTTAAATCATGCAAATGAAAAAATTTTAAATATCTTGTCAGTTTTAGCTATCTGAAAGAAGGAATCAAAATTCACCCTTCTAATGTTCATAAAAATAGAACTCTTTTTCAGTAAACTGAGTTAAGTTTGTAGCCCTTGGTTGTATATAATCAAAAATACCAAATCTAAACACGGATTTAAAAATAAACTTGTTGCTGACACCTTAAGGGGTTCTTTAGATTGATTCCACAACCAATCTAATCAATTTTGAAGAAAGTGGACATTTAAGTGGAAAAGAAAATATCACGACCACGGTAAATTTCGTGGCTGCGAGGCTGAGTTGTAAATACAAGCAGAATATGTAAACAGCAGCTGCTCTCATAAACCTGGGAAAACTCTTTCTGAAACACACAGTGCAAAGATGGCAGCATGGCCACATATAATAAGAAAAAGATACATATTCTATATGTGTAGATAGGCCTAAAAGTGAATTTGTAGATATATATATACACACATATATGCATGCATATGGTATATATACTCACGCACAGTGTATGGATTCTTTTTTCCGCAGTTCTGTCAAAAGTTCTGCTAGGGAGGGAATAAGACTGCTTAGTCAGCTATTTAAAATGTTACTAGTTTTAGATATTTGATATTCTGCTATCACTAACATGAGCATTGATGAAAACATCCCTGTTTATACATTGGTAGCTAAGGAATTTGGGTTCATTACTAACAGAGAATATGCCACAAAGCACTCTACTATTGCTGTGATGTAGATTATCTCACTGTCATCGTGCTGTATAAATAAAAACTCAATTGACTGCAAAGGCTCATAAAGTACTTGGGACCTGTAATTTTTTGTTTTTACTACCTTCATATGCTATTTCAGATAACTGTCAATGGTAAGAAGATGTCTAAGAAATGTCAGCCTGTCTTCAATACTTCCAGATTTGTGAATTTATAAAAGATGCTCAGCTTTTTAATGGCTTTTATGTTTTCATGCAACAGGGAAGCATTACATGCATACAGTCTGAAAGTAGATCTGTTTTTGCAAAGTCCTGAATTATAGCCTCCTTGGTTAGCAAGCATGTGCTTTGCAAGTAAGTAATGATAAGACTGGCCTGGCCTGGCTCTACAAGCAAAGGTCACAGGTGGGGATCTGTGGATCTAAAGCTAAATAGCTGCTTATGTGTCAGGTCTGTACTCATGCACCAACGTGTGTACTGCCTTGACTAAAGCAGAACTGGCAGTTCAAATTCCAGCCTCAATGAAGATAGTCAGTTAGATCATTAGAACAGAGGTATTGTTAATCAATTACATTCATTAATGATTTTATATGAGATAATGCCTTCAATTTCAAGAAGTAAACATACAATCTCCGGTCTTTCTGTTTTCTAGGCAATTTTCTAGGCATCATTAAAAATAAAATAAAAACAGAAAGAAAATATCTACATCACAGTACAGGTTTCTATAAAAACTAAATGTCTATTAACTTTCACAATGGTACTGTGAATAAGAACTTTGTTCATAAAGTGGTGATTTCTCATTGCTTAGGTTATAAATTGTGTTTGTGCTCACTTCTTTTCTAAGTTCGTATGTATTTGTCACTGTGTATTTTTGTTTTTTTAATGGTTGGAGAAAAGCGCCTATTTCACCTCTTATCAAAAGGAGTCCGTTTTTAACTTCTAGGTCAAGAAGGAATCATTTTATATTGTCTAAAGATATTAGCTCTTACTAGAATGCTGTTACTAAGGGACAAATAACAATTAGTAATGTCATATTGTGCTAGGGTTATTTCGAGTTATGTTATCATTCAAGAATGTTACTTTAGGAAATAAATTCTCTTTTCTAAAAAAGACTGAGCAAAAAGTCATAAATAACATGAATTCTGATCGTTTGTCTTTGAATTTAATTTTCCTTTCTGGAAGAAATAAAATTAAATTTAAAAAACCCTTCACACCAACGAAGTTCCCCAAAAGTAAAGCTAAATGTCTGGTTTTTGTTTTTTGGGTTTTTTTGTTTTTTGTTTTGCAGAGCTGGTGGCTGAAATTTCCAGCATCTTCATGCAATTCTGTACAAACTTTATGCCTTTCTCTGAATGAATCATAGAACATATAAAAGTTGGTTTAAGGGATAAAAAGAAATCCATTGATCTCACTACTAATTCCAACTCATCAATTAAGCACTGTTCTTTTTTCTACAAAATCTGTGCCCCTTCCCAAAAGAGGAGTGCTTATTTGAACATGTAAATTTGTATCTAGTTTTGGGGAAATATAGTGGAAGTGACAAACTCTTACAATGTAGTTCGAAGTCCTGGGACATTCCAAAAAACTGCCTCTGCTTAAGGAATCCTTTCCATCAACATTTATATTCTTTCAAGTCCTCCCCATACCCAATCGGTCCACAACATTAAAATAATAAAACCTCTCCTTTAATATGATTCCCTCCTGCTCCTACAGTGTCCTCTCTCCTCCCTATTACAGATAAACTTTTAAATGAAAGAGATTTCTAAATGTGTCTCCATTTTTATCAGCTCCTTAACTTATTTGTCAGTTTGAGATCTCCAGAGCAGACACTGAGATGGAGTTTGAAATGCATTATATTAGCTGGGCTCAACATTTGTGAAGGGAAGAGAGGAGAGGTAGGATTGGGCAGAGGAAGAAACTGAACTGGATGCTGGCTGGTCAAAATCTCAGTCAAGCCAGCAAGAAACTTGGGAGACATATTGCCCGTCGGAATATCCCACGCTTGGCTGAAAATGCTTCTGCCTTGTCCAGCAACCTGGTGCGGGCTGCCCCTGGGTGGTCTCTGAAGGTGATTCTCACTTTGAAAGGACTGACAGCCTGAGCTGTCTGCTGACTGCACTCCCACTGAAGAGGGGTCTGGATAGCAATTTTTTTCTGTCTACCACATTATTCCATTATGGCTTTTACAAGTCTGCAGCATAGCTTCTCTAGCAAAGGTCACCAATGACCATCTCTCTAAATTTAATAAGCCGTTTTCTGCCTTATGTTATTTGAGCTCTGTTTCAAGCACAAGCACTGTATTCATTCTGCCTTGGCTACTTAAGTTCATCACAGAGAAGGACTTAGTTTACGTTGTCAAAGTCTGCTCTCCAAAATACCAGTGCATTTCTATATGTGCAACTCAAGAAATAGAAACATTTGTATTAATCCTCTGCAGTTTTCCTTCAATCAAAAGAATGGATTTTTCTTCTTTACTTTTTTCAGTTTCTAAAATATATAGTACATCTAGGGAAAAAAAATAGCCATTCTATATACACTGTAGCTGACGAGAACAATGTTTGTACAGCAATTACACCACAATCAATTGAAAAATTCTGCAAATCCTGATTTGGAGTAAACTCTTGGTTTAAATTTAGTGACATTTCTTCCATTGTTCATTTCGATGCTCTTATTGAACTATTAGAAGAATTCTGGGGGGAAAAGTTTTCTCGGAACATTTTGGCAAACAAGGGTGTTTTCTGGTTTATTTGCTTCTGCCTTGTTCCATTAGTGAATACTGATAATGGAACTCCCAGGTTTTGGATTTTGTGGATTTTGCTTATTGCTAAGTACAGAATCCAAACTATATAATAAATAACCCAGCATCAAACCAAAACTAATCTCAGCGACAGACTAGAACAAAGGGAATTTTAATAATTGTTTGCTACCTCCAAAGTGTCTACTACGTAAAAAACTGCGGCTCTGATTCCTTTAACAACTCCTAACTCAGTTCTCACTTTGAAATCAAGAAGTTGTTTATCGCATGCTCTTATTTCATCATCTCATTCACGCCCCATCCAGCACGTCTCCCCTGCTAGTTTTCTAAGGTCTGGTACTGGTCGCCGCCCTCGAATAGAACAGAATTCCGGGAGCAGCGCCCACTGAGGAGCCTGCATGTCCGGCAGCGCCGCCCAGCGGTGGGGGCAGGTCCTTGATGGCGTTGGAATTGCTGAGAACCATGGTGCTCACTCTGAGCAGAGGGTGGCTGCAAAGAGCCACAGCTACCAGGCCCACCAAGACCTGTGCAGCACCCACTGCGCCCCAAGCCGTCATCTTTGAAGGACTCTGGAGAGAGAGAGAAAGGAGGAATGACACTTCACACCCCTAGTCTCCAGGAAACTGCGCTGGCGCAGCTGCGGCGTCAGGGTTCCGAGAGCCTCAAAAAAAAAAAAAAAAAAAAAAAAAAAAAGTCTACCCATGCTGAACTCTTGCAGAAGCTGGCAGTTGGGACCTGTTGTTCCTTTTGCCTAAAAATTCGAACTCTCCTTTTCTTGCTCTGCCCCTGTGGCTTCCTCCCTCCTCAGGACTCCTCAGGTTTCACATTCAGATTCCAGCTAAGTGGTTCAGGGACAGAATGGCCAACCTCCCAAGAATGATAAAGATTGTCTGTACCCACAACTACAATCCCCGATACCCCCTTTATAGCACTTCCCTCATAAACCTAGTATTCTCTTCTCAATTAACTTGAATTACTAAATGAATATCTGTTCTGGGTTAAAACACGAGTGTAAGTGAAGAATTACTCAAAAGCCAAAATTTCCTCAACTGTCTCCTAATCCTACGCCCTGAATTAATCATTGGTAAGAATAAACTTGTCTATATGTCTGTTTCCTTTCATTCAAAGAGATACATGCATATTTAGAGGCAGCTTTTTAAAAAAGTGAAATGATATACATACATATGTTTATATATGTTACTTTGTATTTTTACCTTACTTTGCAATATTGTAATTTCCTTCCTAATTTATATGTATATGCATGTCTTATTTACATTTTATTTCAAAGTTTGTATATACCAATATTAACTCAATCAAAATTGTTTCTAGCTTTTTGCTACATTGATTTTTCTTATGAATATGTCTTTATTTACTGCTTCTCATACATATTTTGGTTGAACTTCTTTAAGTAGATATGCTGCATGAAGGGTTGGGTCCATTTTTTATTTTAGTATTTATTTCTGGGGTTGATTCGAGAAATATGATTGATTCTGGGAGCTGTGATACCTGCCCCCGCCATGGTTCCCCCTTGAGCGTCTATGTCCATTGTGCCACAAACATTTCTCTTTTCTCCTATCATCCAGAAAGACCTTCCAGGTCAGTTATTTCATACTGAGATGCATTGTTGCTGATGAAGTTTCTGACTTTTCTGCAAAAGACCTTTGTTTCCTGTGCCTTACCACTCTTTCTATCTATTCCATTCTTAACTCCCATGTTCAAATTTCATGAATAATCACACATTCCGTATTTTTGAAACAGAATATACCTAGGACTTAAGACATTCTTTTCTTTCTCAAACCATGGGTCCTGATTTTCATTAGAAATGCACAGTCACTGCAAATATCTGTGCAGTTGGTTCCTTCTACTCTCCTCCTAGAATTGTATTTTCCCTTCCGGTATGACACTCATATCTTCATCTCAGGAAGAAGAGGCAGATTTACTGAAGAGCCAATGAAAAAGAAGCTTCAGGGCTCCGACTCACAAGGTCTCCTTTCAGTCTTTTACCTCATTTGTACTTAAAATTTTAATTTTTCTGCTTAAAGGCTTGTCCCTCAAAATGTGTGAGCTTCAGGCTCTGCAGAAACCTTGCAACCTAATTCACACATGTGCTTTATTTTTTTTCCCACCTGTCTTGATCTGGATTTTGTTGACCTTTTCCTTCCCGAAACTTGTTAATTTTTTTTTTCATTTCGTGTAAGCTTCTAGTAGTTTCCCATGAATTTTTTTCTCATTTAGATCTCGTTCTCTACTTAGAAGGTTTGCAGAGTCTACAAATGTATTACAGTTTACTGCAATTAGTCATCATTAGCAACAAGCTTGGGGTGCTGATCGACCCCACCGTCATTCAAGAAAACAGCAAAGAAACTCAAAAATTATTTAGTTTCTCTTTATTTGTAGTTACTAAGTCTATTAACTCCTTCCTTTCTTTGATTCTCATATTTATTTTTTTTTCTGGATACTTCAACTTACAATTTATCCATCACTTTGAACTGGTTTTTCAAATCCATGTCATTTTCCCCTTCTTAACCTTGGTTTCTCCTGCAGTAATCCAACTGACACTTAGATATTAAAGGAATTTTTTTCATAATAGATATTTTCAGTTCTTTGTTTCCATAATTAAGAATTTTCAGTATGTCATATTTTTCAAACCAAATTCAACTCAAATATATGCCCCTTTTCTGTTTAACAATATCAAAATCTCCACCCCAATTACAATGTCCCATTTTATTTCAGTAGTCATCTCTATTACTTTAGACTTTCCCAACCTTCACGTAGTATTGCCTTTTGGTGAGGGAATTCTTTGCTAAGCTCTGTATTGTAAAATATTAGCAGCTTCCCTTGCCTCAATCCCCTAAATGCCAAAAGCACTCTCCCTTCTCTAGTTTCAACAACTAAATGTGTCCCCAGGCATTGCCAACTGTTCCCTGGGAATAAATTCTCCCCCTTCAAATAACTACTGCTTTAACCATAAGTTTGCCAGACACTTCACATTTTAAAAGAAACTACCAGTTTTCTTTTCTTTCTTTTCTTTTCTTCTTTTTCTTCTTCTTCTTTTTTTCTTTCTTTTTTGCTTAGGCAATAGACATTTACTTTCTCACAGTTCTAGAGTCTGGGAAGTTCAAGATCAAGGTGTTAACCACTTAAGTTTCTGGTGAGGTCTCTTCCTGTTCACCTTCTGCAATTGTGTTCACAGGACCTTTCCTCCTTGAGTGTGTCTGTCAGTTTCCTTTTATTTCAGTATCTGTCCACTCCTTCTTTTAAATGACGTATTTTATTTTGTATTTAAAATATGTATCCTTGTTATCCTCATGTAACTTTTACATATTTTACAGATCTTTATCTAAGATAAGATTTAAGAAGAAACTCTGAATTAAGGATTTTATATACATTCGATTACTGTCTAATCAACACTATCAAAAATGAGGTATTGAGAATGAAGGAGCAGTTTATCTTTCTCATTTCTGTCTTTCAGTAAGTGGAATAATGTCATACATGAGATGGATTTTTGAAACATAATGAAAGGGCTGAAGTATTATGCAACTCAGAACGTTACTTAATGGAGCTGAACTCATTGTCTTGGCAACGTTATTTTAGTTCTTTAATTCTATAGTAATAACACTAATTTTCCCAGAAAGAAGTATTCATTTTCTTTTTTATAAATGATTCATCTTTTGATTTTGTGAGGTAGTTTGAACTTATAGCTTAGCATAATTGAGGCCAATTATAAAGGAGAAGTACAATGTTTCTGATAGTTTTTATTATTAAAAGAGAACAATAGTCAAACCTGTGTTATCAGAACAAGAGGTTGATCAAACATACTTCATCTATTTAAAATGTAATTATGTGTTGAATAGAAATCTTTAAATTGTATTTGCTTATTAAGATCTGCTTCACCTTGTTTTTGGATTCTGAGTGAGTAAGTCTTGTTAAACAAATGGGATATATTCATACAATACATAAATACGTATGTATGTGTGTGTACATATAAATACATACCATGCACACATCATTAATCATACTGGATCTAATTATTTATAAAAGATGTATTCCCTTTGTTCTTGCCTATCAGATATTAAATACATATGAAATTAAGTTTATGGACATTTCCCAGATTGTATTGGAGTGCCCATGCACGTACATGAATTTATATGTGTTCAGCATATGACACACAGACTGCCAATTTGAGCATTAGGAAAAACGCAACGAATTTTCCATTAAGTGTGCTCCCTCAGTGAACACCCTCTGTTTTTCTGGCAGGACCCAGCAGGATCTGAAAAATAAGCAGCATATTGGGAACAATAATGAATATTCATGCTTTATAGAATCCTCTTACATTCATTTCCATCTGTACTTCTAGACCCCCAAATCCTCAAACAGTAGGGGGGTATAGAGAATGGTGTTCTAACTCCTTGGATTAGGGATAGGGGAACGTCAGTGAGACTGAGCCCACTGATGCCTCGGCTACTTGGAGGCACAATGGGTGCAAACTGAAACGTGTTGGCGATTTGCAGTTCTGTTTAGCACCTCTGCATCATGTGATTTCTGTAAAGTGAACTTTGATTCTCTAATATTGTAGAAGAATAGATGATAGAATACACAAATACCTTATAATGAAGAAGAAAAGGTCATTATCAAAAATGTGAAAGGAGCGGAAAAGAATTAAAAAAGGATATACTGGGAAAAATAATGGTTTGAGGGAGAAAACAAGATACCCTTCAGGCACAGTTTTAACCATTAATATGTTCATTGGTAGAGTTGGAAAAAAAAAAAAACGAGAGTGGAAACGGTAGGTGAACCTATGCTGACTTACAATAATTTACAAAGATAAACCTAAGATGCATATGGCCCTGGAGTCTTTTTTAATGAAAAAAAACTTACTTCAGGGGGCTTGCTGATTAAAGTGTTTATGGTAGTTTCCTGCTTAGAGATTCAGTGATCGAACCCTGGTAGTAAATGCTAGTCAATCATGCTTCTAAGTAACCTCCAGCTATGGGGAAAAGAGTGCAAAACATATGGATGAAAATTAGATATTTTTTCTGTCAACCTCATATTTTAGAAAATCCAGAGGATGGATGCCACCTAGAAGAGTTGTTTATTGCTTGATTGGTTTGTGTGTTTGCTTGTCTGCAGTCAGAGGTGGATAGCAGATCTCTGTCTATTTTTCTGGCAAATGTTAACTTTGATGAACTAAAGTGGAAAACAACAATCACAGTTAAAAACATCCATTTTCTAAGTGATAAACATGAGTATTTTAACAAAAGTGTAATAACATTTTAATTAACATGAATATCTCCTCAAATTTCAGAATTCTGTCTGATTTGAGGTGCTCCCAGAATTATGACATAGTACTGGAATAGCAGCATCTGGAGGAGAGCAAACCTTCAGGCTATTTTAAAATTCTGAATTTAAGAGGTGGTGTCCATAATTCAGTTCTCAATATGGAAATTGTGGAGGAGGACTCCATTCCTAGACCACGTGTATGGAATCTCCAAGTAACCAGTTTGAAAAATGAACTTTGAGCTTTTAGGGCTGTTAGAGCTTAGAGAACGTGGAGTTCATCTCACTCTGCACAAGAATAAAATAAATCGGACGGGAAGTTTTCTCCACTTGGCATTTGATGTCCTCTTAAATGCAAAAGTGTGACTTGATCACATTCAGAGCTTAATTAAAGACCGCTCACTCCTGAAAGAAAGAGCTCCCTTGAAGTCACAGCTGTGGTGCCCGTCTTCCCTGTCCTGTTAAAAAGGAAAAATAATTGAACAGCGAAGACTGTGACAGGAAAGTCTAAATGTTCTAGGGACTCTCTCAGACATTTGTTTGAAGTTTTTCTCAAGCATTTTAAGCCTAAACCACCGCTGGCTTCTCCCCGTTGGGAGGACAGACGTGCCGCAGATCACATGCCCGGGACTGAACCCAAGATGAGCCACATCAAACTGTTTACCCCTTGACCTCTCCTGCCTCCTCTGCTGGGCTACACACAGTCCGCTTCCTCTCGATTAAGAAAAAAATCAATTTCACCAGTGAAAAAGGCTTTTAACTTAAAGCTAAAGTCCCTGAAGTTAAAAAAAGAAGGATGAAATCTCTCAACTTTTTCATAAACTCTACTAAAGACCAAATTTCTTGTTACATTATGAGGAAACTTTTACCTGTATCTCCGACTTTCTGTTTCCTACTTTTTCTAAATTAAATAGAACTATGTTTGAGAGGAGCAAAACCTCTAATACCTCCATAAATGAAAAGCTGTTACTTTCACTTTGAAGCGGTGTATTCTGTCACCAAAGTGTAACCTTTGAACCTAGCGAGACCTTTCATAATCTTTAAAAATACATTTAATTTCATTAAATATTTTTATAGCACTCAATTCTATGACACTTTACCTCAAATACTCTTGCAATAATAATAGTAAAAAAAATGCCTGGTGTTCTCTTCACGATCACTTGAAAGGTTAGTGTTTATAGACTGAGTAAAAGTGAAGGAAAATAAAAAAAACTAAACCCACATCAGTATGAGAATATTACTCACAACCATCACCTTCTCGGGCCCTGTTGGAGTGCTCCACATTGATTGGTTTGTGTACCTGGCCATAGCAGAATCGTTTTGGCTGAAATATTCGTAATGTTCAAACTGTTTTCATTCTTTAAGACTCTTGCAATACAAGCAACAGAGTATCTGTGCTTTACTGAGATCTGTGAAATTGTGAAGCTGACCATGATGGCGTGTGCTATGGAATATCTCAGAGCTTATGCACTTTGTTTTACTAGTCAGAACTCAGTAACCACCTAGTTGTCCATGTGGTAGTGCTGGAAAATGTCTGTTCTTTCTTATGAACCAGAAATATTGGCATCATATGAACATGGTCCATATTGAAAATCATTCTAAACTGTCTTTAAGTTGGAGGCACAGAATTTAATGCAGTTAAACCCACACACACATATGCACACGTGCAGGCACATAGGGAGTACCTGTTACGTAATTTAAGAAATAGTCTAAAAGTCCTATCTTCATAGATAATTTCCATATTTTATGGTCTGGTTTTACCCAAAACATATTTTACCCTTTATATTTTCTATAACTAATTACTTTAAATGATTTAAACATGAATTGCTTGAAATATAGTTTGTCCTTTTTCCTTTGAAATCCTAGAAGACTTAGTTAGCTTTTCTACGTTTAGCCCTGGACTATCATGTCATAAAAATTTTTTTTTTTCTTAAAGAAGAACCCTTCTATGAAAACTGTGTCTACTGATCAGCAAACAGGGGCATCTTTTTAAATAAGCCCTTTCAAGATAGAAAAATGAAAGATGGAACAAGTTCACAGGAAAATTCTTTATCTCAGTTCAATAGTTTGGGACAGTTACTAAGTATTTAATACGTAATGAATAATTGATTGATGAATAATTGAATCAATACATTCCCCAAATTTTGTCCTACTATCCTAGACCTAAGTTAACGGAAATGATTTCCAGCCCTGGAGTAGGCTGCTTAGTTCTGCTGGCAACTTGTGTGTATCTCAAACTCTGTAGCTTTATTCTCTGTACCTGGGAAAACATGCTAGTTAAATGCATATACTTCAAGGGAGAAAATTTCATTTAAAATTTTTGTTCTTTGTAGTGTTTGTTATGGCATGAAGTTAATTAAGTGTAAGTATAAAAAATAACATGTCTTTTCAGTTCCAGTCTGTAAAGATCTTACAAGTTGTCATTCTTTTCCTGAAAACAAGAGAAAAAAAACTTGAGCAACCTGAAAATCAGTGACTTTTCTTGGACCAATCAGAATGTGAGAATGCAGAGCAAACTGCAAAATGAACTGTGTATAAACACTCAACTCTAGTTTTGGGAAACAGTAAGTTTGTTTCCCACAGGGGAAGAGGTTAAAAATTCTGGTACTGCTAATGACATACACTGGAATTGAAAAATTAAGTCAATCCTTGGCAGATGGTGGGAAATTAGGTTTTTCCCAGTGTTGGAGAGTTTATAGATAAGCAAAAGAATGAGACTAAAATGGTCCATGTGTTAATGGATTAAAGTTGGACACATCATTATGAATTCATATTTAGTTTAAAATAGATGTGGATAGTTACGTAAACAAATATTTATAGATGTGTGTATGCGTGGGTTGGTATACTCGCATGTATTTCCTTGCTCTGTCAGCTGAGGGCCTCGAGGCAATGATACACACATTAGTAGCAATGAGCACCCCTAGCTAATTGATTTTTAGTTTATAACATCATTCCCCAGTGAAAGGAAGCAAGGCTCCTTGGAGAAATGGCTGGTACTAAGATGGGACAGAAAATATGCAAGATAGGCATGCAACATAGTGTAATGCTAGAAAGTAGGGAAATGGGGGGAGAGGGTGTAGCTCAGTGGTTAGAGTATATGCCTAGCATGCACGAGGTCCTGGGTTCAGTCCCTAGTACCTGCATTAAAAAAAATAGTAAAGAAATGCTCAAACAAACAAGAATCCATTGATGGGGGTATGTGAGAGTGAGGCAGGATCCAACTGAAAGAATTCTGAAAGGGTACAGCTAGACTACTTTGAACAAAAAAAAAATTAAGCAGTATTAAATTATAGGCCACAGTTTAAATTAAATATCCACAAGTCCATTCTGATTGAATAATTGTGGAGAAGGCACACATCTCCTGTGTGGAAGAATTCCAAATAATTAGATACACACTTTGTCCTCAAGAGGGTGGAGCATAAATCTCTACTTCTTAAGTGTGGGCTGTGTGTGCATAGTGACTTTTTTCCAAAGAGTCCTTTACAGAAAAGGGGGAGTGGGTAGCTTTACGGTGGAGAAATCTGACGAACACTGTCTCAACCAGATGATCAAGGTCAACATAAACAGTGATGAGTCGTGTTGATAGTGTGAACACTTGATATTATGTGATGGAAACAGCACTTTACCTCTGTAATCGTCCTTCCCCAAAACACATAACTGCAGTCTAATCATGAGAAAACTACAATACAAATCCCAAGACATTCTGCAAAATGCCTGACTGTTACTTCTCAAAACAGTGAAAGGCACCAAAACCCAGCAAAACTGAGAAGTTGTCACAGCCAAGAGGAGCCTCAGGAGACATAACTAGACTGACATGGTATCCAGAATGAAATTCTAGAGCAGGAAAAACTAAGGAAATCTGAACAATGTATTGATTTTATTTAATAATGTATTGATATTGGTTCATTAATTAAAATAAATGGACTCTATTAATGTAAAATGATAAAAATAGAGGAAATTGAGTATAAGGTCTATGGAAACTCTGTAATCGCTTTGTAATTTGCCTGTGAATCTGAAGCTCTTCTGAAAGAAATGGTTTATTAAAAAATAACATGTTCAGAATAAATGTGTAACATAATACTAAGAAAAGAACCTCTTATAACCCCCTACCAATATGGCTAATATACTTGCAAGCAAATGCTGTCAGCCATGAACCTGACCGTTGAGAATGCAAGGCCATGACCTAGTTCCAACGACAGCACTGTCCAAACATTTAAAACACAAATTGGACAGGCAGAAGAAAGGGCACAAAGTGATTCAAATATTCTTTAAAGATTTCCAGTAGATGGAGAGGCCTGTAGCAAGAACCCAGTTCTGAAGGGGCCAGGTAAGGAGAATTTAAAACATCAGACAAAATATTTGCGTTACTGATTTTCCGAAGTGGGTAGATGATGATGCCTGCAAAACTTTGGATGGTTTTTGTTGGCACAACACATACAACACTATCTTCTTTGATTTATGAAGCTCTTTGCTGAGAGTGTGTCTAAGATTTAACGCTAAGCACCTGAATATTTTTAATGCAGTCAAATATTTAACATAGAATGAGCAAAAGGCTATTTAAGAAATTATGACATCTAAAATTTTTAATTTTTTAATAATGTTGAATTTCAATTAGGGATTGAATATATTATAAAACTAGCTGTTTTGTGTTTGATTCAGTTAAAATTTTGAGTAGCTTTATGCTTTACATGCTTTTTCAAAAAAATCTACTGTACTTTCACATTCCTCATGGCAAACTGAAATTAATTTCAGCCCTGTAGAAAAAGACAATTATTTAACCAGGTTTTTCATTTATTGTAAATATATTAAGAGTTATAGAAATCAGTGTTTAGACATAAGATGCAAAGCAAAGAGCTGAAAGAAGTTATGAATGAATGAGCACAATCTATTGGGTTTGCAAAATATCCTCTCTTCAGCACTAATTTAAATATTTACTGAATGTTAATATTCAGATCTAGATGTGTGTGTGTTTTTTTCCTAAAGGCCTAGGAAAGAAATGATAAATGTCGAGCTCAGAATTAAAATAGCCTATTTAAGAGAGAAGTTTTTGGTGTCCTGTTATTGTTCTTTTAGGAAACACAATTTAGTTTTCCCACTAATCTCTTCCCTGATTCTCATTTTCAGTGTTTAACTACAAACTTTAGATTAAAAGTGTATTCATACGTACCACAGTGAAGTACCGGTGGTACCTGATAATGCAAATATGAAATACATATAGGCCAAGGTGTTTGTGGAAAAGGAAACTTAGACTGAAAGAAAATTGAATTTAGCATATTTTTAAAGCTATCTAAATTAACAAGGGGTAGGGGGTGGTTTCTATCCAAATCAAAACGTGTAGCTCATAGACTATTACTGCTCTACATTAAGGTGAATTTTCTTTTGTTCTTAGAAAGTTGACATATACAGGACTTTACAGAATGAGTTACAACATTAATTTACCTGTAATTGGAAAAGTGTCTTCTTTTCCCAGATCACTTTTAGATAGAGAAGAATGTTTAAATAAATACTAAGATACTGGCCCAAAATGTTGTATGATCTTCACAAAGAGAGTACTGCCCACAGACCCAGAAAACTAGATCCCCTGACCAGAGGCCCGTATTTTCCAAGGCTTTGTTCTGGTCCTCCTTTAGCTGTGCTTTGCCCCAGTCTTGGAAGCCAAGAGCATACTTTCTAAGATCTCACACCTGTATGGACCCTGGCTCCAAGTCTAGAAAGAACAACCAGAGCTGTCCTCCAGCTGCAACTTGTCGCTGGCATTGGAGTGTGTACCAGGGGTCTGACAGTGGCCATTGGGTGGTTATTTGCAGGAGTGGCTGCATGGAGCTTGGACATTCAGACTGTTGAGAACTTAAGCATGTGTAAATAAATATTAATAAATCAAAGGACTGAATTTACTATAAGTGTTATCATTATTATAGATAAAACCTCTTTTACAAAAAGCTTAATTATTGCAGGTTGTAGAAAACTCTTAATAATATATATTTATTTTGTAACTAGCCACTATTTTTTTCTTCCTATAGTTGGGACAGGCATTTTGATGTGTTCACCTCAATCTTCTTTCCTCATTATGGTTGGCTTTCTTTACCTCACGATGACAAATATTTGTCAGGGTTTCTTTCTATTCCCTATGCCATCCTACAGAGTAAATAGGGCAATGCAAGGATGCTGTTCTTTCCCTTTCCCAAGGCGGGTGTTTGTTTTGCCACTCGTCGACCCCATGCTTGTAAATGGAAGGAGTATGGCTGGGTTTTACCTGACCCCTGTCTCTGTTTAGTGAACCACCTTTGGGAGGAATGGGTCATGGTAGACTTACATGGCAGCCATCTCAGTTTGTAGTTTCTTCTGGGCGTCTGCTAAACAGAGCTGGTCTTTTCTACTATCCCTGCTCTCTGGTTCCTGGATCCTCTGGACTAATGGCATTCATGATAATCTTCAGTTCACACACTGCCCTGGTCTCTTTTTGGAACCTCCACATTTTACTTGTGCAAACAACACCTTAAACAGAATGCAAGAATCATAGGCCAACCTTTGTCTCCAGGAACTCACAGTGCCCAAATGGACTTAAAAAATGTGAGAGATGGGTGCAGTACAGGATTATTGCTCTGACCACTCCAAAAGCATGCTATCGGAAATGGCAGAGTTTGTTCTGGTATCAGTACCGGAACTTTGGGACAGAAAGTATGCAATGGGAAAGAAACAAGATGCATAACTTTTTTTGAGGCTGACAGTATTGTTACGTTTCATAAAATAGGACATATGTATTTTCTCAGTTCAGGTCCACCTATTTTGTGTTCAGTGTAAATTCTCTTAAGATTCTGGGTTTATAATGTGTCTCTAAGACATAGTTTCAGCTGTCCTGTAAATTGGTTATTAGATAAAGAAGCCTATAGCTATTTAACTGGGAAGTCTACAAGGCCATGGTTAAAGGTGTTATTTAAACCAGAAGTCTGTGATTGTGATTGCTTTCCCTCTCAGACTCTTCAGAAAACTTGCCTTTTTCTGACTATTCATGTTAAAAAAAAAAACCAAGTATGGTCGAATGTGGAAAATTTGACCAACTTAGAACATTTAAATTTCTAAATCTCCTATTCTCCAGAATGACTGGAAAGGTCATTATTAATCTGACATCTCTCTTGACAAATTTCTATTTGTATGCATGCACAGCAACATTTTCCAAAGTGAATTACAGAGAACCAGACGGGAGATGTTCCAAGGAATTGTGCAAAAAAAAAAAAAAAAAAAAAATCAAATAATTTTAGCAAGTAAGTTGGGCTAAACAAAATTATTTTGTGGACAGATCTTTCAGAGCCTGTAAGACACTCACGTGACTTTTAAATCTCAAAAAAAAAAAAAAAAAAAAGGATGAAATAAGCATCATTTCCCAAACAATTTGATTATACAGATCACATAAGTCTTTTTGTGGAACTAATATTGCATTAACAACACACTTTGAAAGACACTGCTTAGATCTTATTATATTCTTCTGTAATCTTCTTTTCAGACTTAATATTTTGTGGCTGTCATTTTCATACCAATACATTGTTTTCTCTACATTTAATATGATTGCATGTTATGCAGTGAAGGGATACTTCGTAATTTATTTAATAGATCTAGTGACTAATGTTTTCGTTGCTTTTAGTTTTTGCTACCAGAAGCATTACTCCAATCTTCATCAAGCCCTCTTTGGCCAGTTGCTTATTATCTCCTTAGACAAAACCCTAGATGTGGGATTTTTTTTTAAACTTTTTTTTTGGGGGGGGTGGTTACTAAGTTTCTTTCTTTCTTTCTTTAATGGTGGTTCTGGGGATTGAACCCAGGCCCTTATGCACGTTAAGCATGTGCTCTACCACTGAGCTATACCCTCTCCCCAAAAGTGGGATTGATACATAGAATCAGATGTCCATCCATAAAGATGGCCCCAGGTTTCACCCTCTCACCAATAGCATGTGACCATGTCAAGTTTTCAACATTTGACAACAATATTTCAAATATTTCAATCTATACTAATCTAAAAGTTTAAAAAAGTCCTCATGGTTGGTTTAATTTGGATTTTGTGTTTCTTAATTTTAAATGACTGGACATCCCCATCTTTGTAGGCTTATTGTCCATCTGTACTTTTTCTTTTGTGAATTACTCATCTATTCCATTTGTTCATTTTATTCCTATTTCATTGTCACTTTTTTTTAACAATTGCATTTTGTATTTTAAGGATAACCTTATATTTTTCATGTACTTTGCAAACATTTTTCTGCTTGTCACTTATACAGTACTTTTAAAATATAAATATTATTTACATGTATACATGCATAATATGTATTATTTTAAAGTGTTTAAGATTGTCCTATTTTCCTTCGTACTACTGATTTTCATGCTATTTAAAAATTATCTTTTTATCCCTTTCATTTATAGATTATATAAAACAATTTTCATATACTTCAGTATTTTTATGCTTTTAAAATATATAAGTGGTTAATTAAACTTGCTTTGATATACAAGTCTTGTTTGTTTGATCCTTGGATCTAAATACAGTTTTGACTTTATGCTATTAGACTTGTCGAATTTAGTGCTATATTATAATCTAGTTTTGCTTTGAATATTAATTACATGGTTTATATTAATAACCATTGCTCTTGGCTTTGTTTTGTTCTGTTTTCCATTCAAGTTTTTAATAAAATTCTACAGCATCAGGATACCTCTTCATACAAGAAATTTCAAACTACTTCATGTTATAGTAGATACATTCACTACAGAGTGAAATAACAGATAATAATCACAGGAAATTAAAGTTCGGTATAAACACAGCATACTGAACGTATACTTTGCCATTATAACTTAGTAAATTCGACATTTTCTATGTCTGTGGTGTTTGTTGATTTTTTTAAATAAACAGTCTTATTTGTATTTGTCACTTTTCCAAAATCATCATTTTCCTTTTCAAACAGCTGCCTCAATGAGTTTGTTATAAATCTTGATTAGTTCCAGCCTTTAGATAATCAAATTGTCAGAACTGAAGTACAGGTTTGAAGGAGGAAAAAAGCCCATTGGGCTCACCATTTTTGTCCTGGTTTGCTTCTCCATCGTCAGTTATGACACGTTGGAGTGACATGACAATCACTAAACTGACTTCTCATCCTTTCATTTCCAAATCCTGTGAGTGTGCTTTGCCATAATGTTTTTTCTCTGAGATTCTGTTCATCCTACTCAAGGGTCTAGAACATTACCACTTGCCCTGTGCACCCTCAATAAATATTAATTACCACCACTAATTAGAAATGTTGACACATGCATTTCTAATTACAATTGAGGTTACATCTGAAGAGAAGAAGGTTTCAGTTAATTAAATATCAGGGAATATTTTCATAAGATTGGAGACATTTGACAAAACGATCAAGTCCAAGGCATACTGTGAAAGGTTCTGAGACTTAAAACACTGCTTTAAATCTTCCAAACTAGAAATATCCCTGCTTTGGAACAGCCTGTTAAACACCCTAGAGGCATGTGTTTTCCATTTCTAGAGCCTTCTATTAACCTTATGCTGATTTAAGAGCTTAAATGGAAAATGATTACACATATAATTCATTTTTATTACTTTTAAGTGTTAAAATAGTCTTTGTGCTGCCAGGGTTCTGAAGGCAGCAAGATAATGCAAAGATAAATAAATAAGTTAAATGATGTACAATCCTTGCTAAAAGTTTGAAAAATAAAATCATTCTCATGTGATGACTCGAATGTCCTGTGGTAGCACAAAGGAGTCTTCCTGATCAGGTAGCATACACCATTTTCCTCAATGCTACAGGGCTAATTAGAATGAATTCCTCACTGATGTAATATATGCTGGAATGCAAGCCCTATTCACCTCTCCTCTAGCTAAGACAGAAGTTCTTGGAAAACTGAACTTGTGAAAAACATGGTTGTGTAATTGCATGGATTGAACGGGAAATCATCGCATTGGATCTATATGTAATTGCATTATTGAATTTTTTGTTTTGGCAACCAAGACTATAGACAAAATACTATTGTATTCATATACCAGGTGCCACTGTCATCTGTTTGGAAGAGCAAGGGGGAGTAAATGAAGAATCAGAATTGAGTACTATATTATACAAACACGTAGGAGAATAGCTTGTGAGAATTGCCATCACTTAATTTATATTTTAAAAGGTATCCAGAATGTCATTGCACTTGAAATTAATGAGCCCACTGTTGGAAGACGATTCACATGTCTGATGCCTGACAGCAGAGTACCTAACAGCTTTTGTTCTGAACCATTTTTTCAAGGATATTTGCAGAGCATCTTTCTCTGGAGCACAGAACAAGTTTGTTCTCTGTCCAGTATAATAAGGATAATGTTTCCCCCTGGAGTAAATTCCTCTTGCAGCCCATTAGGAAGGTTAGGGTTTCCTAGGTTTGGTGGTCCTCGGCTATAACAGACTCACTGCTCAGCGTCCACCTGGCTGCTCCCTGCCAACCTTGTTTGCCTTTGAGAGCAAGCGGGATTGATGAAAACATAAATTGTATTCTGTCTGCTACGCCGTTAGTAATAAAGCCCGCGTCTCTGATGTAGGGATCTCACGTCTTCTCGTAGCATCCGTGGAACTCTGGCAGGCTAACTTGTTAGTTTGTATTTAGAATGAAACCTCACCCTTCACAGTTCTTGGCAACCACATTTAGAATATATGTTCAGTTTCCCCAGACATATTTTATGAGAGAATTGAAAAAAAGTAGAATATATCTAGGGTAAAATGATAGTCTAAAAGCCAGAAGAAGGAGAATCTAAGAGATGTTTCTCTTAGAAAGTAGGAGCCCTAGAAATGATTGGACAGCTATCTTTATAGTTTGGGAGGATTTCTGTTTTAAAGAGGGATACAATTTTCTCATATTTTTTTCAGAATTCAGAAGGCACAAGAATACAAATTCTCACTGAGTAAAATAAATATACTTGCAACTACTGATATTGAAAATATTGTCTAAGTTACTACAGTAGTAATGATGCCTCTAGTCCAAGTAGGGATATTGCAGCATTGTGCTGGGAAATGTGGAGGCTACTGGAATCTTGGAGTATTTGTCTTTGAGTGCAAATTTAGTTGCAAAATACCACATATTTACATGTAACACTGACTAGCATAACATTTATACTAAGGGAAGATATCTAAATGTTAATATAGAAGAATTTGGAAAACACAGAGTTTGGTATGAGCTTGGAAACATAAGGAATATTTTATGTAAAGGTGAAATTTACAATTTACCTTAAGATCAGATCAGATTCTCTAGAAGGAATAGGGTGACCAGAATCCTACCTGCATCATGGAGTGGAACTTGTCTTCTGCATGAAAAAACTAACCAGAGATGAAATTGTTGGGAAGTAATAGAAGAGCTGCTGTTAGCACACTGAAAAAAATTCATACTGCTGGACTGGATCTTAGCATCTATTTGTCATATTGTTTGATTGCTGCCTGATTTCTTGCAGGTGTGAACCATATACATTCTTTCAAGTTTAGGCCACTGATTGTAACTTGCAAAAGGGATGCCACTATTTTTACTTATATTTAATTCATTTTATAAGCTATTTATCATGATCTTATAACAATGAATTATGTTAAAGAACCGCTTAAGCACTGGTTAATTTTTTTAAGTTTGTATTGTTTTTTAAGTTATCATTTAGCTTATTTGACTTAGAAATATTTCTAGTTAGAACAGAGACTGTGTCTCCTCTAGACTTCCTACGGCATTTAGAAAACCTTATAGTGTTTGCCAATAATTAATGTTTTTCAAAAAATAACTACTAAATACTATATATAAAACAGATAAGTTTCTACTGTATAACAAAGAGAACTATATTCAATATCTTGTAGTAACCAGTAATGAAAAGGAATATGAAAATGAATATATGTATATATATGTATGACTGAAACATGCTGTACACTGGAAATTGGCATATTGTAAACTGGTTACATTTTAATAAAAATGATAATGATAATAAATAATAATAATAACTACCTAAAGGAATGATGCTGATTTTAAGTTGCCTTCTAAAAGAGGTAGTAATATCTTTTGAATATCTTGTGATCATAAAAGTATATGCAAACATACAAATGAACAGTTCTTAAAAAGCGTGGGCTTTGTAAACTATTTGTGAAATTATCTTGACTTCTTCACAGGTGCTGATATTGAGTGAGTATTAGTAGTAGTCAAGAAGCATCTTCTTGATTACCTATAATGTCCTCAAGCATCCAAAATAAATAATTATCCTGAATAAGGAGAACTCAATAGTAAAATTAAATTTAATTCTAATTTCTTGAGATATTTCTTCTTAGTAGGTATAGTTATACATGCAACCAATGGTATAAGTAAAGTAAATTCATATTTGTGATATATTTATATTTAGGATTTTATTTTATTCCAGAGAAGATCAGGTATTTGATTAAAGGATACTCATTCTTAAAGATATAAACATGTGACCATTTAACCATAAAAAATATTTTTTTCTCATTCTAGGTATCATCCCTAAATACTGATTTATAAATAAATTTTAAATTATGTTTGGCTTCATGGAAGAAACAAGAGGTTTGGACAGAGTATCAGAAACAACGTTTATTGGAGGAGGCTATTGGGAAGAGATGGATTTATGAACCTACATGTTGGTCTATTCTGAAAATGGTAACTTCACTTACACTTTATTTGGTTCTTGAGTTTCCTAAGAGTGCTTCTTAGTGACTAATTTTTCTTTGTTTCTTCAATAAGAGGGCACACTTACCAGGGAGTCTGAGAATAGCATTTGTGATTTTCATACCTAGTTACTAACTTTTCCTAGATATTTTTGGTGAAAGACAAGATGTGAATTTTAGGCAAGACTTAAAAATATCTGTCACTCTCACTCTGCAGACCTGACTGACCATAGATTTTTACTATATTGATACATTTGATAAATTATATTCATAATTTCATTCATAACTGAAAAATTATATTCACAAAAGATTATCTTAAATGTGTACTCACCTAATAACGGAGCTTCAAAATTCATGAAATATATATTAGACAGAAGGGACATCAAAGAGCAGAGCTGAAGATCTTCATGCTACTCTCTAACTGGCTAAGAAAACAACTGGGGCAATAAAAAACCAAAATACTAGGAATATAAGATATCTGATTAGCATTGTCAACTTACTTGAACTTATTTGTGTTAAAAAAAAATACTGCATACAACAACCGTAGGGAAAAAATAATATTCTTTCAGATGAACACATTCTGGGCCATAAAACAAATCTCAATATATATTACAGGTTTAAGAGAATTCAGAGTATTTCGTCTGACTTAACGGTTTTAAATTATAAATTAATAAAATAAGACCTAGAAATTTAACAAAGATCTAGAAATGAATCGACACATCCTGTATAACCTATTGGTCAAAGAAGAAATCAGGGAAAATAAAATCTGATTTTGAGTGACCCTAATAAAAGTACAACATATCAAAACTTGTGAGATGCCCTTCAATCTATGCTTAGAGAGTTATCTATAGCTTTAAAATTCTACATTAAAAATAAATGTTTAAAATTAATTATCTAATTATTTTCTTTAAGAAGATAGAAAAATAAAGCAAACTGAACCTAAACTAAAGGAAAAACAATTATGTGGGAAAAATTAAAAAAATACAAAAAGGCAAATAATAGAGAAAATCAATAAAAACAAAATCCCTCTTTAAAAAGTACTTTAATCAATCTTTAGCAAGACTTCTCAAAATTTTTTAAAAAGAGAGAAGATACAAATGACCAACATCAATCACTAAAAAAGGAATATCAATACATATTCTACAAAAATTCTAAAAAAGTAAAGTGATATTATGAGCAATTTTGTGTGACTAAATTTGAAAATTTATATGAAATGGATAAGTTGCTTTAAAAATCAGCTGAGTAAAATTGACACGTGATGAGAGAGAAAATCTAAATATTATACATATCTATTAAGATACTGAGTTTGTAATCACAAGTATTCCTACAAAGAAAACTGGAGATCCTGGTGGTGTCCCAGTGAATTATTTGAAATATTTAAAGCAGAAAATACACCAAATCTTTGCAAAGCTTCCAGACTGTATAAAAGGAGAGTAAACTTCCCAAGTATAAAAGTATGCGGCCTTTATAATCCTGATGACAAAACTTAACAAAAGCATTTAAGAACGGAAAAATGTAGTCCATTACCCTTAATGACGATAGATATAAAAATCTTTAATAAAGTATTAGCAAAACACAAAAAGAATAATACGTCATGGTAAGTGGGACTCACCTCAGGAATGCAGGATTGGTTTAACATTTAAAAGTCAGAAAATTAACGAAATAAAGAAGAAAAAATGTATCAAGGGCTAAAAAATTTGACAAAATTTAACACTGATCTCTGATTAAAAAAAACTCTCAGAACACTACAGTTAGAACAGAACTTCCTTACTCTAATAGAAAGTGTCTATGATAAACCTAGAAATAACATAACAAGTAACCATGAAACATTAAACTCTTTTCCCTTAGGATTAGGAATAAGGCGGGGATGTCAGCTCTCAACACTTTGATTCAATCTTGTGGTGAAAGATTTAATTATGACAATAAGGTAAGATAGGGTAATATAAGGCATAGAGATTGTAAAGCAAATGTTCACTATGAACTTTAACAAGTGACATGGTTGTATACTGAGAAAACCCTATGAAATCTACAAATAGAAAACCACTAATATAAATAAATTTAGCAATGCTGCATGTATATAAGGGCAATATACAAAAGTCAATTTTATTTCTATACACTAGCAATGAACAAATAGAAAGTGTAATTTAAAGTATATATTTATAAGAACATTAAGAAGTCAAATCCTTAGGAATAAATCTTACAAGGATGTGTAATAACTCTACATGGTTAAACTACAAAATATTGCTGAGATAAATGTAAAAATGCATAAATAAATATAAAGTTACAATAAATATATCCACAGGTTGGAAGAGAATATTATTAATTTTTCTCTCCAAGTTGATTAAGGGATTCAAGGTAATCTCTACCAAAATTTCAGTAGGTGTTTTCAACTTGGTAAGCTGAAGTTTAACATGGAACATAAAAATATGTAAAATCACAAATATAATCTTGAAAAGAACAAAGATGGGTGATTTGCACTATCTTTTTCTAGACTTACTATAAAGCTAAAGTAACCAATATCATGTTGTATTGATGCAGCTATAGACAAAGAGATCAGTGGTGCTAACTAGAAGCCAGTAAGAGATCCACACAAGGGGTAATTTGATTTTCTCTCAAGGTACCAACAGGAAAAGAAAAGTTTTGTACATCAGCTGTATAACAGAAAAAAATAAACCTCATCTCGTTTCATTAACCAACCTGCTCTGTATACCAAAAAATCAAATCAAGGTAAATCATAGATCTAAATTTAAAAACCAGGTCAATAAAGCTTCTAGATGAAAATATAAAAGAATACCTTCATGACTTTAATTCAGTCAAATACATCCAAATTTTAAAAAGGACTCTTATCCAGACTGTAAAGACAACTTTTGCAAATCAGTAATAATTCTTAATAAGGCCTGGCCTCCCAGGAAACTGATTAACCAGAGCTTATTCTGCTGCACCAGCCACAGATCTGGAGACCTGAGAATACCAAGCAGGATAAATGCCAAAACACTGTCCGGTTTTCACACTACCTTAGTACTAGTATAGTGTTATTTGAAAGTGGACCTGGAGTAGCTGTAAATATGTATTTCAAAGTCTAAACCACTAAAAAATTAAAAAATAAAAAAAGGAAGTATACCCATCTTCCATGTCAAGAAAGCAGAGAAAAAATGGAATCACATAAAATGTGCAATTAACACTGCAGAAGGCAGGAGAAAAAGTGGAAGACAGAATTACGGACAAAGAAAAAGGACAACAGATAGAAAACAGTGACAAATATGGTAGATATTAATTCAACTTACATCAATACTTACTTTGAACGTCAACGATCTAAACTAATCAATTAAGAAATAGATTCAGAGTTGATCAAAAACAAGACCCAACTTTACAGTGTACGTACTTTAAGAAACATGCTTTAAATATAAAGACCCATATAAATTACAAGAAAATGGATGGAGAAAAATATACCAAGCTAACATTAATCAAAGGAAAACAAGAGTAGCTATATTAGTTTCAAGTCTTCAAGACAAGGAAAGTTATTAGGGATAAACGCATTACATAATGATAAAGGGGTCAATTCTCCAAGAAAACATAATAATACTTAATGTGTAGAGCTTGATAACAGAACACCGAACTATGTGAAGCAAAAACTAATAGAATTGCAAAGAGAAACAGATAAATTCATTATCACAGTTGGAGATTTCAACATCCTTCTACCAGAAATGAATGGATTTCACAGACAGAAAATCCGTATGGACATATCTGACTCAACATATCAGTAATAACAAAAGTAAGCAAATAAAAAGGGGCATCTAAACAGGCACATCACAAAAGACATACAAATAGTTAAGTGCAGGAAGAGATGCTCAACATCATTAGGCATCAGAGATACACAAACTAAAACTAAGTTGAGGCACCATTTCTCATCCACTGAAATGAATAAAATGAAAACAGCAGACATATCCAAATGCTGACAAGACTTTTGAGTGAGTGGAAGTCTCATAATTGCTGATGTAAGTGTAAAGTAGTGTAACCATTTTAGAAAAATAAAAAGTTGACTATTACAAAGTAAATCATGTTCATGACCGTATACTTTCACTTCTAGGCATTTTCTCTGGAGACGTGAAAACATATGTCCGCTAACAGAATTGTACATGAATTTCCATAGCACCTGAGACACTCAGAACTAGCAACAACCTAAATGTCTGTCAAATGAAAATGAATAGACAAACTGTGGTTTAAGTACACAGTGGAATGTTCCTCAAAAAACAAAAAAGTACAAACTACTGATACGTGTAACAACAAGGATGTACCTCAAAACATTATGTTGAGTACAAGGAACCAGGAGAAAAAGAGTATTAACTGTATCGTACATTTATTTGAAGTTCTAGAACAGGCACTACTACTGTCTGATGATAAAAGTCAGATAAGTTGCTGCCTCTTGGTGGAAAGTGTGGTGAGAGGTGTAGAGATTCTCTGCAGATGGAAATGCTCTGCGTCTTATTTTGGATCTTGGCTACAAAAGCCTATACAACTGTCAAAATTCATTGACTTGAACTCTTAATATTTGTGCACTGAATTTTATCTTAATTATATATCCATTACAAAATTTAATGGGTGAAATCAGCATCACCCTAATCTCAACAACTCAACAGGTTCATAATATATTTTGCAGAGGTTCCCAAACTACTGGTGGTGAGTTCCAGATGGACTCAGATTTATCATAGGGATCTGTAAATCTGAAAATGAACAACGCATTTGCTGTAGATTGAATAAATAATACATCAACATAATATGGCTTTTAAATTTTAAGAAGATTCACAACATTGTGATTCATTAAATAGAAATTTATGTAAAATTGTTTATAGTTCATTTCTAATTTATTTTTAAAATAAACTGATAATAACATACAGCTGTTATATTTGCATTTGTTTTACTTTACAAAGGGTCATCCTGTTGAGATGTTGAGAATGATTAAGCTCATGCAAATAAAAATGTTTCATGAGCTACAAAACACTGAATACATCAAAAGGTGCCTCTTTATATTCTCATCGGTGACTTCTGACAGTTGGGGTTTACCTGCACCCACATATTTTAGTCTCAGAAAGGAAAGCGTGTTCAGCAGCTAAGCAGTGTGGGGAACCCTGATGAACAGGTCTCTGTCTCTAAAAAAAGACAAGATGGTGTCTTTGGCAGCTCTGATGTCATTGAACATACTTTCTGCCTCGCATGTATGTAAGAGACTCACTGGCAGATTGAGAGGCAAATGGGAAACGATGTGTTCTCAGTTACATTCTACACGGAGCTAGCGAGAACTGCCTTCTACTCCCAGTTGTCCTACCAGGCAACTGTGTGATAACGTGGACAAGTTAGTTAAATTCCTTGTGATTAGGTTCTCCATCTGTCAAAACATATGAGATTAAAAAATTCTCTGGGACTCAAGTAAATACGTCTTTTCTTGTGCACCCTGGGCCACCCATTTGGCTAATCCATGGGTATTACACACAATAGGGTATGTGAGTAAAAGTTCTCCTGACTAAATATAGGAAAATAAATTGTGTCTCATGTTTGACTTTTAATTCTTCATAGCCCCATTTTAATGAGAAACATGCAATCCCCCAGCCTCTGGAAGCAGAGCCAATGCCAACTGAATCCACCAACTAAGCAGAGAGGTAATGACGATGCTCGTTCTGCAGGCAGCTGCAGAATTGTGCATTTGGTTTACTGAGTAAGAGGTTTTAAGTGCTATTACCATATTTTCCATCCTAAATAATCTCAAAGAGAGTTAATCCCAAAGGAAGGAAAAACAACTGTATGAAACAATTTATTTGGGCAATCATTATCTTTTCGTTCTCTGTTATGGTCTGAATAAATTTGAATAAAAACATACTTTTCTAATTTACTTTTTCATGAAACAGGATCCTGTTTTTATTTATTTTTAGTCCACAAATAGATGAATGAAGAAGATTTCCTTTTTTGTTCCCTGAGGATGGTAAAGTCTGAGAAAAGACTGTCTTCACAATCGAGTATTCTGTAAGTACATTCCATGCTATATTTTTAAAATGCATAAATAATGAAAAATGAAAAAATATTCTGTAAAAAGGGACACAGTATAAAGGACAATAATAATAAAAACATTTCTGTGGGTGTTTACCAAGTGTAAACACGTAACAAATGTTTATTTGCTAAGTATATATTGTGCAATATATATTAAGTGTAAGAAAGATTGATTTGATTTATTTTAAACATAAATCACCATGACATTAATAAGCAAATTAAATACAGATGTAGAATATTCTAAATATTCTAGACTGACTTAAAGTAAAGAGAAAGCAAGTTACCAGATATTTTGTCTCACACACCCTGACTACCTTTAAAGAGCTCAAGCAAGATATTAATACATTTTAATTATATTTATAGCATCAAAAACTAGAATTTCCTTTCATTTTGACTTATAGAGAAATTTAGCAATTCTAAAACATTCAGAGTCATTTTCTTATTTTATAAAGTTTTACATTTTTATTTAACTCCTTAAAGAATATTTTCTTAATACTCAATATGAAGCTTCCTTGAGAGAAAATATTTTTTGATTAAGAAAATTTGATGATAGCATTGATTTTATCTATTTGAAGATAGCAGGCATTCTTTCTAGAAAAATAATTATCATGGTTAATCTGTTATTATCTTTAGAAAGCCAAATATCAAATGACAGATAAATTGCCTTGAGATAAATTCAGAATTTAACACTTTTTGCTATGCACAGTTTGAATTTATCTGGCAGAAAGTTAATTGGCCCAGATTAACTTTTCTTAGTATCAGAGTAGGATTGTTTTTGCAAACACACTTTACGTGGAGATATAACAATTATTACGTCACTGACAACAATGTTGACTTCCTTTGTAAATTTCTATCTCTCTTCCTTTCAGGGCTCATCGGATTCTCCTCCAGGGCTCCAGCACTGGTTGAACTTCTGTAACCTGTTTCCTCTCTGTCTCTTCAAGTGTCGTGGTAACATCCTCCAGCTCTAATTGGTCCTTCAATATTTTAACATCTTTTTCTTTCTGTGACTTTGCCCACACATCATCATTTTCTCTTGTGAATCACACTTCAGTGTCTCTTCCTTTTCTTGCCAAGATCCTGAATGACAATGTATGGCATCTAGGTGGAAGAATGTAGTTTTACAAATATAGACCTGGATTTCAGGAGAGAGGCTGGATCTGGACCCTGGCTGTCAGAAGCAGAACTGCCATATAGTGGTAGTTAGAGCGAAGAGAACCATTTTGATGATCCAGGTGGAGCACGTAGAGTGTGCAGAAAAGGCCAAAGAAAGACAATTTAGAAAAGAGACAAGAAAAATATAATCTCAGCACAAGAGAACTAGATGAGAATGGTCTTTGAATAAAAATGGAGCAGGGTTCTACAGATAGGGGTGGAGAGAGATCAAATGGTGGGAATGCTATAAAGACAGTATTGGACCTGATCATTAGGATTTTCCTTTTTCATTGCCAGAAGAGTTTCAGGGAAACTAGAGATCTGGAAAACATATTTGATTCAATAAAGTAGGTGAGTGGAGTTAAGAAGAAGGATTGTTTATGAATGCTGGAGTTTGAGGGAAGAAAAGAGGTGAAACAGTGGGTTTGCAGTGAGTAGGAACTAGGGAAAGAGGTTTTGGTGGAGAATGAAGAATAATTAGGCTTTATGGAGCACAATTCATTATATGAATTTTAAATTTCTGTCTATTCCTTATATTAAAAATCAAAAGACAGTATCTAAATTATTTTTTCTCTCTGTTCATCCTATCTTAACCGGAACCCCTTATTTGGGAAACGTGCCACAAACGAATGTGCCTAGCTTAAAATTGCCTCCACCAATATTCGACTACAGAAATTCAGAGATCATAAAAACTTATTAAAAGATGTGCCCCCAAAATTGCCCCTGTCATAAATAACATTCCCTTAATTCAGCATGATGATATTGACACTTTTGATCCCATGAAACAATCAACAGCCTCACAATTCTATAAAAAAAAATGCTCACAGTCTTCTTGTACACACACACGTACTCACGGAGATGTAATATAATGCAGGGCTAACATAAGATGTAAAAAAACAAAAACAAAAGCAAACAAAAAAACAAACAAACATAGCCTGTGTTCTGATCAGGCATTTGTCTGTTCCAGCAGACATTTCTCATGCCCTCCTGTAGAACTGGTGTTGACTCTTGTTCATATTCTAAACAAGTCAATTGACCAATGTTGATCAACATCTGTAAGTTATTTGCACTAGGATCTTGAGGCATTTATTTTAGAATGTGGCGTTCCAGGTTCTTTTCCACACCGTCTGAATTAAGGTGTCTTGGTGAGATCAGGAGTCTACACTTTTAATAAACTTCCTGGTCTCTTCTCGTGCACACTGAATTCTGAGGAATAGGCCATAGACCAGAGACAAGCACAGACAGCGGAGGCAGGGGAGCCCTCCTTTGGTGAGAAGTTGCTCCTCCTCTCTGCTAGACCTGATGGATTTTTGTTTCCTTTGAATAAAGCTTCTATTAAATTCTATTAAAATCCAAATTAAATAAACACCAGTTATACATTAGTGTCATTTGTCTACACAACTAAAAATCTGTGTTTTCCTGAAACCAAGATAGAAGCTGTTGTAAAGGAATTGCTGGGTTTAGAGTTTCTTACTGCTCTTTTCTGTGGCTGCTGCTTCCTTATGTCACTCTTGCCAGTATAATGAGTCTATCTAGAGGAGACAGCATTTTGTCACAACAACTAGTGGGGCAAGTGGAAGTTTCTGGAATATGTTAGCATTATTCAACAAGCATCTGTTTTTTCTAATTCCTAGATATTAAGGTTACTTGGGGCTCCTCTATAGACCATAGATAAGAATCGCAGGGAGGTAAAATGCTGAAATAGAATTATTTTAGTGATAGTTGACAATAGTAAAAATGTCTTCAGAAAGATAAAACTCTTTTTTTAATAGGACAACACACAAATGTCATGTTGAAAGTTAAATGTTTGCACATCTAGGAAGAGTTTTGGTAGCTCTAACTGATGAATGCACTATTAGTTTTATTACTTATTTTATGGTTTTCAGGGTCCATTTACTGGAATAACAAATATGAGCAGAGAGTGGTGATTCCAGTAAGCTTATCTGGGCTCTGATGCCATGTGTGAACCATCTGAGCTACTCTTTATAGTTTATGCTAACCAGAAAACCTCAATAAAATAATGGCATATCAACCTTATGGTTGCTTACAGTTTATTCATTTAGAAACACATCCTGCCCTTAAATATTCACGTGCCTATCTTGTTGAAGATAATGGTATTTGTCTTGGGTAACAGAACTCAGAATATGGCTAAATAGACATTATGGAATTTATATAAGTCTATGAGCATACATCTTCATTCCTGTATAAAGTGAAGATAATTTTACTTTCTGTGATCAGTTATTGTCCTGTCATTCTGAGCAATTTTGCAAAGAGTATGATATATATACAGAGTATAAGCCAATATGAAGTATCTGAACAGTAATTACCTCTTTTATTGTTGTACCATCTGCCCTTTTCACGTACCATTATTTCAACTAATCACTTAGAATTGTTTTCAAGATGTCTAGGGTGTCTGAAGTTAAATCATTAAAGCAAAATCCGTGGGAGGTGGAACAGTGCCAGAGGTGAACACTGTTGAGAATTTCTAGAGAGCCCTGAGTACTAACAGGGCAAGGCCGTTCCTCCTCCTGCTCCCTTCCTGCTACCTTTGAAACAGTGCATAGTGTTCCGATAAGAGTGAACGCATGCAAAATGAGGCAGAGTGGCTCAGGCCATTGGTGTAAGACATCATCCTTCCATATACTCCTCAGCTACACGCCTCACCTCTCCTCTCATGCACATCTGTTGGCTACATAACTCAGCTCGCCTTCACAATAAAAACTAGGTACGCCAGGAAAACACTGAAAACTGGAAATGATACCAGCCCATCTTGAGGCATGTAAGGACACAAATACCCTTACCCACAAATCATAAAACAGAATTTTAAGTACCAATACCTTCTGCCTATTTTTCCTTCAAGTAATACTTCATTAAGTATTTCTGATTGCTTAATGCAACTCTAGATTTTTTTTCCATCATCTATTTTGGTTCTTCTATTTACCTAATTCATATATTATTCATATTCTTCTGGTTAAATGCTAAGTATGTAGTATATATATATCCTTTGAAATAAGCTAATTTTATCTGTTTGTTCGTTTAATTAGTTTTACCCATTCCTCTCACCCCTCACTCCCCACCTCTGGCAACCACTGATCTGTTACATTTATGAGCTTGTTGTTTTGTTTTGTTTTTTTGTTTTTAGATTCCACATATAAGAGAAATAATATGATATTTGTATTTATCTGACTTATTTCATTGAGCATCAGATCTTCCATGTTGTAGCAAATGGCAAGATTTCATTCCTTTTTATAGCTCACTAATATTCCATTGTGTATATAAACCACAATTCCTTTATCCATTCATCTATCTTGATTCATTCATCAACTTAGGTTGCTTCCATTTCTTGACTATTGTAAATATTGCTTCAGTGAACATGGAGATGCATATATATTTTCAAAGTAATATTTCTATAGTCTTCAGATGAATACCCAGCAATGGAATAGCTGGATCATACAGTAGTTCTATTCTTAATTTTTTTGGAATCTCCATATTGTTTTCCATAGTGGCTGCACCAATTTATATTCCCACCAACAGTGCATAAGTGTTCTCTTTTCTCCTCATCCTTGCCAAAACTTGACATTTCTCGTCTTTTTGATAATTGCCATTCTGAGGGATGTGAGGTGATATTTCACTGTGATTTTGATTTGCATTTCTGTGATGATTAATGATGAGCATCTTTTTATGTATCCGTTGGCCATCTGTATGTCTTCTTTGGAAAAATGTCTATTCAGATCACCTGCCCATTTTTTAGTCAGATTGTTTATGGTTTTGCTATTGAATTGTATGAGTTCTTTATACATTTTGGATAGTAATCCCTTATCAGACATATGATTTGCAAATATTTTCTCACATTGAGTATGTTGCCTTTTTACGTTGTTGGTTGTTTCCTTTGCTATGTAGACACTTTAGTTTGATGTGGTTCCACTTGTTTATTTTTGCTTTTATTGCTTTACCTTTTGGTGTCAGAATCAAAAAATCATCACCAAGATATCTGTCAAGGAGCTTACTGCCTATGTTTTCTTCTCCACGTTTTATGGTTTCAGGTCTTACAGTACCTTAAAAGTGTTGTGGTCCAACTAATTGTCAAGCTTAATCTAAACCATCAAATTAATGCCATGTAATCTAACCCAATTTGAGACAAGTAATAAAGTATAACACTCAAAACTGAATAAAATATAATTAAATTTTAAAAAATTGAATTCCATCAGCCACTTGTAACATATTCTCTGGTCAACGAATTTCTTTTGTGAGATGATGGCTTCTCTATCAGACACAGTTTTATCTTTTTAATCTCACACTTCTAGAGGAATATGTAAACAAAATAAAGTGCAGGATGTTTCTGAGTCATGTAAGATTGACCTTCTCCTAGACTGAGAGAGACACATGCAGGCTCTGGTCTCCCCTATCTCCATGTAGGATCTTAGGGGTGTATGACAGCCCGTGCTTTCTCTGGCTTAATATCCACAGTCCAGTAGCTGTGAATTAGGGGAATTTGGCAATGGCTTAGAACATTTTTCATTCCCACAGCTGGAGAGATGTTACTAGAATCTAGTTATGGAGGCTGGAGTTCCTGCTAAATATCCTATATGGCACGGCGAAACAGCTGCCCACAACAAAGAATAATCCAGTTCAATACATTAATAGTGCCAAATTTGAAAATCCCCTGAAATATTTCCAATGATTTGAGATATTTTCTTTTATTGATTATTTTAAGTTATATACAAAGTGAGAATATAACTTGAGCAGTTATGGTGAAAAAGAATATGAAAATGAATTAAAATATAACTTGAGCATTGCTCAAGAAACCATTTGTTTTTTTGCATATATATTTTTATCGAAGTATAGTCAGTTTACAATGTTGTGTCAATTTCTGGTGTACAGCACAATGCTTCAGTCATACATGAACATACATATATTCATTTTCATATTCTCTTTCACCGTAAATCACTCCACTTGATTTTAATTATTGCATTACCTCCGTTTGTACTGTAACCAAAAAATGCTTTGAAGAGTGCCACATGTTTTAAGAGAAAGTTGGGTTTACTTATGTCTGAGCCCTTGAACTTAGTTGATCAGGTGCCTGCTCTGGAGCAGTTACAACTGAGAAATTCTGTGTCAGTTCTCTGGGAGGGGGATTAAGACCTACAATAAATGCTTTAAATTGATCATCTATAACCTGATACTGAAGTATAGATTCTAAGAAACGATTCTGTATTTTGTCTATTATCTGTTTGCATTTAGGGGCATTGAGCCTTGCTGAAGTCTTTTAGTCTTTTTCCTAGTCCCTCCCTCCTCCTATGGATGCTAAGAACCAAACAACTTTAACTTAAAAAATGGTTAGGCTCCCATAACAATGTGAAATGGGGAAAGATTGTCCTTGGCTTCCTATCCCCTTAGAGGCTCAGTGTTCTCATGGTATTTCTTCTCATGACCTAGAGAGAAATACAATGCAGAAAGGAACTCAAACAAATGCACCCAAGAGCCAAAAGTGACTGCACCTAATCAGGGTGCTGGATGAGTGTTCCCTCCCTGAGGGGCTGGAGTTACAAGGCTCCTCATTCACCTTTATATTTTTTGTCTGTCAAGGCTCTCCATTTTCCTCGGTGGATACAGGTAAGCAAGTTTGTTCATTTCTTCCAAAAAATATTTCTTTCGTGCCTAATAGCTTTAAGGCACTGTGCTAGGGAAAGCAACATTGAAGGATGAGGCTGCCAAGGAAGGGTAGTTTGAGGATTATGTGAATGAGGGAACACTGATGAACAGAAAACCGTCGTAGCAGTCCATGGAAGATAAGATTTGCCTGGCTGGTGTACAACACAGTGAGAAGAGAGGGGTAAGGTTGGGAGCAGAGAGTGAATGAGGAGGCATGTCTGTATGACACTGTGCTTAAGAGATAAGCTACTCTGCTCTGATGTATTGCATCAAAGAGATAAGTTGTATAGGATGTACAGAAAAGGGGGTTGTTACTTAAAGCTGTGATATTAGGGAGGCTCCTGGAGGAGGATACATGAAATGTTTAAAACAGAATGAGCAAAGCTGCGATTTGTCTCTGCTTGCTTTGGGATAGATATCAATGTTAGCAGTTTGAGGGCTCCAAATAAACAAGGATGTTCTCAGATACATGTGACTGGCGTTTGTGGTTTCTGTGTATTCTTGGTGTTACCTAGAGACCAGCAACAACTGCTGAAGGGTTGGAGTAAGGGGCTCAGCTTATCATTTTTTTTCTTCCCATTAAATAGAACCATTTACTTAATATTTAAGAACTTACCCATCTACCTCTTTAAATCAAAGTCTCATACGCTTCTGGGAAGTTCTCACTGTCTCTTTTCAATGTTTCTCACTCTCTCTAGCTCAACCTTGTCATCTCAGTAGGACAAAATGTCATTTTTAACTTTGAAACTCAACACTGGCATTGCTGAGTCAACACAGGATGTAGGAGAGAATTGGCCTCAGCATCAGAGGTCCCTGCAAAGAGTGTACAACATTAAGTGTGGTCTTTTGCAAACTTGTTTCTCTCTTACGTCAGCCCTCTTAATCTCCCACCTTTCCCTTGAGAATCATGAGCCGTTAATCATTATTTTAAATACGATTTGTTGCTAAAAACTAGAGCTTGCTCAATCAGGTTCAGTTCAAGAAGCATCTAGGTACTTTGCTTTGAAATCATCTGCTTTTTTGAATTGATCACTGAGGTCATTCTCCCTTTAAGTGTGACATCCCTCCAAAAAGAAGCTATCCACATTAATTTCTTACTAGATCCCTTCTTAAAAGCAAAACAAATACTTGTAATGTATTTAAAACATCCTAGTGTTTTTCCATTAAGAGAATCCAAATTTTAATATATAGCTGACTTGAATCGAAGAAGTATCTGCTAATGGTAGACCTTTTGGCATCATTCAGCTAGCAGATGTTTGGTAGAGAATCCCTTATTCTTGTGTCTTCCAGCCTATTTGAAAGGCAGAGTCTGCCAAACTTTGGGTCAGAGGCTTTATGAACTTGGCTAGGTGGGTCGTTATTTTAAGGTATTTTTACTGGGATGTGATTCACACTGGATGGTTGCTGTGGAAAATGATGTAAAGCTTTTTAAGCTGAGGCTTCATTATTTCATGACTTTTTATCGATACTTTTCTTTTCAATTGTTCACAATTCTGAAGTCATTATATTTCCTTTTATGCAACCAAGATGATTTTTGAAAAACCTCTGAATGATAAAGCAATAAAGTACAGTGGCTAAGAATATGATCTCTGTACTCCTGGTGAGTTTTATTTGCAGCTTCACCAGTTACTAGCTGGAAAATTAGTTTATCTCTTCGCACCTGTTACTTAGTCTGTTAAAGGGAATAATAGTTGTACCCTGCTCATAGATTGTAAGGTGCTTAGGACAATGTTTGGCACACAGTATTCGCTTAATAAATGTAAGTATTTATATTCTTTCACTAGAACACAAGATCTGTGAGGGCAAGAATTATTGTCCATTTTATCTGCTCTATTCCTGGTGCTTACAAGTGTGGAACTGAATTGGAATTCAGTGAATACATGTTCATGGAATTCAACAATGGAATATGATTGTATTTCATACACACACACACACACAATGAAACCATGTTTCACTTCTCTGAATGAGCTGCAGGGGCTAAGTTTTCCTCTGTGCAACACATTCCTCTTCTGACTTGAGTATGATCAGATTATCACTACAAATTTCACAGCTGTCAGTTCATTAACCCACTAAGTGTCTAAGTTAATATCGATGTGATATTATTGGTACACGTGCTACCCACACTAGAAATTTAGAAGTACCCCTTTCTGCGTTGCTAATTGACTTGATCATTACCTTTATGAACAGACGGTGATGTTTTCCTGGACAGAGAATTGCATGCATTTAAATATACTCTAAAATCACACAGTGAAAGCCAATTGAAATATAATGGAAACGAGTAACACTGGGGATTTTGGTGATGCCATTTTGAAGCTTTCACATTTCTTTTAAAATTAATCTCTAAAAATGCGACATAAGAGCTTGAATATTATCTAATTTTACCTAGAAAAATAATAATCATTCTGATTATTCCAGAACTCTCATTTATATTAAACTAGTATTGTAGGTTAGGTAAAAGTAATGATTCTCAAATTTTAGTAAATGTCAATCAGCTGGAGGTCTTGTTAAAACAGATTGCTGGCCACCATTTTCTGATGCAGTAGGTCTGAGGTGGGACCTACGAATTCACTTTTCTAATGTGTTTCCAGTAAAGCTGATACTTCAGGTCTAGGAAAGCCCCTTTAAGAATGGCCAGATTAAAGGTTCATGGTAAATGATATATTAACAATCAACTGCAAATATTTAGTCTCAATAAAGGAAGATTTAGGAAGCTGTTTTCAATTTTTTGAAGGGCCACAAGTTGGGAGAAGGACTAAACATGCTAAATATGTCTCTTGAGTGTTAATCAATGAGTGATAAGCTGCAAAGAATGTTTCAGCTCAGAATTTAAAAAAAAAAAGCTTTCTTTCCTGGTAGACAGAGCCATCCAAACGTGGAATATGTGGACTGAGGGATATGAATTCCTTGTTGCTGGAGATGTTCAAGTGAAAGGTCTAGGACGAAGGCAAATTCAAAGACTGGGTAAGAATTTGGCACCATGTGGCACTAAGGATTTCTTTTTATCCTGAGCTTATGATTCTAAGGGTTTCCTTAAAATCATCTATTTGAATTACTGTCTCCAAGCAAGAAGGTATCTAAAACATTTATCATTCAAAGACTGATTAGTCATGAATGGTGTGTTGGTTTCCTGTGGCTGCTGTGAACATTTTGCACAAACTTAATTATGTAAGATAGCAAAATTCCTCTCTCACAGTTCTGGAGACCAGAAGTCCAAAATCAGTCTTTGGAGTCCCTATGGGACAATCTACTCCTTACCTCATCCAGCTTCTTTGTGTCTGTGTCACTCCAGCCTCTGCCTCCTTGGTCACATTGCCTACTCCTCTTCCATCTGTGTCCAAGCTCCTTCTCCCCACAATGAGGACACTTGTGATTGCATTTAGGGCCAACTCAGACAAGCCAGGATAATCTCCCCATTTCAAGATTCTAAATTTCACATTTGCAAAGATACATTTTCCAAATAAGATAGCATTTACAGGTTCCGGGTGTTAGCACTTAATATCTTTGTGGCCATTATTTAGTTGACTACAAATAATAAATCCCATTCTAATCCTGTTAAGATATAAATTTACTATTTAAAATGTTCTTACTATATAAGAAGTTCTTTTTTCTCCTTTCTAATATTTCTGCTACAGTACAAATAATGGAAAAGACAGAGGACCATTTTTCCTCATCAATGTTCCTACATGAGAACAATTAACATTTTGTATCAAAAATGACATTTTCTATAACATATAGATAATATTTTTTTCTGACAAGTGTTAAGGAGGATGTTTCACTACCTTCTGCTTCTTTCTGGGGTATGCAGCAATGAATCTCAAAAAAACTGACTTACTTTATATTTAAGAGCAGATCTAGTCATGGAAAAGTGTGCAAGTGGCTATTTATAAGATTATGGAAATAGTTTTTAACAAGTATATAACATTTTTAAACTACTATAAACTTGAGTATCAATATTCATATTTAGTAGATCAAATTTGGTAAATTAAATTCATTAAAATTGAAAAATAGCACTCCACCTAGCATATTTAGGGACTCAACATACAGTTCTTGAATTAGGTTTCTCTGAAGACTCTATGAAAATGAAAACAAAAATTATCATGTTTTCTAAATAATGATTGTCAAGAAGACTAAAAATTTAAAGAATTTATCTCAATTTTTATTTTCAACAGATATTTGAATATTTTGCAGATAGCCTTTACTAAGCTTAGTTTTCATCCTGTTGTTTATTGGCAGTTAAACATTAAAGTTTTTAATTAAATCAAATTGTAATCTTTTAAAATTGCCAGCCTGCATTTTATAGGACAGCTTCATTGTGATGTGCTTCACATGCCACAATGCTACTAAATTATTTTATGTAACAGTAATTTATATATTTCTGAAAATTGCCCACTCAGTACCGAAAAAATGTAGCTTTCTCTCCATAGTATATAAGCTGATAAAACATAACATAGTAATAGAGTCATCAGTATCAGTTTTACCCAAGTACTACAAAAGACTACATTTATTAAATAAATGCAAAATTATGCTAAGTTCATGCACTGCATTTCAAAGTTAAGCTAAATATATAAAAGAATTCTTTGAGCCCAAATGCAAATACCTGCATATTTGTTAAAACTTAAAAACTATTATATCCGTTTCAAAGATAAATAATCTTAAAAGTGAATTTTGGGCAAATCAAAATCACTTAACGCTCTCTCTTGACTTCTACTTTGTAACATGCTGGAGCCAGAATAGAGCATCTCTCAGTCCTTTCCGATTCTCAAACTCTGTTCTTATGATTCTTTCTTCAGATTTCTGTTGTTTCTGGGGAAAAGAGACTCGATGTTTAATCAAACCTTGTTTATTGTCCCTCAGGAATACACTCAATCTAAGTCACATTGCTTTAACCACCAGATTTCAATGCACAGAATTAAAACATTATTTGACCACAAGTTGTCATAAAGTGTGAAAATGCCGTATGCAATTTTATATGCTATTTTGTGTCTTCTATGCATTCTGTAAGCTTTTCCCATTTCCCTTCTTCCTTTGGTTATAGATTTCAAGCATCTGAGTTTTATTTTAAGTCAATTGGAAACATTAGGTTGATGTGGATTATACACAGGGGATCTGAATGGGAAACTTGTTTATTTCATCCATATGGGTTTATTGTAGCTTCACCAGAAAAGCGAACAAAAGAGCACCTCAGCGAGAGAGAAAATGGCATTATTTTTATTTTCAACTCCAAAGAGGAAAACTAAAATTTCATCCCAGGGAGCATTCCATCTAACCAGATCACTCTTATGTTAACAGAATCCAAGCCACGTGGCACTGCCTTGCACTGCTGAACTTAGAACTCCTTATTACTGTGCTCCCCTGGAAATCTAATAGAGTATGAGATTCAGAGTACTCCACATCACCTGATAGGTTTCTCATTTCAAGTGGTCAGAACTCCATAGAAATGCAGGAATCTATGATTCTTTTATTCTGGACTGATAATCTTCACTCTGCTTGGATGCACAAAAGACCCTGTGCTCTTGCATACCTACGGCTGCAGAATGTGGCCAAGCAAGGGCGTGCTTCTTTGTGAAGCTTTCCTTAAGCTTCAATTATGGTCATTTGTTACAAGGTGACATTATCTCTAGAGTGTGGGACTTATTAAATTCTCTCCTGAGTGAGTCATACTGGGGTACAGTATCTGAGATAAGCAGACTTCTTCGGACTGAGTTATTTTTCCAATCTAATTATCTTACACATTATTTGCAAGGCTCTGAAAGGGCGATAACGGCGTCTCAGTCTCTGGTTTTCATGCATTGTCAGAAGCTTTAGAGAGAGTGTAAGTCAAATAATTTAAGCATTTAGCCATATCACAAAAGGAAACAATGGCTATCCAAACATCATAGAGGGGGAAAACAAAATACATCACTTGGTGGTGAATTTCACAGTTTCTGACATTATGGAATTAAGCCCCAAAGAGTTAATCATTTCATAACTCTCTGAAGGCATGAGTTGTTTCTGTGGTTGATTCCTAAAATGTGTAATATCAAATTCAAGTGCTAGTTCTAAAGTCACATATATTATTTCACTGAAAATCCAAAATAGCCACATTCTGAATTAAAAGTAAAATAAATTGCCAGTAGAGGAAGAACAATATTCCTGACTCAGGAACACATGCATAGCTAACCACCTGGCTAGATCTTTCAGTCGATTGAGAGGGACTTCAATGTACCAATAACTACAAACGGAAAACCTAGTTTAGAAATACTTTTATTTGTAATAATACTAAACAGTTACTAAACACTTAATCTGAGTATTTTTTACCATCATATTATTGAATTCTGATTTTGAGCCCAATAGTATAGATTTTATTTTGTTTCACTTGACATAGATGAGGAGAATGACTGAAGGGCACAGACTGTCTCCTACGTGGCCCAAGGTCATGCTGCCAGTAGATGGTAGTATGGAACTCTTTAGTTAACTTGGCTTATTCCTTGCAGGAAGGATTTATAAAATGGTTTTTGCGCATTAGTATTTCATGAATTTCTAGAAGGTGCATTTTTCACATACATAACAGCTATCTACGTTCAGGTCCATTTAGGTTAACAGATAAGCTTTCCTTTGAATTGATCAGTAGAAGTCAAATTGATTGTTCACCTTTTAGATATTATGGGAACAGAAAAGCTCTAGTAACTGACCTAAAGCTAATTGATTTAATAAAACTGAGAAAACATTACCTCTCAGAAAAGGGCTAGATTTGAGGAAGTAAATTTATCTTCCTGGCAAACAATTCTATCATGGCTCAATTAGATCCTGAAGTCCTTATATTACTAGAAAACCTGCCTTCTCTAGTTACGTAGTTGACAGCCTGCCTTTTACTCTACTTGCCTTAAGCAGAGAGTGACAAACTTTTTCTACGAGGGCCAGACAGTAAATATTTTAGGCTTTACAAGTCATATGTGGTCTCTGTCACATATTCCCCTTTGTTTCTTTTCTTTCTTTCTTTTTTACCATTAATTTTTTTTCTTTGAATTCTTAGCTGGGAGCTATACAGAAACAGAGTATAGGCCAGATTTGGACCAAAAGCCCCTGGATTGCAGACCCCTACCATGGAGAATTCTATGTATGTCTTTGTCCCCTAGAAGTTGTTCCAAGATAATGATTATTCAAAGTTCACTATATGTAGTTTAAATTCTAAATACTTGTGTACATGTACATATACATAGAAAACACACAAAGCCTCTACAGAGATACCCATAGAGATTAAACATTTTCGACCTGCAAATTTTTATTTTCACAGTGCTAACTCATCTTATTTCAGAGTTCAAAGTGTTTTGCATGCCATGGGATAATCTGCCTGTTTTCCTTACATATGGCCTCTGTAAGTGGTATTTGAATGTTTTCCAGGAAAATATTAAAATTTGGGAAAAACATGTTAGTGTCTTTACATTCATTTCAGATACAATTTCAAAATAGGCGGTTTAAATAGAATTAATTAGAAGTAGAGTATATATTGCTTTAAGAATTGTCAGTGTTTTAAACATTTCCAATGTTTCTGACTTTTTCAATTTTTGTCGTTCTTGAAGGTCACCTTTCCTGCACTGCCAGCATGACATCACTGAACATGGTGCCAGGGTGAGAAAGGTACAAGCCGCTTTCCCAAGCTGCTGCAACCTGGCTCAGCACACCACTGGCCCGAGTCAGTCCTTGTGCCCACAGACAAAAAAGATAATGAAACAAAAACGAGAAAGGACTGTTGTATCCAACACTTTCTAGCTTGACTGCAAGTTGTCATTTGCAATTTCTCTGTTCAGACCAAAGCCAAAAGAGTAATCTGCCTTGGGTGCTGAGTGATAATGTTAGATAATATTCTTTAGCATAGCATGTAAACATTGGGTTTGATGGAGCCCATGAGTCATTTAGTAACACGTTTGTTGAATGGATAGGAAGGACCTTACTGTCTCAGTAGCACTTCCTTTTGGGTTGTTCCAAGTGATCTCCTGGGGACATGAGTCTCTTCTATATAAATCCTTCAGGGGATGACTGAGAGGGTGATTCGATGCCAAGAGAAAAAGCATTCCTAGTGAATGTTCACCAAATACCTTTCTTTTATTTCAGCATTTTAAGCAGAGCTTTTACAGTATATTGTTCTCATCAATTTTCGTGCTGTTTTAGAATGAATTACTTGCATGCATAGAAATTTACTCACTGGATTTTTTTTCAGCTCCTTGTGGGGAGGAATCTTTCCCCTTTTATAAAATCTTTTTTATTTCTAGTGTCCTTCACACTGTATGACATAGGACTTCAGTGAACATTTTGGCTTATTTATGAATGTACAGAGGATAGCAATTATATATGTATGAGAGAAAATGTAATCCAAATGGAGCCCTCTTAACACTTCCTTCTCCTATCCTTGGTATTTATAACCAAAATATCATGAAACATTCTAACCAAGTAGCAAAATCAACAGATCAAAGTACAGATGTGTTCTTTGTTGTACATGGAATCCTGCTTCCGATGATGACTCTGGCACTGCTAATTGATTTGCAGGTGTGCATATTTCTGAAGTCTTAATAACTTTCTGGAAAGATTAGCAGGTAGATTCCATTAGACTCCTTCTGAGATAGGAGTAAGATGGTTTCATTTTAACCACATACAACAAGCCAAAAATATGACTGAGGAAAATCTCACATCTATAGACAATTCCCTATGTCTCTTATGCAATCTCTTTCTACATAATTTGGTTTGGTTAATGGCATTGTTTCACGTGTGCCTAAAACAGTTTTTCAGTTTATTGTGAAAATCTAGAACAAACACGTTTCGACTTCAGCCTCCAACAATGGTAGCTGCAGACAACTACAAAATGGAACAAAGTGTGTGGAACAACTTTCTAAAAGCATCAACAAGACAGAGCAAGCAGTATGCAAAAGTGAAGAACTTGAGCATCCAGAGAGGTGAGGGTGGCATTTGGGGCCACGCTTGTCGTATGTCTGTTTAGAATAAGGAGGCTACTGCTCTTTGGGTTTTGAGGTTGCTTTTAGGTTAAGTATATAAGGTTTTATCTATATATAGAAAAATCAACTTTGGGGGATACAGTTCTATGAGTTTTGATGAATGTATAGCCTTGTAGAACCATCACTGCAATGAGGATATAGAATGCCAACATTCTTCACCAACTGCCAGCCCCGAAAACCCACTGATCTGGTTTTCATCTGTATAGCTTTATCTGCTTAAGACTATTACACAAATGAAAACATGCTCTAGCATTTTGTGCCAGGCTTCTATTTTTAGCATAATGTTTTCATATTTACCCAATACTGCATGAACGTACCATAATTTGTTTATCCATTCACCAGAGGATATATTTGGGGGTTCTTCCTGGTTGTTGGCTGTAACAAGTACAGCTGCTATAAACGGTATTGCATGTATCATTTTATAAACATAAATTTCACTTCTCTTGGTTAAACACCCAGGACTGTGATTGTACACTGTATGGTACACATCTGGTTAAGTGTACAGAACTTCATGTAAGAAAATTTTGTGCTCTTTGTCAAAGTGACTGCACAATTTTTCCCTCCCATCTGCAATATATGAGTAATCCAGCTGTTTAGGTCATCACCAATACTTGGTGTTGTCAATTTTTCTTTCTGACTGTAGTCATTCTAGTAGCTGTGCAGAAGAATCTCACTGTAGTTTTAATTTGTATTTACTGAAAGCTGCAGATGCTGATCATCTTTTCATGTATTTATTTGTCATTCATATACTATTTCTTGAAGTATTATTTCAAAACCTTTACCACTTCTTCTTTTAAATTGTGTTGTTTTTTCCCTTATTATTGTGTTGTAAGAGATTGTTATACATTGTGGATAAACGTTCTTTATAAGATACATGATTGGCATATATTACCTCCCAGACACTGGATTGTCCTTTCATTTTTTACAGTATTTTTGAAGAATATAAGTTGTTAATTTTAATGCAGTCCAACTTTGACCTTTTTTAAATGACTTATGTGAGTGGTATTCTAGGTAAGAAATCTTCATTTAACTCATGGTAATGAACATTTTCTCCTGTCATTTCTAGAAGAGTTCTGTGATGAGTTTGAATTAATTTTGATATGGTGTGAGATATGGATTTAAGTTATTTTATACATGGATGTGTAAATGTTGCAGCTCCATTTGTTAACAAGACTGTCCTCCTTCATGATATTAACTTTATAGCTTTGCAAAGTTTGTCAAAATGCATCAACTTCATGTGTGTCTACTTCTAGGCTCTCTATTCTCTTCCATTGATTGATATGACTGTCATTTTATGAATACAGTGTTTTGATTATGATACATTGATGCTAAGCCTTCAGCCAGGTACTGTAAGGTCTCTACCTTTTTCCTATTTTCCCAAAATTATTTGGCTATTCAGTTTCCTTAGACATTCCATATAATTTTATAATTAGCTTACTGATTTCTATATAAAATCTTGCTGGAAGTTTTGTTACAATTGTTTCTCAGCTATGTGAAGTCTACTGATGAACCAATCAAAGGAATAACTCATCTTTGTTACTGTTGCTGTCTTTTGTTTGTTTCTACCTTCTCCATTGGATTCATTCTTCATGTTTCTATTATTCTGCTAAATTTCTACATTTGTTCATGAATGTTTCTCACATCTTCTACTGGATCTTTTAGCAAATTAATCATAGTTATTTTGAATTCTCTCTCTGATAACCCCAATATCTGCTTCATATCTAAATCTGATTCTGTCAATTGTTTGTTCTCTTGACAATGGTTTTATTCTCGTGCTTTTTAATTTTTCATAACTTCATAAAACTTTTCCTCTTGTGCACAGCTATAATGTCTTATAATGAAAAGTCAACCTTCTTTCTGTCTTTTAACTCAACTTATTTTGACCTAAGGGTTTTTTTTTCACTTGATATTTCTTCTGCTGAAATATTCTTTAATCAGATATTAGGATATCTGCTTCCTTGTCATTCATCTCTCAACTGGAATGTCTCCTCAAAAGAATTTTGCTGACCATTCAAATTCAGGTTGCCCACAAGACATCCCTTACCAAATGCAGAGTTTTGTTACTGTCTGGTTTTGTCTTACTGTGTGAAAACTTTAATTATTGCTTCTAATAGTATGCTTCCAAGAGAACATAATGATGTTAAATATTGTATTAGTCCATTCAGGTTTACAGATAATAGATGTATTTCTCACAGTTCTGTAGGCTGGAAGTCTGAGATCTGACCGCCAACACGAATGATCAGGGCCCTCTTCTGGATTTCAGACTTGTATTAGTGGAAGGGTTGAGGTAGCTCTCTGGAGCCCCTTCTGCGAGGACATTAATCCCATTTAGGAGGGCCCACCTCATGATTTAATCACCTCTCGAAGTCCCCATCTCCTAGTATTCTCACCTTGGGCTCTAGGTTTCTAACCTATGAATTTTGGGTGGAGGGGGACAAATGCATTCAGACCATGGCAAATGCATTATCTCCTCTCTCCCCAGTGCTTAGAATAATATCAGGCAAATAAAAAAGGTCAATAAATAATTGTTAAGTGAATGAATTAAGCAATCCTTCCCAAGTAAGAAAATGCTATCTTTCATAATCAAGTATTCTTGGATACTTCATTAAAATTTATAGTTTCTCCATGTAAGTTTTATACACTTATTTCTAGGTATTTCAGTTAGGGTTACTAGATAAGTTTATTCCTAGATATTTTATGGTTTCTATTGTTACTTTGCATGAAATTGTCTTTCAATTTATTTTCTTACAGATGTAAGAAAAATAATGATTTTTTTTGGTAATTTGTGGTAACAGTCCACTTTATACAACACCAATATTCATCCTAGTTTGTTTTGTTTCAGTTTTGTGTGTTGAATTTTGCACAGACATAATCAGTTAGAGTCACTGATTGGAGGGGTAAATCCTCTACAGAGTTGAGGTGGAAATAAGCAAGAATCCCATGAAAGGCCTAAATACACAAGCTCCTGTACAATTTCCTCATTTGTGTTGATAAAAAGAAAAGATTGAAGAAGTATTAAATAAAAAGCATGTCAGAAATTTGATATAATATTAGTGAAATTAGGCATCTCTGAATTATTCAGAGAAAAAAGAAATGATTTTTTTTTCCTCTAAGTGTAGCATTAGTTATTTATTTTTAGAGCATTTATTTATTGTGTTAAGTAGACATTTTAATTAGAACTTCTTTTCTTTAGGAATTGGTGTTTAGTTTTGCCAAATCATCTTTTGCAAATTTTTGAGCTAATCTTTCTGCTTTGATTTAGTGGTGTGATGAATGCTACAAATAGACTTTAGAATATTAAACTCTTTGCATTAGGGGATAAATGATCTAAACGAGATCATGTTTTAATTTTCTTTTAATACATCTGTGGATTAGATTTGTTAGTTTCCTATTAAAGGTTTTTACCTACGCAGCAGAAACTCCCATGCTTTCTTTGTTACAGAGCCTTGGTTCTTTGAGCAGCAATGTGCTCAGCTAGCTGATGACACTGCCCACCCTTTCTTGAAAACAGACGTGGCCAAGTAACAAAGTTCTGCTTCTGTATTTCAAGCAGAAGTGTTGTGTGTCGCTTCTAAGGAGTCTTCTTCAAAGAATCTCGTCTAGCCAGATTACCTACACTTTCATTCTTCCTCTTTTCTCCTTTTCTAACTGTGAATTTCTATGTAACGCTTGGCGCTCCGGCAGCCATTCTAGACCACGATCGAAAAAGAAGACCCCACATGAGGAGAGTGGAAGAGAAAGATGCCAGAAACCTGGGGGTCTCTGGTGTTTTAGCGGGTAGCATGTCAGTCCCAACCTGCCTGGATTTGGACTTTATTTATATGAGAAATAAACTGCTATCTTGAGTGACTGTAACTTTGCATTTTTCTGCTTCTTCACCCAAACCTAATCCTAGGAGATTAGGTTCATCCATAGTCATAAGTGAGGATGGCCTGCAAGTTTCCACTTTTAAAAAATCTATGTAGTGTTCTTGATACAAGATAGGCTGATTTCGAAAAGTAATCAGGATGCTCTCAATCTTTTCCTTAATTCTGAAACCAATTAAGCGTGTACCTGTAATAGTCAAGTATAGTTTTAGAAATACTTTCAGACCATTTTTTCTTGGTTTAAGTATTTTTTCTCCTTGTGTTAGTTAGCATTAGTATTTTTGAAATCATCTATGTCATCCACTTTATTCAAGTTACGTGCTGTTCTCGTGTTTTATATCTTCTGTGTGATACATTGCATTTGGTACAGTACACGTTTGAGTATTTTAGCTGGTTAAACTTGATATATGCTTATAAGAATTATGTATTCAGAATTTTTCGAATAAGTAGAATTTAGTTACAGTCATCAGTTTGTTCTTCTTTTGGAAGACACGTGCCCTATGTTGTTTCAAATTCCAGCCTCCTCTGAAGAGCTGTGTGTTTTGGGTGAGGCACTTCTGATCTAGTCCAGAGAATTGAATCCTGATTGGTCTGAGCCAGTCATCTGTGTTCCATTCATCTTTCTACTAACTGGTTTAGGCAAAAGCAGGGGGTATAATTATGGTTGAAAGATATAAAGGAAACTATATGGGCAAGTTTCTGAGATTAGTTTTCCTTTGCTTCAAAAGAGATGCAAAATACACATTTCAATGTCCTCATGTCTGGAAGAGACCCTTAGAATGCTACAGCCATGTGGTACACACAAGTAGATCTGGCCTTTGATGAAATCCAACATACAGAGAAGGGCAGAGCAAAGACTATCACTGGATCCCTTACTACACTGTACATGGAGCAAAGCCCTACATTTGGACTTCCGGTCCTTTGAGATAATACATTTTCTCAGTAATGATATTAATTGAGTCAGAGTTTTCTTTACTTGTGATGAATGGCTTCCTTACTAATATACTTCTCTAATTATTCCCTAATAATTTTTCTACTTTAATGTTTTCAAATAATTTATCCAATTATTCTTAGGTCTTCTTTTGATATTCTCTGAATTCTGAAGTTGTTTATGAATTAAATTTGCTTTAAAGCATCTATATTTAATGATGAAAACGTTCCTCTAGGTGTGGCTTTAGTTATATCATAACAATGCATTAGTCTCATTGTTAAAAACCATGTTCATTATTTAGAAATTTTTATATACATATATATATACACACATATGTGTATGCATGTTGAAATGTTTAAATTTGGATAATTTCATTTAGAATATTAATAGCCATTTTCAGTCTTAACTGGATTCTGATTTAAAAAATAATGAGTAGAATTATTCCTTTTGAGAAATGAAAATGTATTATTTGTTGTCTATTATATCCAATAGTTTGTCTCATGAATATATTCACTTAATAATGCATAAAGTCCAACACCTTTTTAAGCAATCTACCTATTTTATTCTCATCTTCTGTATTATTTTTTTTTGCTTTCTTGATTTTTCAAAGATCAATGTTTCTGATAATTCATCCTTTTTAAACTGTTTTAACCTTATTGATTTTATTATATAAAATATATGTGGTAATACTACTGATGTCTTTAATTACTTGGTTTCTTTTCATTGCATGCATAATTCCATATAAAAATATGCCACAAAATAATTGAGCCCCCAAGATTCTGGATTATTTTCACTTTACTTCATTATTTCAAATACATTAATCTTATACACACATGCATTATTTATGTGTTACAAACTCTCAGGAGCTTCAACAGAACCCACTTGCTTATAACCACTGCCATAAACAGTGAATTGTATCCTAAATATGAAAGGGTATAGTTAGAAGGAAAATAAAATATCACTACTGACATTTTTCTGAAGCTTTCTTTATAATGAGTTTAATTTAATATTTATCAGCAAGTTAATTTGGTCAAGTGAATTCTCAGTATCTGGCCTGTATCTTAAAGCTATAGATGACTATTTCTAAGTAGTAACTAGCCTGTTTAGGAATAAGATTTGTGTCAATAAATTTTTCCTCACCCTCCTGAAGTGGTTGTGTCTACCTCTATTTTTACCAGTAAAATCAACTATTTTCCTTGCTCTGATATTTATCTCATATTTTAAAATAATACTATAATTATAAATATTAACAACATTCCAAATTTGGAATATTCCAATTATAAAATTCCAAATATTGAAAATGGATTCCAGCAGATCATTGTACTAATTTGCTGTATCAAAAGAAGTGTGAGATGCATTTTCAAGCACTCTTTGGTACCGTATTTAAATCTTTCTCAATGATATTATAGTTCTGCATTTAAAAGTGCTTAGTGAATATATGTTGAATAAATGAATGGAGAATAACAAATTAAGGCAGGTATGTAAAATTAATATTACAACCTTTTAAATTTAAGATATGAATAGTTTTTCAATCATCCAAATGAAGCTTTCATTCTTAAATCTTCCCTTTTCATCCTGAAGTTTATTCAAATTATTAGTATTTATCTAAATGTTGTTGCAATTAACCTATATCTTTAACATTAACCATTTCTTAGGTAAAATTAACAGCTATGCATCCTTTCATTTGGATGTATATATGAAGGGACTAAGTACTATAGATCTGAGAACCAGTAAATATTAAAATGTTTACTAATCACCAAGTATTAAGTATACATTTTTAGATACATTGCTTAGGGCATACATGTTGATTTACCAAAGTATTGCTAATTTAAAATTTTATTTTTTGGAAAAAAAACAAATAATTTGATGATGATGTGGTATGTGATCGTGTAGTACAAGGCAGTGAGCGAGCTGACTAAACACAGCATTTCATGAAGCTAAAAATATGTATCAAATTACCCATGGAAAACTATCAGACAGAAGGCATCTTTAAAAAACAATTAAAAAAGAAAAGGAACACATGAAAATGATAACACAGTCTCCCTAATAGACATACCAGAGGACCTTTTGTAGGGCAAACAAATCAAGTTAGATTACATGGCTGAAAGAAAAGAAGAAAATAAAAGTGATAATGAATATACTCTAAGGATATACTACTGAATAAATGCTACATATGTAATTTCCACATACTATTGGGAAAAATACCTTTGAGGTATTTATGGGTTTATTAAAGTACTAGACAACTCTGGCTCTTATACCCAAAGCAGTATTTAAAATTCTCTCTGTATGTATGTAGTCTTGTGGTTTTATATGATTATCCCAAATTTATTCCAAAGAAAGAGAGGAAAAGGATGTTTCATATGGATACTGAAGAAGTATAGTATATATATTTACTATGTCATAGATGCTCAAAATAAAGAGCTGGCTTGTGTTGTTTTGTTGTGTTTGTCTTTTCCTAGAACACTGTGTGTAGGATGGGTGTAGAGAAACATGGGAATCACTGGTTTCAAACTGTTTTCTTTTAGTTTTCTACTTATTTATTAAAAAAAACTATATTGTATTTATTTTTTTCTTAAAAACAGGAGAAAATACTCCAGAACACGTCCTGAATGAAGAAACTACTCAGTACTTTTGTAATCTCTATATATTTCAGTATTTGGGGAAAAATGAAATGCAAACATTTAAACTGAAGGTAAATTAAGTCTAACAAACTTTCTATTGACTAAAATAGAGAAACTACAGCAGATTGGAAGATAGCTGCTTCCCCGCTGGCCTCGTCTCTCAGGACGAGGACCCACCCACCTGCTCTGCCTGTGTGAGGAAGTTCTGGGGCCTCTCCTCTCTCACACTGGGGATGACTCAGCAGAGCTAATTCGTAAATAAAGCTTCTTTTCTCTTCGGTCATTAAGTTAATGTGATGATAGCTGTAACATTTTGGGAACAGACATTAATATTTTTTGCCACTTGTTGAAGTCCTGCATTGTTTGATCCTCATTGTTCATTAGTTTAGTTTTAAACTGGGGTGGATTAGACACATCATTAATCCTACTAGAGGAGTTTAGTGCCTCAGACAAAGTCACTATCTTGGTAACTTTGTTACAGAGTCAATTTTATAGACATACAGAGTAAAAGCAAATTCTCTAGGTTTGCCCAGGAAGTAACGTGAAGAGTGGATTTCATAATGTCCTTGAGGGCTGAAGTCAATAAAGATCAGAAGTTCCTTTGATTGAAAATACTATCTGCATTTTATAGGTATAATACTACTACTTGTAAAGAACATGTATAAAAATACATAAAGATAATGTCAGTAACTGTTAAACTGGTAATTCTTAGATGTTGCTCTAATGTTGACTAGTAGTGAGATGAATTTTGCTTTAATTTGTTTTCTTTGGATTTGCTTCCTTGCCTGAACTGAAGTCATTATAATGTTGAAATACATAGAATGGACTGTAACATTCTACCTAAATATTTCTGCTTCAAGATTTTATGGCAAGCGTCACACATCTGCTTCATATCTTGCTAATTCATGGGATTTTGTTTTTCTTGATTAATGGTGTGATAGCTTCAAGCAACAAGAAAAATGGTGGTGTTTCTATAAGTAATTTTTAATTGGCATGATAAAATTCAATCATTTTATATTTATTGTAAAATATGTTTATTTTACAATTGACTTTGTTCATGTTTATAAAATTGAGGAATTTTTCCCTTATCTGGATAATACTGATGATCATTAAGGCATCCAGGCTCCCATATTCCCAACTGAGTTTCCATCTATGCCATCAACAACACTACATAAACACTGTTGTTTAGCAGTAACTTACCCATTCAGAGTTCTCTAAAATACCCATTTAGTTATTTATATATTCTATTTACTATACCAGGCAATAATAGATTTACCATCATATCTTCTACTTAAGAAATTGATTAAGTCATCCAACAAATACTGCCTGATTGTCTACTATGTAGATACAGGCATATCTCAGAGATATTGCGGGTTCAGTTTGAGACCATTGCAATAAAGCAAATATTGCAATAAAGGAAGTCACACTAAATTTTTTGGTTTCCAAGTGCATGTAAAAGTTATATTTGCATGATACTGTAGTCTATTAATAAGTGTATTATCTAAGAAAACAATGTATACACTTTAAAATTAAGTTAGTTAAAAAATGCTTTATTGATAAAAAATGCTAACCACCATCCGAGCCTTCAGTGAATTGTAGTAGTAACACTGAAGGTTAACTGATCACGTATCATCATAACAGACATAATAATAATAAAAAAAAGTTTGAAATATTGTGAGAATTACCTGTGTCCTCTATCACTAATCCATTTCTGATTTTCACCTCTCTACACCATATATTTTTCTATCAAAACTCATTTCCTCTGTCATATCCTGAATTGTCAATTGATTTCTAGTTTTAAGGAGAAAATCACTATGCATCGATTTGCATTTAAAAAAAACCTCAATTCTAGCTAATGACAGAGAGTTTGTGAGCTGAATGTTAAAAGAGCATCTCTCCTAAATCTGCCTTGTAATGAAATTGAACGGTCTTTTTCATCCTTGCATACTCAACTCTATGACATAAATGACCATGCATGAAGAGATTAGCCAGTAAAGTGGTATAAAAATATACTGGTGTCTCACTTGCCAAAATATCTTTGGCTGTTATTGTGGGTTGACTTGCTTCCCCAAAAATGTTGAAGTTCTAATCCCCAGTACCTGGGAATATGACCTTATTTGGAAAAAGGATCTTTGCAGATGATCAAGTTAAAAAAAGAGGTCATTAGCATTGCCCCATAATCCAGTGTGATTGGTTTCCTTCTGAAAAATTTAAACACAGGATAGCAGGCACACTGGGAGAATACCAAGTGATGATGAAGGCGTCTACCAGCCATGGAATGCTAAAGAACTCAGCAAAACAACAGAAACTAGGAGACAGGCATAGAACAGCTCACAGGACTCAGAAGGGACCAACCCTGCTGACACTTTGATCTCAGACTTTCAGCCTTCAGAACTGTGAGAAAAACATTTCTGTTGTTTCAGCTGCTTTGTTTGTGGTATTTTTATTATGAAAGCCCTAGGAAACCAATACACTTGTTTTCTGGATTCCCCTGTGAAACACATGCAGGGGTTGGAATGATGGTTTCCACATAGAACATTCTGTCCAATACTTTTAATTCTTGGTGTTGTTGAATTCTTCCGCTATATGTCACCAGATGCTTTTTGCCGCAATGCTCCTGCCCACCACTGAGTTCATGTTTGCATTATTCAACCTGAGAAATCATTAGGAACCATCAGTTGCAGGAGGCTATTTACTGCATTCAGAATCACCAGTAAGTGGAATCCTGTTAACAGCACAACCCTTGAAAAGTCAATGCAAGCAATAATTTGCAGCTCAGTTCTACAATTAGGAGGTTCTGCATATAGAAAGTTCCAAAAAGCCTCTCAAAAAGTTTTCATATAATGCTAGTTACCAGTTAGTGATATGATTTAGTGATGGTGAGGAGAGAGGCAAGAGAGGCATTACTGGTTTCCTCCTGCAAGTGTGATCTCTTGGGTAGGAGAATCATGACATCTTTAAGCAAGGGAAGAACAGCCAATAGCTTCTGTAGGAAGGGAGAGGGTGCTGCCTTCTCTGGGATTATTAGCTGGGGATGTGCTAGAGGGTTGGGAGGTCCTTTTTGTCTTTTGACTTGTCTCAAATATCCCTATTTTTTTCACCCCATTCTTCTGGCTAATGTTCTACTTTTACAAAAGACTTATGCCGAGACTGAATTTAGGTGAAGGTACAAGTCAGAAACCTGGTGAAGCAAATTCTGGACTCTTGTTTTTACTCACTCTGCCGAAACAAATAAAAGAAATAAGAGATTCTTTCACAATCAGAGAATTCTCTTAGCTTCATTCTGTGCCTCAAGACAAGAAGATAGAAATTTATCTTACAATAACATATAATGGAAAAGAATCTGAAAAAATATATATTATGTATGTACATGTATAACTGCATCACTTTGCTGTATACCTGAAACTAACATTATAAGTCAATGACACTTCAATCAAATATAAAAGTAAAATTAAAAAAGAAGATGGAAATTTAATCTTGGTATTTTAAAAAATATCCGAGAACTCAGAAACAATCTCTTAAGTCTTATAATTCCTCATCCCTTCAATTCTTATACCAGTGCTCTCAGGATCCCAGAGTCTTGCCCTCATAGAATTGTGGCTCTAGCTACTTTAGGTAATAACTTAATTAGGCATTTCATCACAGCATGCCATGGGCATATAGATTCTTATTGTCGAATATGAGGCAATTGACCAGATCATAAATTTCCAGTACCCTACATTTCTCTGAGTGTTTTTGGCTGGCAACTTACTTTCTGATTCTATTTCTTGTATAAAATATTTTTGTTTTGCTTTTGTTTTTTTGTTGTCGTTATTGTTGTTGTAGGTAGTAAATACTGACTTCCTTTATCTAATGTAAAAGAAATGTACCGGAAGGATTTGAGGGAACAACAAGATCAAAGGGAAAGTTGAAGAGATAGACTTGGAACAGAAAGAAAGCAAGGAAAGTCAGGAATTTTTATAAGGAGAAAGTGTTGATTGGTTTGTTACTGATGGGTATGCAGAAAATTACTCTAGGCAAATGCAACTCTGTAATTAGTAAAAAGTGTTTGCCACAAAAGCTAATGAAGTCTCCTGGTGAACTGAAGTGGCTCACATGGAACTACAGGGGTTATTTTTAATATGGGATAGACAGGACTATAGCCTCCTGAGGACTGGCCCAGTGATCCTTCCCATAAGGAAAAACCAGACATATCCATACAGGCAGGTCACAGAGAGCGTAAAGTCCAGAATTTCCCAAGATAAGGAAAAGATCGGGCAAAGAGAATTTATGTCCCCCGCACTAAAATATACCTTTGCTTGTCCCCAGGAAAGTTCCTATATTAATGAATATCCTTAAAATTCATGCATGTATATCAGGATCCTTCTGTTGGCAAGTAACAAGCCCAGCATGAATACCTATAGGCACAAGTGGGGTTTATTGACTTGCATTAGAAACCCATGAGAGCAAAATGGATCTCTGGGCAATGAGAATCAGAAACCAAAGGAAAAATCAGAGTTTTTTGTGGGTGTGTTCCCTTTTATTTATGATCTGTCTTAATTTCTGAAATGATATTCCACACATGGTGGGTGACAAAGTCTAAGACAACTTCAGTTTCACAGCCTTACAGCTCTGAATCTAAAGGAAAATAAGGTCCTCCTTGCTTAGAGAGAGTTTAAAGAAAAAATTCAGGAAAAGAGCAAGTTCTAGTCCTATGACATCACCTGTAATGGAAGACCACAAGGCCCAGTTTGGTAAGAACAACCTGGTTTGCCCTGTTTATGTCTGTTATCCTATGATTATTAAAACCCTGGTTTATTTGCTTACGATATATTAAAAGCATGGTGTTGTTCTAGTCCGCCCAAAGTGTGTGTATCTACCTCTCCAGCCATGGAAGGTCTGTCTCCAAGGGAGAGTCATTTATTTGGGTAAAGGACTTTCCAGCTTCTCTAGAGACTCCAAGTTATTTTATGTGACACTAATTCCCTAGTGGGATTTATTTAATAAATGGAAAATGAACCCAACATAGGCTTTTAACATTTTTATTAACATTTTATTGCAAATGAAATTAGAGGCTTATAAACTGTCCAAGTGTCCTATGCCCTGTGAGACTGCCTGCATATCTTTTTCATGAAACAGTGTCTGATGCACTCTTTGGTGAAGATTATTTAATTGCTGTGTGCTAACCTTTGCTAAAAGTGGGGAAAGAAACAAATGAAGATATATCTAGTTGGCATATTAACCTGACAGAAATGGCTGGTGTTTTCATTTCTCTTACAAAATCTGTAAAGTAGAAATTTACTTCCTTTTGTTTTTCCTAGAATATCAAACCTAGGGGAGTAAGTGTAAATAGAAATGCTCTCAATTGGGAAATGTCCTTTTAAGTTTTCACTCTTGTTTTTCTGCTCTGGGAGCAAAGAGGGTTGCAAAGAACTCACATTTAAAATTGAAAGAAAGATACTAGCTTTTTTTTTTTTTTTTTTTTTTTTTTTGTAGCTCAGGGAATCAGTACAATTGGGAACTTTGTCAAAACTGCTGTCACCTGAGAGATAACAAGCCAGGAAAGACCTAGTTGGAGAACGACTGGAGTTCTAAAGACAAAGAACCAAAAAGGGCTTTTAATGCCATGCTGAGAATCTAGGGGAAGGTGAAAAACAAACAAACCATTAAAAAGGCAGGTGTTCAACTGTTCAGATTGTGTTTACGAACCATAGCTCTTAGATCAGAAGGTATGAGAAGAGAAAATTCCAAATCAGAAGACTCAGCTTGAGACCACACCTCATTTGTTTTTGAATGCCTGGAACATAGTAGGAACTTTATTACTAATTTATTGAGTGAAGTAATGGGGAGTAGACATGTCTCATAAGTCTGAAGATCAGTCTGTAATGCCGTATTTTTACTAAGATGCAGACATAACTTCAGTTTATTCTTCCATAAACTTACAACTGCTGTGTTTAACCCATTAATAAAGATAGAAGTTTTCTATGATAACTGAGCAGAAATAACTAACAAAGACTGGGGGATTCTAGACTCCTTTGAGAAACCAATGAAACTTTGGAAATCTCTAGAGAAAAAATGATGGTGATAGCCACAGTACTTTTAGTATAACTATAGGCAATTCAAAGAGGGCTTAAAGAGTCTTCATGAGATGCTTTGGGATTCTAAAGAAGACAAATTTTGGGGGGAAGGGGAAAGGCAATTACATAAAGAATCATGACCAATGAACCAGGTTTGGTTCTGCTCCGAAAACTGTGATTTAGAACAAATTACTTGAATATCTTGTCTTCAGTTTTTCATCAGTAAAGTCCTTCATCAAATTGTTTTCTAAATGGGATAATAACAGGCTGCTGACTTGAACAAAGACTTGGTAGTAACTTAAGGAAGAAAGATGCTACCGTATCTGTTTTGCTTAGTACTTTTAGCATGAAGTGAAAATTTCCACAGGCATGTAAAGCTTTTACAGATCTCCAGATCTAGCAGGCATCTAACTGCTCCAGCCATCCATGCTTATCCCCAGCTGTGCAACTACCATCTCCCAATTCCAGGGCTATTACACAAAAGAAATCATTTATTTTGCTTACCAGTGTGTTTTTTTTTTTTTTTTTTTTTTTTGACAGCTAAGCTCTCAACATGGCGTCAGGTGAAACACTTCACTTGGGCTAGAGGATCCACTTGGAAAATAAATGACTTACTCTCGTGGCTGGCAACTTGATGAGAATTCTTGAGCCCCTCCATGGGGCAGCCAGCATGGGCTTCTGCGCTGCTTGGAGACTGATTTTCAAGAGCAAATATCCAAGAGACAGTCAGTGGAAGCTATGGGTTTTGTAAGGACTGAACTCAGAAACTGACATAGTATCACTTCCATCAGACTCTCTTGGCCAAGCGGTGATGGAGCCTGGAATTATAGGAGGGACCCAGATGTAGTGGGAGAAGTGTTGGAGGGTACCGGGGCTACCTTCAAAACCACAACTGCAGTAATCATCATGCTTCCTGAAATAAGCTTTGGTTTTCATATTTATGTAATATTACTTTTAATGTTTGGAAGCATTTCATGTCGGAGATGAAAGCCAATCCCTACACAAACGGACTGTCAAAGCAATCCCATGATTTAAGTCTTCCACTAAGGACAGACCTGCATTCTGTGCTGATTTGAAAGAACTAATCTCCACTTAAAAAAACAACAAGCAAAAAACAAAAACAAAAACAAAAACAAAAAACAAAAAAATAACAAAAAAAACACAACACAATAAAACTGCATCCTTATTCCGCTTCCTAGAAAAGTCAATTAACATGGGCTTAGCACTCACTGGTTCTAGTAATTTAGTATCATTTTTATCAACCACATCTCATCCTCCACCAAGTAGCCTATAAAAAACCATTTTTTTTTTCACTTTGCCCCACAGTCTTACTTCTCTTAAAATCTCTTTTCTCCTGAGGACATTGCCCCTCAGGCTGTTGTCCATCTACATTCAAATGCACTCTCCCCAGCTGAATCCTTTTGTTTTGTAACTGCTGCTTACTTGCCTAGTTTCCCAATGAGCGAGCTGCCAAGTTAGAACACCTGTGAATTCTTGGATCGTGCACGCTTAAATTCAACCTGGATTAAATTACCCTCTCTAAGTGTACTGAATACAAAAGATCAGTGCGAATACAGTCATTTAAGCTCTGATAATGTCCCAGCAGGTCAGTTGGTCTCTGATAACACGTCAGCAGGCTAATCACCGGTTAATGAACTTCTCCTGAGTACAGACCTTGTTAAGAAGAACAGAGTGCTCTTGGGTATTTCAAGATGGCTCCTTTCCCCTCCCCTTGCTGGAAGTCTGAGGAGTTTTTTCTCTGGTGTTTGCTGAGCACTCCTGTAGGTACAGCTCACAAATCTTTGGGGGTCCCTTTGCTTCAGTCCCCCTGGAGGTTTTAAATCTCAGAGTTGTCCAGAGTGAGCTTCCAGCAAGTCATTGATGACAGCCCAGGTTTTCCTGCTCCAGCGGCGATTCCTGAGGTGGTTTCTCCCGGTGAGTCTCTGCTCCTGTGAGCTGCGTTTGTTTGCCTATCTCTCCGGTTCTGGTTTGCTGTGTCCTCACCTTTCTAATGAATTCTAGACAACTCGCTGTTTTTTTGTCTGTTCATCTATTATCTCTTTTATATATTATTGGTTTTTATTGGCTGAAATTTTGTTAAAACATTCTTGTGACTGTGTTCATGAGGGGTATTGGTTTGCAGTTTTTCTTACTATGTTTTGTAATGTTGTCGGGGAAAGACTGGCTTCATAAAACAGATTGTTGTGGTCCCTCATCTTATATTTCTAAAAAGTGTTTATAAAGTTCTTATTTTATTTATTTTTTTTTTTACCTAAATGTTTACTAGAATTCGTCCATAAAGCCATGTGGGCCTGGAATTGTTGTTGTTTGTTTCCTTGAAAAATTTTAACCCACAAATTGAATTGCTGGAATAAATAAAGGGCTATTTAGGCTATCTGTTTCTTCTTGAGTAAATTTTGGTGATTTCTGTCTTTCAATTTGCGCATTTCACATAAGTTGTAAAATATATTAACAGAGAGTGGTTCATAAAGGGAAATTTGTGACTTTTTTCCTATAAAAAACAGTCTGGATGGAAGCTTAACAATTTTATTGAATTGTCAGAGAATTAGTTTTATGTTTCATTGGTTTTCTCTATGAGTTTGCTGTTTTTGATGTCCTTGTCTTCCAATCTCGACCTCATTATTTCATGTTTATTTTGGGTACTTTTATTTTTCTTATCTACTAATGTACATGCTTAAATGATTGACATGTTCTTTCTCTTTTCTAATATAAGGTTTAAAAATGCTTTAAGTGTGTTCTACAAATGTTAATATGTTGAGCTTTTATTCTGATTCAGT